>NC_092818.1:99466712-99819212 GCF_023375885.2 Dermacentor andersoni | reverse complement strand
ATCACAAGAGCCAAAAAATAGGAACAAAGTACACGCTTAACTCGGCTAACTATCCAGACTGCTGAAACTATGCAAGACAGTGCATCTCTTGTTGCTGCCAGTAAGCTATATTGTGGTGCAAACAACTTGCAGCTACATGGGCGCGGACACCATCGAATCGCTCATCGACATTCCCGATTGGATCAAATGGACGGTCAGTATACCTCTTAAAACGTTTGTGCAGGCTGTAGCAATAGAAACGACGATGGCAAGGGCTAAGTGCTCTCGTTCGCAGGGAAAGTGGCTGACATTTTCTTTTTCGGTTTTCACGCGCGCAGAAAGAGCGCCTGTCGGTGTCCAGCTTCGGCGAGGACCTCATGGACGACACGGAGTCCTTCCAGAGCCAACTGGAGCGCAACCTGCAGGAGCGCATCATCGACATGTTCGAGCACAAGTACTACGAACTGGTCATCACCAGCACCACGCTCACCTTCCTCACGTGCCTGCTGGGCATGCTGCTCAACACGCCGCTGCCGCCCAAGCCACGCTCGGACGCCATACTGGTTATCGAAGGCGTCTACATCATCCTCTTCGCCGCCGAGATCACCACCATGGTACGTGTGTATGTCCTCCATTTCGTACCTCGTCGACCGCGGGTGTACGGTTGCCCGAAGATCCCGCTAAGGAAATCAGATTAGATAATGAGCGCTAAAAATAAAACGTACGTCTCCATATATCTCGGGCAACCGAGTTGACCGGCTCGGTAGGCTCAAGAGTGTAATACGGCTGTATATTTTATATTTATTCGATGTTTATTGAAGCTTCACGATTGCTTCCGCGTCCAGTCGCTGCACGTAGCACCAATGGTACTCTTTCTCGAGCCATGGTAGAGGGTTGCAAATTGCAAAACATGCCTATATTAAGGCTAGGTGGCAATGGTTCCAGCTTATACTAGTATATTGGCACCGTTTGGTCGGTGAAATTCCACTATTTCATTTTAAGCTGTTTGCATTCAATTAACGAAGCGTAGAAATTGCAGTATTGTGTTAAGTGCACCCTCGAATTGTTTATTAGGTCGTGGCTCCTTTCCCACATCTTTCCTGCAGTAGTATGGTTGCTTTGTTTGCTTCACGATGTAATTTTTTTCACCGAATTTATCCCATAGATTTTTTTTCTTTTCATAATTTATTCAGGCGCTCACACAGCCGCATAAAGCCAAAGTTCTCAGGGTTCATGGCTGTCTCACATCTTTGTTTCATTGCTTCTCACACTTGCGACAGATGAGAAAGCTTATCTTATTTGTGCTGAGGCTTGGAAACGCGATCTTTGCAGATAACGGCTTACGGGCACCGGTTCGTGCGGCTGGACAACTACAACAAACTGGACCTGGTGCTGGTGGCCACGTGCATCTTCGTGTTCGTCATCCAGTTCACCATATACTTCCTGGTTGCCGCTCAGTACCAGTACCAGACCCTCCCCACGGCCATCTTCATCCTGGCGATGTCTGTGCGGCTGGTCCACGCCGTCAAGTACATCGAGGTGCCACGCCCATTCGAGTTGAACTGGAGAAGTCATAAAGACGCTGCAATGGCCGAGTGGCCACGGCATTGTTGTGCTGAGCATATGGTCACTGTTTCAATTTTTGGCCACAACGGCCGCTGTCCAATTGAGATTGAATAGGAAAACGTCCTTATAATTTGATTTAAGAGTGTATTGAATAATCCAGATGGCTAAAGTCGATCCACAGCTCTCTACAGCGACGTTACTCAATGGCTGGGGTACAGCGTTGGGACGCGAGCACATGGAAATAATTTGCACATCAGATGTCGATTAAAGGTAAGGCTGGGCGGAATCAAAAGCTGGCAAATTTAAATTGTTCTTACATATTGCTAGAACACCATGGCAGTATACTTGCGCTCCTTGATCTTCTATCGACACATTCGAGTTAGCTAGCTGCCGTGTCTGGAGTATCATAAATTGTGGCGTCATGGTAAAAAAAAATCATTTGGTCTTCCGGGAAACCAGGTGGTCCAGGACTGGCTGCTGGACTTGCTGCACCGGTACTTGGACAAGATAATCTACGCGGCGTACGAGACCTCGCTGGCCATCATCACGGGCGAGGAAGAGGTGCAGCAGAACGTGTGGAAGTACGTGCAGTCGTCCGACCTGGCGCTCGAGACACGCAGCCGGGCCACCAACAACCGGCTGATAGTGCTGCGCAACCTGGTCGAGATCCAGTCGCGGTTCCCGGGCATCGCGGTCGCCTTCAAGAGTCGGCAGGCGGGCCAGACCATCTTGAACGACGTGTCGGCGCACGTGGCCGAGATGCAGCGCGACGGCTTCTTCACCGAGGAGCAGCACCGCGAGCTGTACCAGATGCTCAAGGACAAGATGATGGGCATCATTTGCGCGCCCAACAGCTTGCCGGCGAGCTACAAGCCGATCGCCGTGCTGCGCGTCATTCCCTGGATCGGGTCTGACAGCGTTCGGCAGTTCCTCGCTGTAAGTGAATCGCGTCCGCCGCTCATCACGGCTTGACTGCGACGCCCGCCCAAAAGAAACTTGACTGTAAGACTGTAACTATGAAATCCAGGAATGCAGATTTTTGTGTTGGTTGGTTCGTTGCATCAATTGAAGTCATAGCACTGGATTGACAGGGACATGAAAGACGCCAGGACGTGCGCTAGATGAGAAAGCTTATCCTGTCGTCTTTCATGTCCCTCTCAATCCAGCGCTACGACTTCAATTGATCTAAATATGAAATTACACTCTGAAAACATACAGGCCAGCGCACAACTGTTGCTGCTAACTTGCGGGGGCAGGGAAACAGTGCTTCATAAAGCACTTGTATACTTTGGTTAGCTGGCAGAACAACAACGTAGTCGATGCAATACTTGGGGCTTAGGAAAGAACTCTTTGATTCACAGCAAAGACACGCTGGGAGAATATTCTAGCGCGTAGATAAAAGAGTGGATTTGTGCGAGACATAGCCTTCGCAGAATTCTAATTAAGGGTGCTATGTTCTGCACACTGTCAAGTTCTGCTACATTGTCCTAGTTCTGAAATGACGGCGTTTTGACCCTATCAGACAGGCCAAAACAGCCCCGTTGTCAAATCAGAGTTGACAATATGGCTAAATCGAGAATATGCCGGAATTTGAAAAAATACAGAACGCCATACCATGTAGAAGAACGTACTAAAAGACGTATCGAAAAGAGACAGAAGAATACTAGGGAAGACAGAAGACTGTAACAGGACGTGTCACATCGGAAAATTTAGAGGCGAATAATGTATGAGCCAGACGCGAGACAGGAGTGGTCGCAGGAGCCGCAGAGGCAGCACAACGATAACGAGGATAATGGGGAGTGTCCGGCTTTTCTATAGCCATCATAATAAGTTGAATGAAAGATATGTCCGAAATATTCTTGCCAAAAAGCAAAGCAAGAACTAAACATATTCGGCTGCTATCAAACCTTCTTTTACTTGGAAGTCCAATCGCGAAGACGCGCAAAGCCCCACTGGGAAGGTAACCAAAACTTTCCGTTTTCTTTACAGATGCAGCTCAGGCCAGTGGCTTACGGGGCTGGCGATGTCATCGTCGACAAAGGCTGCGAGAGCCATGTCCTCATTACATACTCGGGCATTGTCAAAGTGAGTTGCCATCTTTTCGCTGAGAGTTAATTACTTGACGAACGCTATACTCGACAGTGACTACACCACAAGGTTGAAGCGCTTTCCATTGTTGTTTTCCCTCACCAAGACGTTCGACGACTTCGTCATCTCAAAATTAATGCAATCCAAGCTTCATAATTTTCTCACTGCGTAGGTCATGATAATGCACAGGACGTCTGCCACTTTATGGCGTGGCCCGAAACTATGGCGCGATACTATAATCTGCCATTCTGTTTTCTGTCGCCGCGGTGGCCGCAGATCGAGGGCGAGGTGGAGTACCGTGAGGACGGTGCGCTTCCGAACTCGTCGTCGTCCCTGTTCTTCTTTAGCGACGAGTACTTCGAGGACTACCTGGGCGCCCCTGTCACGCTGGGAGCCCTCGGCCTGGTCAGTGACGAGCCCACCGTGACGCGAGTATCCGCCGAGACGCCCGTCAATGTGAGTGGTAACGAGATGAATCGCAGTACATGCTTTCTTTCACGCGTTTTTATTTTTTCCTCGCCACGTTTTTAGAGACAAGAATGGTGTGTTGTATGCCACTGTCGTGCGGTAGGTGAAGTGCTACGTTGGTCAGACTGGGCGATGTCTTCGGAGTCGTTTGAGGGAGCAGCGTGTGCAGGTGCTTTACGGAGACTTCATATAAGCTCGCCTGCATTTGAGCGCGCATGTCTTTGATGGCTTTCTAAGGTGCAGGCATTGGCGGGCTCGGGTCATCTTGCAAATCATTGCAGGAGATGGAGAGTGCGCATCAGTTTTAGAGAGCGCGCCTTTAATCGGAAAGTGTCTTTCGGAAAACAGAAAATTAATATTTGAAGCCCTTACCGTTCTAAAGAAACAATGAAACTTCGTTAGTATGCCGTCTATCACTCTCTCTAGTTCGAAAAACAAAAATGGATATACTGTGCAAGGCATAAGTGGCATGAATGAGGATTTTGTCTTCATTTTTTATTAGCGCTGCCAGCACAGTTGGAGAACGTTACTGCCTGTCTGAGTAAATAACTCAATATTCGGCGCCTGTCTGGTCTTCGTGTTGTGTATTCGTCTTTAGCACTGTAATGATGTCAAAATACCCAGAGCAATTAACCCAGCTTTCTACTTTAAGTAGTGAAAGCAATCAGGATGAGAAAATATTCAGTATAACGTAGTATGGCAGTCGCTCTCCTCAAATATTCGTGATCTACTTCTTTCGTAAATTTCACTGTCAGAACATCCATAGAATAAACTTCATCTTTTAGGTTTCCCCAGTGCCTTTTTCCACTTGACATCTATGTATTCTTTTTTTTTCTCTTTGCAGGCGTACATTATTCCCCGGAGCCGCGTTGTGGAGGCGATACAGATATTCACCAAGTCTCCTAGTTTCCTGTACCAGATATGGTACTATATCGCCAACATTTTCGGCGTGCTCATTTTACAAACTCAAGCCAAGTACCAGGTGAGTCGGAGACCATGCAAGAAAGTGTAGCGAACTTAAATTTATGTGTTGATGCGATTACTGCTGGTCAGGGGCATAAAGGTGTAAGCTGTAAGAGATAAGTACGCTGAATGCTCGCCTCACCATTCTTCTATGTAACAAAAATAAGCTGCCGGACCACGTGAGAAAGTGTACTCATTTTGCCGTACCACAGCTCGTCTCCAGAAAGCCGCCACGCACTCACTGTACTCGAAAAAAAGTAAGGAACCGTTGCCTTCGTGAATTTCGTGAATTCCGCTTGTTCTTGTGGCTTCAATTACAGAATCCCCCCTCAAGATATCAGAAAAACGTCGCTGGCTACAGGACAGTGGTTTTCTCTTCATATGGCTTTTTTTGTTACAGACCCTCAATTCAGCGGTACTAATTAGCGGCGAAGAGAAACGTTTATGCCGCGAATGAGTCATCATCAAAATGTTAATGCCTTTTGGGTGGGAGTGTCGAAGTGTAGTCGCAAAGTTGTCTAACATATGCTTCACATTTGTTGCGACTAGAGTTATAGAAACACAAGCACAGATATCACCGCAAGCTTATAGTTAAGAATAATGCGGAGGTATAGGCACAATTAAAATATATGAAAGAGCTTACGTAAGGAGTTACTTACGCCGGCACCACCCTCTTCATCCGGTTATCGATTTTCAGTGCACTGCTCGGCCCCATCGAATCCCTCTCCACTTGAGCGTGCTCCTCGCCTCTTGTCAGCCAATTAGATAAGACAAGCCGCTCAGTGTAGGCAATATTATTCGTTTTTAAAGAAAACAAAAGTGACCTAAAAACGAGGACAGCGTTTCATTGGTCTGTTAGACAACTCTGCGGGTCACCACCTGATGCTCGCGTCGGTGGTTACGCAAATTTTACGTCAGGAGATTGGAATGAAACATATTGGAATAGTTGTACGTGATAGTGTTCCTCTTCTCGCATTTCAACCGTTGACTTGCCACAGCAGGTGGTATTTAAATCCTCTTGTAGTTATATTCTAAATAATAAGCAAGACGTCTACGAACGAAGACGTCTATGTCATCGTGGCGCGCTACCGCTGTACTGTCGCTTGAATTCCGCGTATGAACGTCAAAAAAAAAAAAAAACGAAGAGTTCCGAGGAGGTAATCATCATTATCGTCATCATCATAACCGTCTTCATCGCCTAATGACTTGATATCTGGCAACTTCATCTAAAAAAATATGTTAGCGACACTGGCAGGGGGGGTATCCTTACGATGACGCGAGTGCGCAGTGAATGTCTCTATGCGCTTCTGAGAGAAGTGGTGGCTATTTCGCCAGACGTGGCCCGTGGAGAAGATCAAGATGCGGTTGAGCTCGTTCCTGCTCCCGGACTTGGCAAGCGCGCACGACTTCCTCGTGAGTCCGGACATCGAGGACATTCTCCTGATACAGGGCACGCTCGTAGACGTCAACATCGGGGACCTCTACGTGGCGCCGGCCTACATTCCACGCTCCGTCAAGAGGTTCATTTTCCCCGTGAGTTGACAAGTCTTCCTCTTTTGGGCGCGTTACCTTGCACGTTTGCATGTCCTAAACCTGAGGAGCAGTTCAGCGGCGTGAGTTGCTGGTGGGACGACTGTGTTGCTTGCGCTTCCGATTTTGAAACCGACGAAGTGGCATTATTTTTTCGTCTTCTAGCAAATGTGTAGCAAGAGAAAACTTCGCTGCCTTCGATGTCGGTTCAGCGCACTTCACTGAACAATCACAGTGACGTGCTGCGCTGTCTATAACTACACAGCCTCCCCACAGAACGCTATGTCCCGTCGAGTAAGCAAGCGCGCCAAATAGCAAATATTTCCGCAAGTCAACGTATGCATAAAACACATATCTGATGAGACTTGGAGTTGTCGAGTAACGTGAAGAGGAAGGCAGTGTGGTTTACCTCGACTTAATCAAGTAAGCAGTACAATGAATAGCAATCAAACGCTGCCGAATCGTAGGAACTGTTCCGTCACACATTCGCTAACGCCGACGCTCCTGATGTGAACCAGAAACGTAATTAAAACTACAACTCCTATTCACATTCCAGGGTGACTTCGCGACCCGGCCGCGACCAGTGATTATTGTGATTTCGAATAAGCAGTACAAGTTGCCACTGGAGTTCGACTGGCTTCGCCGAGTGCCCACGGAAGAGGAGCGTATCGCAGAGATGGAAGCCAGTCGACGGGTAAGAGCGCACGCACATGCTGACAGCACGACGCCAGTTCGAACGATGTACCTGTGCAAAGTGTACACATTGGCTGCGTGCAGTCTGCCCACACTTCAACTGGCTTACACATAAAACTGAGTGGCTGTGCACCAGCAGAAGCTAAGACTTCGATTGCCAAATAAATACCTTCTGTTGTGCTATTTCAGCAGACAGAGCTCGTGAACTTGATGAAATTGATAAAAAAAGTTCTAAGGTATGCGAATGCGAAAGACGCGCATTATAGTAGTCTGCTGTGCCAGTTGGTGTAACAGATCGTAAATGAATGAGCAGCTTTAACGGCAGGGATGAAGAAAGCTTTAACAGGACCGAGCGGCTGTCTTGTCAAGTCTTACTTCACCTCTGGCGTTAGAACTGCTCATAGTTTTACAAAAGAATCGATCCGTGCGACCCCCCTTCACGTCGTCTCGACATAATTAAAGCCTGTAGAGAGCAAATGTGATCGATCTACTTGGCATGATTCGCGTGAATGAGTTAGTGAGAGCGAATGGCCGACGACATAGCAATAGGCATGTGGCAGGGCTGGCTTGCTTTTTTCTGATAAAACTCTTCTTTTCTTCGTCTTTACTATACTTATCAACGCACGCTTTTAAATATGTGCAGATTGATGACGCGATTTCATTCCACGAAGCTAGACTACAGCTGCACCAGAGGAAGATAACGCTTTCATCTGCGTTCTTTTTTCTGCAGGGCGACATTGGACGGGAGTACCGGTACCTGAACAAGCGCAGGAACACAGAGCCGGACTTCTAGCCGTCGCCAACATTGCCTTTGGAGGATCCGGCTCCGTCGTTCTATTTGTGCTATTTAGATGTGTTTTTTTTTCTTATTTACGTAAAAATTATCGATACTGAGCTGCTGCTTGGGTGAACTGGCAAAGGGAGCTCACCTCGAACTTCGCGCGATGTGCGCTGAAGGCTGCAGGGCGTCTGGTTTCCTTTCCGATCCCTTCCCGAGGCACTAAGTACTGCAGCCAGCGTAGACAATAGGACAACGATTTCTGTCCACCAACGAGGCCGTTTGGTACGCGAGCCTTTTGCTGCGTATGTGTATGTGCGTATGTGTATGTGTGCATCATCAGTAGAGCGATTTACTTAAAACGCATATCTGCATGTAGATTCCTGTTTTTTTTTTTTACGCGACAAAACATGCATATTGCTCTCGCATAGTTAACCCACAGACTATATGCGTCAACATAAATAGACAATCGTTTGACATTAAGAAAATCTGACGTGTGCCAGCAGAAAAGGGCCCATGTTACTGGGCCAGTTTCTTCTTATATTTGAATGATATATTTGACGTGATATACGCTGACCATACATTATTCTCTATCACATAATTGCAAAGGCTAATTCAACGCTTGAGCATCTAGAGAAATGGACACGTGTATTAAAAGTTGCTACAACTAAAGCTAAGGCCACTCTTTTTCGTCCGAAAAATCTATATTTACACTTAACGACAGTCAAGCCATTTCGAGCTTCTTTGTCTCTCTCCCTCGTCACTGTGTGCCGGCTGCAAGGCCACTGGCGGCATGCCTCATCGCTCCAGCGTTCTGAGGCGCCTGGTAGCTGCGAGGGGAATGTTTCTTCCGCCCAGCAGAAGTTACCTTGCGAGCTGCGTCGCGCCAACACGTCTCACCCGTGACATAACGCCGTGCGTGGGGAGCGAAGGACGGGCTCGCGCTCGCTTCGCTCGCGTGCTGTTCTGGATAAACCTTATTATCTTTGCTAGCGCTGTAAATGTCTAGCCCTTCGCGGGTGAAACTGCCCATCGTTTAAAATTGTTTATGCATAACTAGAGACAATTTGCTAACTTGCATTCCAGGCAGAATGTTTGAGCAAATAATCTATACCCAATGTATATATAAAAAAGAAAACTCAAATCTGCGCATTCGCCAGTTCTGCAAAGGCAAAACTCAATAGGCATTTTATAAATTTCTATATTTCTGTTATTCCAGTGATCGTATAGCGTCAGCGGTGTCGCACGACAGAAAACTTGCGCGATGTAATAAAACAATAATTAACCAAGTGGCTTGGGTTTGAACTTCTAAGATAGGTGCACCATTGTAACTCCTTTTGATATGATTTTGCCATAATCTACAGAAATGGGATTTCTCCTTGCTTTGTAGCGCAAGCAATTGTGGTTGTCGGGCCGTCACCTGGTCCTAAGGGCGTCAGCGCAGCGTAGCCTGCATCTGCCTAGCACAGTTCTAGTGGTTAGTCGTCGACGGCATGGAGCTGCGTAAGTACATCGCGGCCATGGCACAAAGACGCTTTGCGTGATGTGGCACTGAGCAACTTAGTTTCGAACAGAGACGTCGTATGCGTCTGCAGAGGCAGCGCAATCGTACCCACAGTTATGCGACTATAACAAAGAAAGTCGCGCTGAAACTTATACTTCGCAAAGACGCATGGCCGGCAATAAGTGATGTCCAAATCAACGCGTCTATTGCGTTATTTTGCTGCCGCGATCGCTTCTATGCAAGCAGTCAGCAAAAACATGGCCTTCGAGACCCGCTTCTCTTACCCAGGGGGAGCGGTTACTCCCTATCACCAGCTCGGTGTCGTTTTGACGTTTTGGAGTTTTAGCTAAAAGGGGTGGCTACGAGCTCTCTTCAGCTTTCCGAGTTTGGCACTGAAAGGAAGGAATCGGCGTATTCGCTAATTCCGCAAGGATATACTAAGAGTGAAACCAGCTTTACGTTGCCATCATCTTCGCTATGGATTAAGTCTACCCTCAACAACTGCTCACAACAGTTCATCTATGTGTTATATTCTGTTTATTATAGCGCTCCGTAGGCGTCGCCGCCGCTGGGAGGCGGCTATCAGAAGTTCAAAGCTGGCAGACCAGCTCTGGGCCGTCCGGCAAGCCAAAGATGCCGCTCGAGTCCAAGAACTTCGAGCCGTCACCTGAGGCCACCACATCAAGAACTGCCGGACTATTCTTTACTAAAGTTTCTTCTTCTTCTATAGCGCTAAGCAGTTATAAGATATGTATATGGATGTCTATAACACCCCGGCCCCTTGTAACGTCATGATTGAAGTCTCAGGAGCTAAAATAAAAAAGAAGGTTCGCGAATTTCAAGAGAATTCACGTCTTCGAAGCGGGTGCTCTACTAATATACAACTGCATCAGCAAGAGAGAGAGAAAGAAAAGGAAATCGTCGTTTTACTGTCGGTGCTCACAAAATGGTCTAGCGATTCACATTATACACATCATTTGGATGTGGAACAGGCCTACTTTGCTGGTTGAAATGAAGTGTTAAGAAAGCCCAAACACTAATCGAACAAGTAACACACATTCTCTTAGTATCCTTCCATCTCGCAACAACAAACAAACAAGCGCCGGCTGTAACAGTCAGTCCCTTCTGTTGTCGAGGGGTACATCTTTAGAGGTGTTCCTGATTCGTTCACCTAAATGGGCCGAAGAACTACGAATTTCAGCACGTCACCGGTAACACGAACGGTCATTTAAGGTGGATTTGCCCCTTTGCAGGGCCACAAGGTATCCATAGTTAATCAGCACCCCACAGTGGCATTCGTATGAAGACCAACCTTGAGCATTGCTTCCGTAAACATTCGTTCATTTGTGTGACTGTAGACTGTAATTGTTAGGTCATGTGGTTAGATTGGTATATGTTTTAGAAACTAGAAAGAAGAGAGAGAAAAGTGATAAGGGAAAGGCAGGGAGATAATTATCCAGGCTAAGTGCTGTCTAGGCTGCTACTCCTTACTGGTTTAAGGGGAAAGGTAAGTCATGTAAAGAGGTGCATTGCAGTGAAACGTCGAATACCCACTTTACACACCCGTCAAATGCCTCATCCCGTTACCGTCACAGCAGCGGCGTATATGGCACGTGACCAGAAAATCTACGTCGCGCGACCAGAAACAAAGCCCTGCCAGTGTGAACGGAGCTTTAGGGCAGTCATTGACTCGGGGTTGCTCATTCCGTGTCCTTTATTTTCCGGTCTTGTCATATCTGGATCTTCGCTAAGATCGCGCCGTGCTACTGCTTCAGAAGAAATTACTACGATTGCTATTGCTTCCTTTCGGCTTACCTATAGGCAGGGAAGTCACTCCTTGGTACTTGCTTAAATGTACCGAGCAGCATTTTACAAACTTAACTTTACCAAGCAGCACTATTTTTGTAATGTGCTCGGAATGCTTTAAACTGTGTTGTACGCAAGTGCGTACGGTGTATGTTATAGAAGATGAACTTGGGAGGAGAAAGAGAGAAACTGTTTTACCCTACCTTAATCCGGGTCGACGTTGCCGGAGTCCATCCGAGTCCCACGTCTTGGGGGCGAGGTCACGTGACTAGGACCTGTTGGCGTGCTTTCTGTTGGACCACCAGCGGTAGTTATACTGAAGGTCTTTACTACTTTGACACAGATGTGGGAAAACAATAATTTTTATTAAAATCGTCAACACTGAAATACCGAAAACGACACTTATTGTGAGCAATGGCACATTAACGGGGGCACAGAAACGGTGACTGGTGGAAGTGTGAATATGAACACGATGCGAACGATTTGCAGCGCGCTTGAACATGTGAGTGACCCAACCGACACAACACAATTGGGGGCCTAGGTATCGTGGTTATCATATCTGCTACCAAGCCCTGATTCCGATTACTTGCATCTCTGTCTCACCTGTCTCTCAGTGCCATACTTGAGCTAACTTTGCGCGGACAGCTGTTGATCAAAAAATTAGTCTTGCGAGTGCTTCAGAAACTCCGTTCATTTTCATTTATATGTTAGGCCGACCGTCCGGCCATATTATCCCGCTATCACAAAGTGTCTTTATCACATGAAGAAAGTTATATAGAGCAATTTTAGAATGGGCATAATTTACATAAATCTCCTCGGTTCTACTACACACAACACTCCCGGATTGTTTACATTTTCAGCGCCTGAAGAAACAAGAAATACACATGAGCGTTGGCGTGCAATATCGGGAGCTGCTTTGCTGTTGGCTCTTTCTTTTGCGAGCCGCTGATGAGTTTCTGGATACATATATTACCATACAGTAGGTGGTTTTTAGAAACTTCTACAGCCCGTCTCACCTGACAGCCTAGAGGGTACGAAGTTTAATCGATACCTCGTTGTGTAAATAGGGCAAATATATAATCGTCCGACTTAAGCTCTTGAACACTGTAAGCTGCTTTTACTTTTTACCCATATCAACGGGTAAAACTGCCCATGAAGCAATACTCCTGAGCTTTCCGACTGTTCAACCTATTGTCTCTAGCACTGCAGCGACATTTCTTAAATTTTAATATTTACATTAAGGCCAAAGCAAACTTCTGAGTATTACTTTCAAGATTCATACCGAAGCAGCATTGCTTAGGTTTTAGAAATAAATGCTTTTGGACGGTTAAAAGTGCTAAAAGTTCCGTTCTCGCCATCTGCACCAATAGTTAGTCCTACAGAACACTGTAAACACCGGTAAACGATGACATTAAGAAGAATGCATCATCGCGAACTCAATCAAAATACTCTCAAATTCTTCATCGGCCAACTTATCGCTCGAATAAATCATTTCTTGCTTAGGTCCCAGAATATTTTAAACGTTACAAGTGGGGACTTAACGTGAGTGCTATGTAGACAGAAGGCGACTGTTAGAAATGCGCAGTGAGAAATTGTGAACTGCCGCCGCTCGGTACTGAACCGCCATCTGCTGGCAATGGCATGCGATCGTGTTAGATATTTGTTCACCTGAAGAGGCTGCCCGTCAACTTTTGGATGGTCATTTACCGCTGAGGTGCGGTGTCTTGTCTGGATAATGTTCGAGACTACCGGCAGGGTGCGCAGGCTGCTGACATGGCCCGCGCTTACTCATGCAGGTAGTACATACGTAAACAAGCCGCGTGTTCTGACTACGTACAAGGAAAAGCGCCGCCAACGAAATTAAATACGTTTATGATACAATTCCGTGAATTCAGTGATTTCCGAACCTTTCCCAACATCTGAGCCTTACTGTCGGACGAAAGCGCAAGTACGCGCAGAAGTTCAACAGAAAGCTTCACCGGCGTCTATCCGGGTAAATGCTACGCCTATCACTCAATATAGGAACGCATAATCACTGTCAAATTCTGATCCAAGCGAACCTGATAGCCATGAAGATCATTGATGAATACTTAGGCTACGAGGCACCTATTCGACCTTCCACAAAAATTCAGAATGACGGTAGAAAAATATGCTAGCGTCTTTAAAGTTGTAGAAATGACGTTTGCATAAGGTGGGGTTGCCTGTTTGAAATTTAGCGGTTGTATTGTAGCACTTACTATAGCCCAAGCTTAACGTGGAAGTCTGTAGACGGGTCTGTATTAAACGACACGTGCGTCATATCGCAGACTCAGGAGTTCAAAAAAAAAAAAAGAAAGAAAGAAGAAAAGAAAACACTGCTGAAATGTGGGAGTCGAGTTTCCCTTCATGAATTCTAATCGCTCCTTATAAGTTTAACTAGCAGACATGTTTTGTATTCGTGGTGATCGATTATTCCAACTCTTTTCATGATTCACACCGAGTAAAATTATTCAGTGTTTGCAGCTCGAAAAGGCGAACTATTCATATACACACTATATGTAGAACGTCAATATATAGAATTCTCATGATACAACTGCGGCTGCAGAGAGTGAAGAGATCGCATCAGTTACACTGCACAACCTTGTTCACCTTCGAGCGTAAGCCTAGCACATGGGAATACCGTCGAGACATCGCCGTGCCACCATGTCTACGAGCGGGTCTCCCGACTACGAGACCGCCTATGTGCACATAAGGGCGAGATAAGGAGTTCTGACGTGCAAACTTACAGTTCAAAATGTAAAATGATTTCGTCTGTGCTGTGAGCTTGAGGGCTACTTGCGGGGAATTACTTCGCATTGCTTTATGGTCAGCACGGTGTGAACGTTTCTTCGAACAATGTATACGCTTTTACTCTCACAGGAGTAATCGGAAGCAGGTGATCTTGGTGCGGTTGAAATAAGCTATCTTAATTATAGGAAGCTTGCTCGTTATGACTGCACCAGCGCAATAGCATTTGACTCTGCATACGAATTAAGCGCAGTCTGACGACAAGGTCTCTAGAGCGTTCATATTTAGGTACTACTGAGCTTCAGAGCTGTTGATATCTCATGACGAGGCTTATCACAACGAAATTCAAATCCACGGCATCACTCGTGAGTGCATGTGTAAGTCGACAATAACAACATGTTAATGTATCACAACGGCACACTCTGCCATACATAATGCTGTTTTGCCGGCGTTGTGTTCCTACTAAGCTCTTGGTTTCTTAGAGGGCCTTAACACAATTACTTTCCTACGCCAGTATGACTATTGGCTTAGTGTACATTTGGATCTGATGTTGAACTTCTCTCTCAAAAATCGAGGAATACCTCTAGGATCGATTGCGAACAGTATAACTTGGCTATGCTAGGAGCGCAAACAGGGGCCAGTCAACGCGCTATCTGGCATTCCCGTTAATCATGCCCATTTCTAATTTACAGCTCTGATTAGACGATAAAAGCCATCCTTTGTTTGGTTCGCGGCATCTGTTGCCGGGTGAGACGTAAAAAAACACTTATAGTCATGATGCTGCACTCGTGCTAACGCACAAGATTCTCGCTGCAGAGAGGAGATGCATATAATGAAGAAATCGGCTCTTTCAATACTACACACGTCCTTCCTGACTATGCTTAAGCATTTGATGAATATACACAGGACAGACGATGAATTGGGGCACAAAACAACTATCGCTCGCCAGGCGCGGATAACAGCGCGATCGACCTGCCGGTTGCCTTCATGAAGAAATCGACAGCACGGCCAGATACCCTGCTTGGTTTCACGAGGAACTCACACAGCTGTCTACGGAAAATCAGCAATACACATGAAAAAGAACGCGCAGCACTCCATCGGACACGCTCATTTGACTAGACAACACGACATACCGCTTAACTGGAGAAACAACAATGCGTGGGAAGGATACAGCAAATGCAGATCACGCTCGTAAAGGTTTCATCGTGGCTCTCAGCGCCAGGCATAGAGGCAAGTTTGGTCCCACCAGGTGCCTCGTGGTTTGGTCATTCGCCTTCGCTACTGCCTATAACACGAAGTTGTACGCAACTTCGAGCCTGTTCTCAACCTACAGAGGTCCTCAGCCACTTATTGTTGACACTTGTTTGCCTCCGAGCTCACCCCTCCGTGGCATATATCTCTAGTGATGCAGGCACATACCGATGCAGCACTTGACGGTAACTGCAAGCAGCGTCTTGACGGTAACTTCTCTGCGCTTAAAGAAAAAAAATAGGATAGGTTCTGAGCTTGGCTCCAGATGAAATTTTGGACCATGACGACGCACGTAACAAACCCATTCGTATCGAGTGGCGTGAGGGTAACTATGGCGTCAAACGCAGGTGCTTCGGTTACGAATTTGCAATCTCTCAGAGGCTACACGCGAACCGTTCCAGAGAAATGCGTTGTACTCTGTGTCATCTATTCCCTTGAATCTTTGTTGACTGGGCCAATTGCGAATTTGCAGCGAACAGCTTCTTTCATGAGTGTAAGTGTTTCGCTTCATATCGCAAGAACGCGAAGCCACCGTTTGTAATACTATGTGGTTGCGCCCTGCTGTGTGTGTCCCGTGCGCTTGAGGCATGGTTGCATAAACTTACGCACCACGTTACAGCTGTGGTGTCGTGACCAATTAGTGTAAAAAACAAGCACTCTAGATTTATGTGGCACTCTGTTTTGTTACTGGAGGACAAACGAGTCGCCTATAAGTATTAGCACTTCGCATGCTTGCTGCAGTCCAGTCTTATGCAAAAATTATTCCGCAGATAATTTTTGTGTGAATTTGTCCTCTTTCGTTGACGTTGTACAAAACACGCTGTACTGTGCATTTAAGGTTTTCAACTTTCGGTACAATAAAGAAAGAAGCCTTCCGCCACGAAGTAAATTAGAGTTTACGAAGGACTGAAATTGACGAAGCGAGATTAAAGTGTTTGAGGACCCCTTTAAAGGGCGCATATAATTTTCGGGGCTTTTTAAATGCACAAGCATGGCCTTGCTGAAAACGCTTCCGTAAAGTAAGTCAAGCAGCACAGAACCATTGGTTAGAGTTGTTTCTCTCTCACACATATATCCGAGTGACCAACTAAGCAACTAAAAAAAAAAAAAACATGCTAGCAATAGCACTGCCTTGGCGACTCAATGTGGTTGTTCAAAAATATCGCGGTTGTGATATTAATTTGGTCCAGCGCCTGGGTTTATGATACAACTGCGAAGTGCAAACCTGCCTAATCAATGCAATACACTGTGCATAGTCTTTGTTTCGGCGAAAAGGACAAAAAAGCAAAAGGAGGGCCAAGTACCATCGCCAGCTCTGCTTCTCTGTCAGTAAAACATAACAGTCAATAATAACTGAAAAAAAAAAAAAACATTCGTCAAAACACAGTATGCAAAAAGCCCCAATCTTGGTGCATTTAACGATCACACGCTGGCGAGCCAATATGCTTAACAACAACAAAAGAAAAGCCTAAAGTCAAAGTCTTCAGCTGTTGCGAGTTCATCCCCACCATTAAAAGGCTTAACTAACGAAACGAAAGTTTAAACACTTCTGCACGATGTTAGATAGGTAAACACGAACGACGCCCACATGGGCTCCTCCAATAAATTAAATGGAATCTTTACTAGCCAGCAGCTGCTTTAGAAATCAAAAGACATGCTGTCGACGCAATCAATGTTTCGTACGCGCTGCTTGAGACACACTGCGGTGCGAAGAAAACACAAACAGTAGGCACCTTTGCTCCACACGGAAATACACAGACGTCCTGTTTTGTGTCTTCATCTCGCGTTGTGTCTCTCAAGCAGTGGGTGTGCAACCGCAATTATACCTAACGAATTAGTAGAGATGAGAACTCGGCAAGGCTATCGAAGTTGGCTAGCACGCACACATTCCACCGCAACTCACATAAACAGCCGAAACTTCTGTTTATGAGCTCCAATATTTAAATGTGTCTCCGAATTCCGTCCAGCACATACCGTAGGAGCCGGCGTCTTTAACTTCAGCGATCGACATATAGCACAAGGCTAGCGTAAAAAGTTTCCGTAGTGCAAAAACACCGAAGTGTCCCTTGTTCCATCTTTCTTTTTTTTTTTTTTTTTTGCAGTCGGCACAGACCATGCTTTCCCGCGGACCGCGTTGACCTTCTTCAAAAAGTCCTGTAACTCCGGTAAGAAGTCAGCTTTCCGTCTCAAGTGAACTCGCTCTGGTAGAGGTAGTAGAACCAGTAGATGAGGTTGAAGACGAAGAACACGAAGGGAAACATGATGCGACAAACTTTGTCGACGTTCTGGGACCTCTTGAGGTTCTTCTGAAGTTCCATGTGCCCGCGTGTCTCGTACTTGTTGACGCCTTCCTCGCCGTCTTGCTTTTCACCGCTTTTCCGGTTGCGCTGAACAAGCGGAGAGGAAGGTAGAAAAAAAAGAGTAAAGAAATTGATATGTTGATATCTTTTCTAAAAGAACGGAAACAAAATTCGCTAAGGCTGCTCATGCTACCTAACGTGATCGAATATGCTGATCTTTAATGGCGTAGTATATACGGCCATCACAAGTGTGATTAGGCTGAGCGTCGATGTAGCTGAAACAACAAAGCACCAAGCTGACAGAAAGGAATTCGTCGTCACAGCTTCACACGCGTTGTCCACGCTATTCCTTTTGAGGTCATCAGCTGACGTGAGTGCAGTTTTATAAAGACCTTCATGACTGAGTTCGACGCTCTTCCTTTTGTGACGACACACGTTCACACGTGACATAGATCTAGTTAGACATATCTAACCTACTCAAATGTTCAGCGTGCATTCCAATAACTTGAGATATTTTTCGTATGATTCGTAGAGATTAAACGACCTTCTTAATCTACATAAATTGCTTAAAAAGTAAAGAAGAGTTGAAGGAAAATGTACGAAATTTCATTCGGAACATTTCACGAAGGTCTGCAGTTTCTCTTAAAAAAAGAGAAAAGACTGATGGTACCTTTGTGAATCTTGATTGCTGTAAGGAAGTAGAAAAAGAAAAATGTGTGACATGCGCCATGCATGGTAAGCATTACGACTGACGCTGTATGCTCCTGGTGCAATCCTCATTCATCCAGAAGAGCAAAAAAGAAAAATGAAAATAAAAAACAACAAAAGAAGAACAAACAAAAAAGCGATGATGCTTGATTGACGTTGGTGCCAGGAATAAAAAAAAAAGCTCCGTAAACTGAGAGCAAAAAACAGGAAGCGTCGTAAGGAAAGCGGTAATAGAAAACACACAATCCCAGCATTCCCAAACCCATTTGTAACCAGCTACCACGGAAGAAGTAACAAGGATTTTGTGCAAGTCATGATGTAAGTGATCTTGATAGCCATCACCAGCAGGATAAAAGTCATCACTTGCTTCATGCAGGTTTTACTAGTCGCTCAATATGCTGCTTTCCCATTGCGTCACCTTGTCTCGCGTATTATGTCTGTGTTCTAATCAAGGGCAAAAAAAAAAAACGACTAATGAAAATATACTATATTGTTAAGGTCACGTTTCTTAAGCGCGAATAAACGTAAGTTCGTCGCAATAAAGGCCGAATTGTGCAGCAGTAAAGTTTTACTGCAGGTGACAAAACGCTGTAATTAAGAGGCACTTCGCGTTAAAGGCTGCTTGTAAAGTTCTTCCACATGTGATGTCATCTCTTCGTAGGTCAGTTTTATGCCGAGCACGAAATTTCCAGGACAGCCTCGAAGAAAACTCCATCCTTAGCAAATTGTGCCTTCTCGCCTTCGCTTCGGTCGCGCCTTAAGTTTGGTGGCGCGGTACGCGTTGCATGCTTTAACGAGCGACCCAACTTCGGATATCGCCAGACGAGGCGCTAAAGACCTGCTCTGCTAGCGCACACGCAATAATGCGGTCCGAGCGCGAGAGTTTGACGTCACAGTCGACGAGCGAGCGCGTCATCGTGAACGGTTTGCGGACTTTTTTTTATGTCTGTAAACGGTTTAATCACAACGTCAGTGGCCCCAAGAGTGGCACGTTTCCCTCTACTTGTGTCCGGGTCTGTACGCCTGCCTTTTTATACCACGAGTCCCTAAAAACTGGCTCAACATTCTGTAATTCTAAGCGCCAAGTTGAGACGCTAGAAAACCAAATTTTGCATAAACGTATGCAGCGATATTCACATCGTCAACGAAGGGCGCTCAAGAAGAAACACCACGAGAGCGTGAAATGCACACACTCATAATAAAATGAAAATTGCAAAAAAAAAAGGTGGTGACGTTGACGTGTCGAATCGCGAAGCAAACGGGAAGTGACCAGTGGTGAGGAAGTGAACAAAGTGCTTGAACTATATGGCTAACCTCTTCGTCACTTGTTTCGACGTCCCAGGTTCGGTTCTTGCGAAGCTGAAGAAGCAACAATGGTTAACGCTTAAAACTTTACAGACAGAAAAAGGACTGGGACATTTTGTGCTTTTAAAGGGCCTTTGCCTTAAGGTGCAGATAAGATGATAAGGAAACAGTGAGCGCAAGATGATAAGGAAACAGTGAGATATGGATGCACTGAATGCGACGACAAAAAGAAAAGGAAGAAAAAGAAAACGATAATGTGATGTAAACAAAGGGAACTGAGGGGCACTTACGCACATACGCTGAACCTGAAATTAATTGAAAGAAATGAGTCCTTGAGTACTAGTTCATGTCGTAATAAAGTTATAAAGAGAAAGCGCTATTCTGGGCTTTACAATATCCGGAATTATCGGTCCTTAGAGCCGATCTGAGAAACCTTGAACTTAATACGGGCCAATCATATTGGGTAACACAGAGGAATTTTAACGAATTCAGCATAGCGCTCTGGTAAAGAATTCCCAGTCTACTATAGGGTCAAGTGGCACACACGGATTTAATATTCGTATTCCTATGCGTATTTTCCGTTTAAGATAGGATCACGGTTTATGTGACCCAACGAGAAAAAAATGCCGAGCCATATACTGCTGAACAGGACAAATAAAACAAGTTCATTTGACAATTAGGTATTTTCAGACGCAGTCTAACTAAAGAACGTATAAGAGGTTCCAACAAGTATGGACGCGAGCACCAGTAAAAAGAAACAGACAGGACAACGCGGGGCTTACAACTGAAGTTTATTGGGAATACATTCCACAAATCTCTGTTTATTTTTACTTGTGCTCGCGTCCGCACTTGCTGGAACCCCTTACATGTTCACCATGCACCAACTGGCCCAGCAAACCACACTACTAACTAAAGCACTCACTTTAAAAGCAAAAAGAAGAATAATGTACAGAGTTCGGCAGACTGTCCTATAAAGTAGGGTACTCATGACGTTGATAGCGTTGCTGTTAAGGCTAGTGAAAATTTGCTGTATACCTGGCATGATGGCGAGTGCCTTTTGAAAGCAACTGCAGGAAATTCTCCCTCCTCCATTTATGCTGATCTCGAAAAGCGGGGATGTTAGGCACGCGCCTCGCTTCCAAACCACCATTGCTGCATTCTCACAAGTGAAAAGATGGGAAATGATTACGTTACACGAGTTGCGAGAACGGCAGCGTCAGAATAAACGAGGCACCGAGTTTATGCATACATGTTCTTTTTTTTCTTCCGCAATGAGTTTCGTGGTACTTGTGCGTTTCAACATGTCCTCACGCTTAAGACGTACACTTTGCACATTTCTCATTTCCATGCTTTTTGAATGTTGTCTATCGGAATCACTTGTGATACTGTATATTGTTCGTGTAACACAGACATACATAAATAAACACACACAGATATATATATATATATATATATATATATATATATATATATATATATATATATATATATATATATATATATATATATATATATATATATATATATATATATATATATATATATATATATATATTTTACGCAAGCAGTTTTCTCTCTTCTTTCTTTGACTTTTACCAAGCGCCTAAATTGCAGCTTGAAATGACCTTTTATCTAGTCTTCCTTTGAGCCAAAATTTTCATTTATGGGTTTTCTCTGTTCCTTTTTTGGGGGGGCGTGCAAATGACTACAGTGCTGACGTAATGGCTTTGTTCGCTCTTGCAACTTAGATATTTCCGTTTCTTTTCTGTCATGAACTCTATACCCACGACGCTCTGCGCGAAATACTCGTAGTCCAAGCCTCTGCCTCATCTTGGAACGCCGTTGCTCCCGCATGCTCACCATCTTCGTTTTTTTTACGCGTTCTGACTCGCGCGCTGTGGAGGGAAAACCCGAAATTGTGCCCTCCGCAGAAGGCAGAAACTCATACTTCAGAGATTACCGTAAATCACCTTCCAAGTCATTTCTCGACCTCGCGGAAAAAGAAATGAAAGATGACGTGGTAAGTTTGATAGCTGCTGCAGCATGGAAGAACGTGAACGTTTGAAGAGGGCTTTTAGAAACGAATTTAGGTCTCTGGTGCGGCGTTTTCGTACTCTACTAGCGATGCGCGAGAGCGATACGCGAGAACGCGGAAGTCATAAAAAGTTGTTTGTCAAAGCGATCGACACACATGCAAGGCTACGGGAATGGTTGGTTGACTTCGCTGTCAGCATGGAAAGGCTTATTCCCGTTAAGAATATCGTCATTTATATTCAGAATAGCCACTCTCACTGTTGCGGTTCGTCGCGCGTTCGAGCGGTTTGAATTAGTTCGACTAATGGTTTAGTAGTCCCACCGAACGGAAGCCACAGTGGTGTAATCGAAGAATCATTATTCTTGGTACGCAAGCGAAACGCTTGATAGTATCGCAAGTTAGGTATGCGAGGTAACTGCCACAGATAGTACGATGGCGAGCGGATCATGTAAAACAGTTATTATTAAGTTCAAAATAAGTACGTGCACTCACTACATTAAATTAGCGCTGAATTTGTCACTCACAGACATTCCTGGTAGCTGCAAAAGTAATATTGGTTGTCCTCTCGTGCGAAAGTTAACTTATACTTCACATTGCTAGGCATAAACGAAAAATATGTTTTAAATGAATGAAGAGCCGTCATTTATGATTTGTTCTCTTTTTAACCCTTTAATTCCCGGCGATATTTTGTAAGGTCATGAATTAAATATCTAAAAAAAAAAGATGCACCAGTTGAAATAAGCTACTGTAATAGAAAAATCAGGCATATGTATATGCATACTTGCATATGCTCACAATGCTTGCAAATGCTGCCACAACTGTGATACCACAAAAAATATTACTATGAGGGGTTTTCGCAGATGTACGCACGACTTTGTGCTCTTCATAAATTCCAGATAAAAAAACTAATTTAGGATATTTACTTTTTCCCAATATTTATTTGTACTCAGCAGAAAAGAACGGTGCCATATGAAGTACGTTAGGAAGAAGCGCTCGGGGATATTGTGACAATATCCGAAATTAAGATAAATACAATTGAATTCTCACAATAAAACATCACTCAGTTTAAGTCTGCAGTGCCTTTGGTACTTTATTTTATATATTTAGCCGACGACGTTTTCCTAAAAAAATATATGAGCTTTATCTGTATTGCAGTATTTCATTTCAAGAAAAAAAAGGAAGCAGACAGGTTGAACTGGCCAGAGCTCCAGGCATCCCTTTTTAGGCTGCTGTGAAAGAATGCATCTTATTAAGTGTAGGAACGACTTTTGAACAAAGTAGCATGCTGAATATCCTTTGATATAAAAATCTTCATTCAAATACTGCAAATATGTTTTCCGGAAAGATCATTCGGCAGAGTAGTACGATAATAACATGAAGGAAAAAAGTGGCCTGTTCTACAAGAATATTGCCAGAAAAATGTAACGCCGTCCTTATTCTTACGCGGGAAGGTAATACGCAGAGCAAAATATAACTCAAACAAAAATAGAAGACCATGCTAATAATGAGCAAAGAAAAGTGGTTCAGATCACAAAAGGAAGACGGAATAACGTGCGAAGGAAAATTGCTTTCCCCGCAAGCAACACCTAGGGCACTGACCCAATCATAATGCGAAAATGATCCAAGAAATTATGTAACGCCTAAAGTTGACTACAATCGATTGTATTGTGTGTTTGAAGAATGTGTGTGATTACATAAATTGACGGTATTTTCGAATAATAATGTTAGTCGGAATGAATAGGAAAAAGGGAAACCGAGCGGCCCGATGTTTGTTAGTAACCACAATATGGCGCCAACATATAATGAAGTCCGAGAAATCATAGGGGCAATTATTCGTAATTTTAACTGAAGTGCAGAAACGACAAGCTAAAGGGAAATGAAACTCTACAAAAAGAAACAAAAGAACAACTTGCCACCGGTAGGAGCCCAGCCCACAACCACCGCATTACCACAGACAAGCGTTTCCTCGTGTCCTTGTTTTATTCGCGCTGTTCAACCTCAGTTTGAAGTATGAACCAATTAGCCCTTATCAAGATGTTACCGCATTACGCATGCGTTGCTCTTCCGATTCTGCTACAATTGGTACGCAATTGGTAGTGCAAAATTAGTAGTACTAATATTGGTACGCAATGGGCCCTACCAACTGATGCACATTTGGCAGTGCGCAACTGGTAGTGCAAAATTGCGCCTGCGTTTCACTACCGATTGTGTTATGCACAGTTGTACAGCTGGTAGCGCAACGCACGCGTAATGTGGAAGTCGCGTGTCTGGCTCCCACTGGCGGCAAGTAATTTCTTTCGTCCACTTTTATTTTCCTTTAGCTTGTCATTTCTTTACTTCATTTAAGGCTACTGATAATTTCTCCTATGCTTTCCTTGGCTTCATTATCTCTTGGCTGCACATGAGTGAAGTTAGTCGAATGCGTTTACGCTATTATTTTTCGGTATTTGACTATCATAATGCAGCAGTTAGAGTGCAAATTGCCAGCACTGAAAAATTCATGTGAAGTAAACGATTAAAGAAGCTACAAGCGTGTTAACCTTGCCATTTTAATGCGTTGGCATTAGGAATGTCATAGTGGAATAAAGTGTATGGAGTGAAGTGGGAAAGCCAGCTACATGGTAGAGGTCACGCACGATATATATATATATATATATATATATATATATATATATATATATATATATAAGTAGACATTTGTCGAGTAAGCTACTGAACACTCTGCAATGTGGTGAATGCGGTCTAAATCATGGATACGGGACCCAAAAGCGGTGCGATCTCCTAATTATAACGCATTTTTCTCACATATTCCGTCAAATCTCGACTGAATATTTAAAAAAAATATAATCAGGAAACTGAATTCCAGCGCCTACGCCTGTTTGTCTTTCCCTGCAAAGCGTATCTTGATATTAAAAAAGATTAACACGTTTGTGAAGTGAACCAGATTGGTCCGGCAGAAGCTTAATACTAGTAGAAAGATTCAAAGATGGAAAATTCGAGAGGGCCTTAAGAATAGCTCTATAAGGTTTACATATCCACTTTATGTGGCATCACCACTTTGGTACGACCAGCATCCCAGCTGTTACTACTACCACTGCTAAGAAGTAGGCAGGCAAATGGCAGCTTTATTGTGAAATAACTTCATCTTGCTAGTCTCCTAAAGCCGCAACTGCACAATACTTGTACTGTTCTCGCGCAAATAAGCAATTGAAAGCTTTATGTCAAGCTTGTTCTATTGCCTCGTTTTTATTTTCCTTTTTATACTGAAGGCCTTTAGTAACGAAGGGGGTTAACATGTGCCTGTTCAGTTCGGTGGTGGTTGGGTGACTTATCGAGAAAGTTGCGCAAGATTGAGGAATGTTTCAATGGAATATCTTTGTTTCAAACAAAGGTGATTTCTAAACAAAAGCATACCTAATATGCCGAAAGAAGAAGAGAGAGAAATTTGTTTACAGAAAGGCAGAGAGGTCAGGAACGGTAAAAACAACATATCTACCGCGTATCAACGAACAGAAGGTCACTGAAAGCAGAAAAACTCACGTTGAAGATGTTGATGGACTTGCGAAACTCCTCGGGTCGTAGTTTGCTTCGGGACAGGTAATTGACTAGCGTGAACTCTAGCAGGGCTCCAAAGACCATGACGGAGCAGGCGCCTATCCACACGTCGATGGCTTTGATGTATGACACAGGTGGGAGCTGGGTGCGCACACCGGACGCGACGGTGGTCATGGTGAGCAGCGTGGTGACTCCGAGGGTGACTCGCGCGGGCGTGGCGTCCACGTTGAGCCAGAAGGAGACCCAGGAGATCATGACGATCAGGAAAGTGGGCAGGTACGTCTGTATCAGGTGGTAGCCGTTCTGTCGCTCCAGGATGAACGTCGCGTTCAGGAAACTGAACACGCCTGCGCAGCGGAAGGCGAGCAGTTCGCGGACAAGCCTGAGCTATATAATGAAAGCTTCCAAATACTATAGCAAAATTTTTGATGGAACACGTATGAGGGGCCATGTGTACTGATTGCGAGGTTATGGCCATTTCACATCACAGAAAAGAGTACGATGACTGGCTGAGTTAAAAATACTGTTCTTTAGAAGACGCCTTAGTTTACGCTCACAACACGAGTAGAAAATTTGTAGAGTAATTTACGTTAGGATGACTCCATAGTCCACCGGCTTTCAATATCACTAGAAAGAGCGCTAGCGTGCACGAAAACGAGAAAATTCGGCGCATTCAAACCGCTACTAGGTATTTTGCGGAAAAAGAAAAATGCCACATTTACCCATAGTATAAATGGTGAACAAAGCAGCAAACTGCTTTTAATTTTCAGATATAATCTAATGAAGATTCAGTTGACTTACTGCTGCGTCGACTAGTATTTCACAGCGTAGAATAAAGTGTATGCGTTAACATGTAAGACCATGTCGTTATTTAGGGCAAATAGCATTTTATTTGTGAGAAAAGGTAAAAATTGTGAGCGTGGTACTTTATATTGCCTTTGGAATGGAGTCGGTAGGTTACTAACTTATATTGTGAAAATGCTAAGCACGTGTTTGGTGAATAATAATAATGTACCAACCTGTGTCGATCGCCCGGTTGTAATGTCCGTAAGAGTTGTGGACCAGGTCGAACTCGGGAATTTCGATGGGGCGTTCAAGCACAATGGGGTCCGTGTCTTGCCACGAAATGGCTGTTTGTTCTATGGTTTGGGCGTCTGCAAGTTTAAGCAACAATATGAGAACAGTGTGGTGAATAACAAGGCCTTCCGCCACGGATACTTTTAATTGATTGCAAATTTTTGTATATACTGTTTCGCATTCTACCTTATAGAGATACTTTGTACTCTGGCAAAATAAGGCAGTCATAACGAACCATCCGCCTCCAGTCTGTATATTGCTTAAATTTCCCTAGATACTAAAGAGGCCTCCGACAGGAACTCTAATGCATTGATGTTCGACTGCGTGAAGCAGTGAGTGTTTTGAAGTGAATCTTATTTTGCTTGCTGCTCACTTTGCAAGCACACCCGAAGTTCACACAACTTTTTAAAATTTTGTTACATGAATGTTTTACAGTATGGTGGACATTCTGTTTATCTTTGTATAACGCCGACTCAATACGCCCATGTACTCAAACTTGGTATTTATGAATAAAAAACATTTAAAAAAGCACTTTTCATTTGTTCTACCCGGCCTATCTGCGGCCGGAACGCTGAGGCGATAAATGTAGGAAGGCTAAGCAGAAACTAAATGATTTTGCCAACTGAAAAGCACACTCACAATTTTAAAGCAAGTTGCACAAGCTTCCTATTATTAAAAATAAGAAAAGAAGAATGACACTTTAGGAACCAGGCGAAATTTCACATCACAGTGCACAAATTGTACACTAAGGAGCACTTTAGCACCGTCATGTTTTGGTGATGACCTAGAGACTCAATTTTAGCTGGCGAGTAACCGAGGCCAATGGTATCGACCAAATAATATCACACGTTCAAGACTGAGTAATTGACAGGCTGTGCAAGTTCACTGCGTCGACAAATGGGGTTTATCATAGCAACTATATGTTTACTTCCTACATTTTATTCGAGGAAGGGGAATATGTTGATGGCTGCAGGTGGATTCCATGCTGGAATTTCTGATAATTGCTTTCTCCTCTCTCTCTTCATCCCCATACCCCCTTCCTCCAGTGCGGGGTAGCAAACCGGACGTTCGTCTGCTTACCCTCCCTACCTTTCCTCTCTCTCTCTCTGATAATTGCTTCCCCACAGTGCCACAATTTCAGCAGAGCTTAACAAACCTAGAGACTATAGGTACGTTCAGTGCATTCTCATTCAACGTGCAGCGCGAGATTTGATAGTGGAAACTTTTGTCGCCGACTTTGTCACATTTGAATGTCTGATGAATACAGTCCCTCATAATCAGATCATGGTTCTGGCACGTAAAATTCTATAATTTAATTTAATGAATACACAGAAATGACATGAAGAAATAAGAAAATTAATGTGGGCGCACACATAGACCCAATGGCGAGCACTTAGCTTTAGCGCGCTTGGATCAATAAGCAATATAGTGGGCGCAAAAAAAAAGAAAAAGAAAATGTTCGGTGCGATGGGCTTATACATGTTCAAGCAAACAAAATAAGTAATAGAGAAAAATAAAACAAGAAAAGCAACCGATTATACAATGTCAGAGTCAATCACGAACTAGGGACGCTTGAACGAGGAATACAGAAGTGCTCAGCAAATACAACTTATACTCAAAAATACACAATGTACTCAGTATATTTGTTACTTTGGGTTGACTTGAGCAGACAAACGTCATATACCCTAGCTCCCTTGCACATGGACCCCGCTGTCCCATGCGTCGCCCATTACTTCCATTATTACGCCCCCTTGCGTTGAGCGTTCAGCACACCAGAAGTGTTTCTCATTCACACAGTGTGATCTACTCTAGCGACACTAAAGTGTGCGAGGAATGGAGAGTGCTGCTCACAGGGTCCAAGCAGAATGTGGCACTTCTGCGTGTCCAGGGGAAAGTGCTTGAAGGACATGAAGCAGGCGAGGCGCAGCGTGAGCCGCATGCTGAACAGCACCTCTCCGTCGGGCCCCAGCTTGACCAGCTTGTTTGGCACGGTCACGTAGTGGAAGTTGGCCTCCTTCACGTTACGGAAGAACAGGTCGGGCTTCCAGATCTTGCTCATGATGTCCTCGCCGTTAATGGTCACCGGCGTGGTGACGCCGTACTTGGTCACGTTGAGCCGAAGGTCCTGCCATGACTGGCGCAGGTAGATGTCCATGCCGTACTCCTGCACGAAGTGTCGCGACACACCAAGCCACGCGGGGTCATCTCCAGAGAACAGAAAACATTAGAGACACACGCGAGCATGTGCGCCCAAATTGCCCGCTCACTTTTCTACTTTTCTCTTAGCGAGTTGTTTCTCTAAGCCTGTAACTTTGGCCTACTTTGACGACAAGGCGCGAGTGGTAGCAATGTACATTTCCTTATCAGTTAGTGTAAGTGTAACTCGCAAAATACGCAAAAGTATACGTAGATGCTTAACGGAAGCATAATACATTGATGTCCCCGGCTTCTTGCTTGCTAGCAGCTGCAGTACTGTCAAGCCATGTCAGCGTTACCCGCGCCAAAAGCATTCCTGCCGTTAAAACAGGCACGAGCCCCAACCACGACGAATACGCCCATTTTGCAGGCGGGGAAGCATCGCATATCCAGCCACCCCATTTCTTCTCACCTATCTCCCTCTCTTCTTTTCGAGAAAGCAAAAGAACGGTCACGACGGCTGGGCGCGACGCGGTCCAGTCTCGAAAGGGGACGAAATGACCTAGACCCCGCTTTCCCTGTGGCATCACTTGACCAAGCGCCGACGCAGACAAATAGCCGGCTGCGTGCTTTCGACAGCGAAACGGCTTCTGCCGTCGCCAACGCAACCGGGAACCCGTCTTCGCTTCTGGACGAGCGGACGCATGACAGGAACTATTCCGACGTGCGGCAGCTCCGGCGATTCGAGACAGGAAAGGGAAAAAAAAGAGGAAAGGACGGCCTGGGGAGTCGCCCTCGTTCAGGCTTCCCTGGGAGCAAATTTCCTCGACCGTACGGGGTGTGCGCTGGTTATATTTGCACTTGCCCTCAACACCAGCCTCATTTCCTCGGTGCACCCGTATCGCTGCTTCCTGAGTTTTCCCGGCAGTGAGCCGAGCAAAAGCTAGCCAGCGCGTGGGGCTTCTTCTATCGTCGCCTTTTGCCGCCAGCCGCCTTGTGTTCGGACTATCTTAACACATACGAGACGTCAAGCGGCGAGGTGCCGAAGGAGACGCATCGGGTTATAACTAAGGTTTCGCCGTTTTCACGCCAGCTTCGCTTTTCGAGGAAGCGTGCTAGCTCGCGATCTTGAATCTATATGTCAGCTGGGGCCCTGTTGCTGCAGTTTCGAAAGAAGTTGCACAACAGGGCTGTACAGCGCGTACGTCGGCACGCCTGTTCGTGCTGGTGGCAGCCTTCGCCTGAACACCCTTGTCATTACGTGGCACGTCGCCTGACTACTTGACCATCGAGACGAGACGCAAAGCTTGAAAACATGTAGACAATCGTCTGCAGGCATTCCCCTTCGTAGTTGCCGCATCAGGCCTAAAAAGACGGCATTTCTCTCGCAGCACAGAATTATAAGTCTTATTCGTATGCACGTTAGCGAAGTTTGGAAACCGAGAAAGACAGAAAGATGGGTAAACAGGAAAGGGCAGATAGGCAAGCCAGGCGGGATTACGTGGTTTGCTATCCTGCTTGGGGAAAGAAGAAAACGGAAGACTAAGAGCTAAAAGAAGAGAGAGCGAGTACAGCACCACCGCAGTGAGCACAACACAGCACAACTGAGAAACAACACGCCGCGGTAGCGAACTGGTTTTGGCGTTGCGCTGCGGAGTTCGAGGTCAGGGGTTCGATCCCAACCATAGCGGCCGCATTTAGATGGTGGTAAAATGTAAAAACGCTCATGTACTTGGATTTAGGTGCACGTCAAAGAACCTCAGGTGGTCGAAATTAATTCGGAGTCCGGCGCTACGGTGGGCCTCATAATCATACCCTGATTTTTACACGTAAAACCCTGTTATTTATTTCAATTTTGACGTCCGTGGGGCAGTTCCTTCTTGAATTTCCCCTGATCGTCATCATCGTCGTCATTGTCAGTCTCATTAAGCACATTGCAGAGCAAACACCTCTCTATCCCTCAGATGTCCAACTCTCCCTACCTGCATCATCTCAAGAAGGAATGTTGCTAGCTGCGGGCGGACCTATAGCCTTAGAAGGGGTGCTGGCAATGGCTCCGCTTAACTACCCAATACATCTGTGAATTTTCGAAGCTCATCGTTCAACACGATTCTCTGCAACCCTCGACTTCGTTTAACAAAACTTGCCACCTATTCTCCTACCCACGTTCCCATTGTGTTACTCCTATTTTTACTTGTTTTTCTTGCGCCGTATAATCGAATCGGGGTTTTTGGCACGTAATACCCCAGAATGAAATTTAAAGAAATACTTGTTTTCATTTTGTTCTGCACTGTCGCTTTCCTGCCTTTTAAATCAAGCGCATTTTTTTCGATACGACTGGTCATTGCATGATTTTTATTTTCCTTTAGCGTTTTAAATAGTGTAAGAAGCGGATAACTTTCGTTAGCCTTAGTGTACAAGTAGCAAACTTTAACAAGAGCCAACCGTAACCTCACCTCTTTCTTTCTTTTTGTGCGACTGCAATGCACGTGATGTGTGATTAAAGGTTTTTGTTAGCGGATATACATGAAAAAAAAGAGAAATTAAAGCAAGAAAATCTTGCAACCCACATTATAGAACGAAATATTCAAGATTTCAGCAGTCGCGTTCTTGTCGCTACTGTGAGTAAGAAGAAACGCACATTACAGAAAATATAAAAGAGAAACGACCGAGTTTGGGAACTCTGCTGTCAACAATGCAAAGATTGCGGCGGCTGAAAGTGGCGATACGGAAAATGTCTTTCCAGGGCTTGCACCACTAGACAATGTTTCCACCTCGGGAAGAACGAACGCGAGAAGCCTGCCTTGCGCTTAGCACCGCTACGCAAGACTGTTGCGTGCAATCGAGTGGCAACAGTGAAACGACGCGCTCACTTCCGATGCAGTCCGTGCATCGAAAACCGTCACCGACTTAAATGGCATGCACGTCGTACCCGGTGCTGTACTCTCTCTGTTTCCCTTCTAGAACCAGCCAAAAACGTGGCTGATATCTCGCCGACTGGCCGGCGGAGGTGACTGGCGAAACTCGAGGGTTTTCGGTGTCTGTGCGGTGCCATCGCACACTAGTGGAGCTGGCGGATGGCAACCCGTGCATTCCGAGTTCACGGAAACCGTGAAGGTGGCGCTGAACGTAGGCAGCGCCACCGAGGAGTGCCTTCTCGACGGCCCTCCTCGTCCACGAAAACTGCCTGCCGTACCGAAGCACGTTTTGCGCTAGCGGTCTTATCGTTGCCTTCGAACGAAAAAGCAACTCAGTTTGTGAGCGCGAGTTTGGTGCTTGGAAACAAGTCACGTGATGGAAAGTTTCGCCACGCGTGAGCACAGCCAAAGACGGGTATGCTTGCGAGTACAGTCCTTTTAGATGGGGGAGCGAGAAAGATGCCGAGTTTATTTATTATGAATAAAAAGGCGCTCTAATTGTCTACTGGCATTATGAAACATGGTTTACGTCTCGCAGCGTCCGTACTTGTTCTGTACCGCGCACTTCGTTAAATTAAAGAAAAAAGAAATTACTTGAATTGTGGGGATTAACATCCTGAAACTGAACAGTCGGTTCTGAGGTATACCGTAGTGCAGAGCTCCGGAATAAATTTGACCACCTGGAACCTGATAGATCGCCAGATAAAACTAATCTGACTCGGTCTCGCTGACAAAATACCCCCCCCCCCCTCCCCTCTTTTTTTCTTAGGGCTCACTTAAACTCAGGCCCGCCAAGACTCCTCTCAGCCGGGTTCACTCACACTCAGACTCACGGGTCGATCCGAGCCTGAGTGGTTCCTGGAATTGCTTAAATTGCGCCCAATACGCAGTATAAGAGCGTTTACGCATTCATCGACCACCGCTGCGACGATCGAACCCGCTTCCTTGTGCTCAGCAGTGAAATTTCACAGTCACGGAGTTTTGCTGTTGTTCTTGCCTCAAAACATGGCTCGTACCCACAGAGGTCATTGACCACGCTGGGTTGTTTGAAAAATGCACCCGACAAAATACCAATCGGGGTAAAGGCAAACATTAAGAACGAAGCATTAGGAAACTAAATGCTAACACAAAATTTGAGAGGACCTACTTATAAACTTAGTAAAAATACAAATAAAACAAAATAAAGTGTCCATGGTCGGTACCTTAGCAGCGTAACCTTCCGGACGCTTCTGCGACCTTGTGTAGAGCAGTAATCACGGACCCATGGCTTGTGCCTAATTGGCGAGCACCAAAGGACAATATGTTTGCTGTTGTGAGCGCTAAACTTAGATTACCAGTTTGAAGTATGAAGAACATTAAGCGAAGGGAGGAGAAGCGGCGGCGAGAAATAAAAAAATATGGTTCATAGTTGCTGCTTCATTACAAAAATTTGGAGGTCGCTTAAGCTTCGCCTACAAGAGTGGAGCGCGATGGTATTCAAAGCTCCCTGACTGCTTCTCGTGCTTCCCGGCAACTGTAGCTCATATAACCGCAATGGTTACCGGGAAACGCTGACAATGAATGTCATGCACGAAGGCGAGCTTTCTGGTAGAAACGCGACCTCTGAACGCAAGCGCCATCTGGATGGTGTTGCGAGGAACCGGGAGCGCCGCTCTATGAATGGTAGGGAGACTGGAAAAGGAGCTTGTGCTTGAGTTTCCACGTAACAGAATTTTATTTTCTCGTATATTCAAATTACATTCCGAGGCTATCGTGTGTGTAGGTTGTAAGCCGTACTTTAAGATTTTTCTGACGCATTTTACATTCAGAAATTCAATTATGCTGGTAACGTCCTTGTGCTACACGTAGAGTCTGTGTGGTTGGGTATGCGCGGTTCGCAATGATTTGTCGCGCACAAGACGGTCAGCGCTGGACGCCGACACCAGATTTTCTGCGACACTAGGCCCTTAACGCTGTCGCGTTAAAAGAGAAGAGGTTAGTTATGGATAAACCAGACGTACGAAGATAAAGATTTAGGCCGTGAACTCTACAACGGAAGCTTGATAACGTCATCTCGCATTGTCATGAAAGGAATGTGCTTGTGTTCCACCGGAAATTTAGATGTCGAAAATCATCTGTTGAAAGTAAAGATGATTCATTACAATTTAGAAGTAAAAGGCGTTTAAACCTAGCCCCCGTTGTAAAAACGAAATCAGCAAGAATATTTAAGGCTGGACCATTTCGTGACGACTACGCGAGCGAGTCAGCTGATTTACTTAAAAAGATTCTACTACATCTGTGGACCCAGACAAAGCTGACCTCAGATAAATTGTCTAGGGCAAGAGTCGAAAATATACTCAGCAGGTCTGACCGATTATTACAAGTTAAATGTGTACGAACGGAAAGCGCATGTGTAACAAATTACTACTTTAGATTTCTGTGGGCGCAATTTCCTATTGGCCAGAATAAGTTCCAGAAATTCTTCAAGAAATATTGGAGTGTAATCAGTCAGACTGAGAGCGAAAGAGAAGTTAATTTGATTTGTAATGATGCCAACTCCAGCCCTTAAATTTTGTGTTGCGTCCGTAGAAACAACAAAGTGAGGCGGACATTTTCTAAGAAGATCTTGAAGGAGACCTTCAATTATGCGAGCTGGAAAAATTTTCGCGTGTTTTGTAAAAATATCCCCAAAAATCAGTTTCACCTTCAACAAACTTGTTTTTGGAGAAATCAGGCACGGTAAACGAACTTTAAGTTTTGAAAACAGCGTCTGAACAAAAACAACTTGTGGCTGTCGATTACGGCACCAACGTGTTCTGCAAGATGAATCAGGAAAATTGATGAAAACGGACGGTAAACTACAGAGGGATGCGTTGTAAAGCTTCAGAAAAGTCAGGACAGCAGGTTCCTTAAATCTGGACTCAAGCGGAATAATTGCAGCCTCCAGATAAAGCACTTAATTGGCCAAAAAACTTGGCAGCCCAAGACAAAGGTGCTGATGCACGTCTTGAAAAGTGAAAACAGCCGAATTTGAGAATGGGGCGGACGTAATGTTTATAAATCATCAGCAACGTAGTCCAACGCATAGCTGTCCTTTTATTACTGAACCCGCGCGACAATACCGTTGCAGGTTTTCCTTTACTAGCATTCGCTTGGACTTGCTGCTGCCAGTTTAGCGTACCATCCTCAGTTATCCCTAAGTACTTCGAAGCTGCAACTTGAGGTGTCGGCTCACTTCGATAATTACAAGAGATGAAAACGGGAGCACAAGTAACGGACGCGTATTTCGTGTTGACGTTTTCCTCTTCTTTAGCGCTGTATCATGTTTCACAATACTGAGATGATGTCGAAATAGAGATCTTAGCCCTTGTTCTTGCTTACTGCACTGCCAGTCATTTTATTCTTTTAGTAGAGCAAGCTGCTGCTTTGCATTCTTGGATGGCCTTATGGTGATTATTTATACTCAGCGCTAAGGCCTAAGCGTCCACAAATGTACTCATGGCGGACGGGGGACGCCAGTGTGCAAGCCTGTGCTCTCCGCATGAGTATGGCGAGGTCTGTGCCTAATGTTGAAGGTATTAACGCGAAGTAGTGCGATCGGAGTAGTACTCGCATGGGACGACGCGCAGGGGTGTTGTCTGGACTATCTGAGAACCGCGGATGCTTAGATAGTCCGAGTGAACAACTGCATGGAATAAATATTACTATTTATACATGTACTCGTGTACTTCACCGCTTTTGTAAACCTGTGGCTCCTCCTTTGTTTCGTGGCGTCGATGTTTATGTTACAGCTATTACATGACAAGTGATAAGAACGCTCTCCTCGGGTTGGAATCATTGTCATGCAATATGGCTCCACAAGTGGGTTGCACAAGCGAACATTGCTTACCATATTGTTTGCGTTGACAGGGCCTATGCTGTTCACGTATATGTTCACTTTGACGTACGTTGGATGCCCTAAGGAAAGAAAGAAAAATAACGCGCGTTGGTATCACACTGAGACAATGTCAAGAGTGAGAGTTACATAAAACGCAAGAAATAAGGCACAAAGTTGTTTGCATTCGGATAACAATAAGCCGCCAAAACATTATCGACGATAAAGAACACAGGTACGCTTCGTAGTTTAATCAATCATCAAAGCGGGAAGCAAGTAAAAATGCACATCTTATTTTTCTCCGGTCTGGTCGAAGGGCACAGTTCTGGAACGCTAAAGCGACTTCCGTGGGAGAACCCGATGCAGCAGCGGCTCTTTTAACTAATGGCGAAGGATCAATGTATCATCTATTAGTTTTTTGGTTTTTTCACTTTCTTCTTTTGTGCGACGCGCACCTTAGTAATCTTCCTGTTCCCACACGTTGCAGGAATGAAAAGGCTGACGAATGAACACACGGGGCCAGCCATATATATACGCGTCGATTGATGGGAAACTGTGAAACTTCGAGCGCAATTTCGGTGGTCTCAGTTTCAGCAGCGCGCCAGATAATTGCTTCGCCCGCAAGCTGCTGGTGCAATGCGCCAGCCTCCGTTACAGAATGGCGCACGGTGCTATGTCTGAAACGACGACGAATGACTCTCGCACCCGGCCGTACAACCTGCACAAATTTCGTGCGGCTTCCCTCCGTTCCTACGACGAAAGAGCAAAGCGCCAAGGGACATTTGCTCTCGCGCTTCGAACTCTGCTCGATTTGTCGATGGAACATACCCCGGAAGCAATTACAGAGCTTTCTATGTCTATTTTCGTTTCGCACAACTAGTAATAAACCCGTACGAAGTCACTGTTTTGTTTGTGGAACCTAACACTCTTGGCGGATTGTATATTTTATATTTTTTTCCTGAATATTACACCAAATGTGTTTGGAAGCGATTTCGTTTTCGCTTGTTTTTTCCCTACTGCACACTTACTGCGATTCGCGTTTGTTTTCGGTTTGGTTATGTTTACCAGCTATGAATCGCAGTTCCTCTCTATAACAATCAGTAGGAGGCAGCTGTAACCGAAAGATATTCGCACGAAAGCAGCAGGAGAGTATTTTCGTCCCCAGCCTGTGCGATTAGTTATGGTTCTCAGGGGCAACACGTTAGCCCTTCAACGCTGCATTCACCCTTTCTTTTCCTTTATTCAGCAAATACTACTTCCATCTTCCGAATTTTTTAAATAAACATATGAATGTTAATAAATATATATTAGATCAGAGATACTCAAGGGATTCTTCACGCTCTACGTTTCTTTTCGCGCTAGCTGGATGCATGTCAAGCGTGGGGCCACTTCTATGATAAGCGTGTTCCCGTACGTAAATTTTTCGTACGCGCTACAGTGGCTGGCAGCAACCTTGGTGCTACACTGCGATAGTGAGGCCGCTAGTTTCGATTATCAATCAATCAATCAATCAATCAATCAATCAATCAATCAATCAATCAATCAATCAATCAATCAATCAATCAATCAATCAATCAATCAATCAATCAATCAATCAATCAATCAATCACAATTTTTCACATTTCGCACGTGCGCACAGTTTAAGCTTCCTATTGCTTTGTCTCCACTTGCATTATTGCCTGTGTGTAGTGTAATGCGCGCACCCGGCTTGCTAAGGTCGAAGGAAACACGTAACTCGGCCCTACTCCGCAACGCACGCAAAAGGGCGCCGGGTCGGGTTCGCTGACTCACCTGCAGGGCGTGGAGACTACAGCCGTGGTACGAACGAAAGGGGGTTTATTACGTGTTACGTATAGAAAGTGCGTACAATACCGGGTTTACTTCAACAGCGTGGCAGTCGCAAACTACGGGTGAAAGCTCCCGGGAAGTCCGCTCAGCCACACAGGCTCTTCCGAGCTATAGGTTCGCCACACAAAGGGGCCCGCCTTGCTCAGAAGGGCGTGAGACCAAATGGGTCCGCACGTCCGACAGCCAAGAGCACCGAAGGTGATTCTACGTGGCGGTAGCACCTGCGTACCTCGGATGCTGAAGTAGAGAGATGCCGAAGAGAGGGCGAGAGGGGCCCGCTCCTTGGGCACTGCTTATACGCCCGACTCACGGCGTAACGTGAACCGCGCGCGCATGCAGCAGGCTCCGCGTCACGCCGGCACCAGCGGCCGCGGTGAATCTACACGTATCAAAATAAGGCTGGAATGGCGTGTCTCCAGTGATCGTGCGGGCGAATGGTCCTAGTCGCACTTTGAACTGTAGACGGTGTTCCAGAGGGGTCCCAACAAAGTTTATGCCTGGAAGTGGCTTATTCAATATCAAATGTTATGTGCTGAATGCTATGATAACTCGTTATCGTGATACCCATGGGAACATAAGTTACCACTAAATTAAAAAAGAGGAAAATAAGCTGGAAATAACAAACTGAGAGAACAATATTTCTTTCGTCAAGCTTTCTATACACTACAGGCTTCTTCAAGTGGTCTATCTGTGTCCAGGACGAACGATCGCAAGTAGCGTTTCCACTCCAGTTCCACACCGCCAATCTTGATCGTGAGGCTGCCAGCGGGGAGCGACGGCTATCATGATACGGTTCTTGTCCACAGTTATGACGAAAGACAACCTTAGATATTACTCTCCTGACCTCATTTCGCTTCTAGAGGCATGAATTAGGGAAAGCAGCGCCTTTAGACCACAACGTCGCAGATTCCCACGTGGCGCGTCATACACAAACAAGAAATGCGCAAATGTTTCTTCCCTATAGGTGCATTACGTCGTTGCACGGGAAACAAAAACTCTTCCGTAAAGGAGTTGCGAGCGTTGAATACTACATAAGAGCGAACGCGTAAAGCTGCGGTGAACGTGAGCTGTTGTTTGAACAGGCAAAGCCGACGGCACTCTGAATATTTTTTTTTTTCATTTTGTTTCGATGAACTTGCCAATCGATAACATGGAATCTCCCACAACTTGAGTGCGTGTGTTCAGAACTTCACCGGAAATTATTCAACGGATCAGAATAGAGTCGCGAAATAAGAACACTGAATTCTCTTTTTCCCCTCTCTGTCTTCTGATCACGAAGCTGTGGCTGCAGCCTTTTTGTATGCAGTTTAGTGAAAGCTTGTTACGTGATTACGGTAATCTATTAAATACGGGCGGCGACGGGCAAATGCTGCGCATCACCGCAGATGGGTTTCAACGTCGCCAGAACATAAAGAGTTTTTTAGCTTTTGTTAGGTTTGGCACCACAGGTATAGAGAGCTAAGAAAATAAAATTTTAGATGTTGATTTGTACAATTCTGCTCCCCCCTCCCCCAAAAAGAAAGAAAGAAGAAAAGAATGCTTATAATAATGCGGCTTCTGAAATGTAGAAGGCACAGGCTGAAGCGGTAGCTCATAAGTTTATAAAAAACAACCTTGAATATATTATTGGGCATAGAATTGTGATCTCCCACGTGGACACATTTACGCGTCCAGGAAAAAACTTAATGAGCCTCAGCCAACACAGCCTTTGTCATTCAGACCTGATATCGCATGTAATCCGCATCTCTCAAGAGTCTGCGTCGATGATTATGTTGAAAACCAATGAGCAACGTATAGAAATAGCCGTAATCAGCGCAGCATATGCCTCACAGATTTCACATTATGTTACGAACGCGAATTTGCACGGCTAACGCCTCATTGTATTATTGCGGCCTTGTCATGGGGACGTCCAGTTCCTCTCTATGTGTTCAGTATAGATTCGCAAGACTTAAACAATCTAAAATTACTGAATTGTAACTTTTTGTCTCTGATCCTTGCTCTTCACAATTGAATTGGAAGAATGAAATGCGTATATTGTGCACGTATTCGTTACATGCATCCTATTTCAGCAGCAGTCTTCGTTCAGGTCAAGAACGTGGCCGAGCATATTGCATCGTGAGCGCTTGCAAAACTGCATGCTTGCTTCAGTGTAACTCCCAAGATTCTGTCACGAACATTTATTTTGCTTCAAGTTAGGAATACTCCGTAATTTTCAGTTGGCCAGGCCGGCATCTACACTTCGAAGCATGGAAGTTTTAGGCCATATATAATATAGTCTTTGGCATCGACTTTATGATTCTGTTGGACGTTAGGAGAGAGGCGTGTTAAATATCTAGTTGCTGTAATTGTTCTGGCATTATAAGCAACATATTTTCTGGGAACCAGCCGAAACGTAATTAACGTCTTCCTCTACCCCTCCAACTGCCTCCAATGCTATATTTGAAAAAGTGCTTTTGCATATCTCCTTCTATGCACTATGATTTACGTATCTCTTCCGTCATACTTTCGTTTTCAATCCTGCCTTACGGCTTGCTTGTTTGGTTTTGATCAAAGCTTGGATTTTAACTTTCTTTTACACGTCGCCGTACAACCTTAAAGCCTTCATATACATGGAGGCGCAAACGTATTCGTCTGTAGGTATCAAACAGAAAACAGAAGTTGCACTGCGGCCCATAATTATGCAAGAACATACATCTGCAAAAACGTGCAGTTTACGCTGAATTCGCATGTTGCGTCACGTGTACAGAATGCTTTGCCGAGTCGAAAAAAGCCCGGTGAGATCTCGTATATACTGCGTCGCGGAAATCTCAAAGGGACCACCTCTGCGCGCTACCAAGCCCATAACCGGAGGGCTTTGTGTACCGCTAATAAGTCTCGAGCGGTTTCAGAATGTTCTATTTCATATCTGCGTGTCAACTGAAAAAAAAAGAGAATAAACGAATAAAAACGCACCCTAAATTGGAAGTTTCTTTTTTTTGCTTCTTAAATATAAGCAGTAACCAAATGCGAATTTTAGCTAGGGACAGCGTAAAATATAGTACTCGCGAATTTCATCTGAGCACTGGCATACTTTATGCAGCCATAGTGATCGACCACCAATTGCTTTCAACGTAACTTCCGTTGCACTGAGCGCTCGCGCGCACACGCACACGCACTAACACTGTGCGGCTGCATCTGCACATGCGTGTGTCCGAACCCTCTTCCCGACGCCCCCCGTGAATCTTAACAAGTACGAGCGACTGCCAAGAAGAGCGTCAATCTCCCCGCACCGAGGGAAGCACCGGTCTCGTTCTCACCCATTCCGTAGGTGGGCCACGCGCGCTTGTCGTACTGCTCCAGCATCTTGTCGAGGAAGGCGAGCCGCGGGGTGGGCACCACCGGGTCGTCTCCTCCTGGCGTCTCGGCTGACGTCGCGGGCGAGAAGCTCGTCGCGGGTGAGTCACTCTCGCGCTCCACGCTGCTCAGGTACACCTCGCTGCTGCTGCCCGGGCCTCCGGTGTTGCCGCTGCACGAGCGAAACGCGAGTGAAGCGTTGCTTGTTATCAAAATCATCACTCGCGCCGTCACGAAACGTGAAATCGACAGCCGGAAGGCATCCTGTCTTGTCGGGAAGTAAATTCTTATAAGGAACGCAGAACACCGACCAAAGTGGGGCGGAAGTAAATTCTTATAAGGAACGCAGAACACCGACCAAAGTGGGGCTGTCGAAGAGGTTGACATATTACGGAGTCCACATGGAAGCCATGTTCACTAACGAAGTTTGTTCGCCAAACTAGCGAGCAGACCAAGTTCTCCAGCAAGTTAAAGAGCAGGGCTACCGTGTTTCAAGACTTCAACCTTTCAATCTTTCAAACTTTAACCTCTTTGACAACAATAACTTGGTGACCGTTTTGTTTCCTAAATTGCTAATAGGAGTCGGGAATCGAGTCAAATGACGCCCATTCGCCCGTATTCCCCGGCTGTACTTTTCCCAAACACGTGCCCCTTCTTCTCTAGCTACCATGGTTGCCACACTCTTCCTGATTCGACGTGCTTTGGGCTTGGGCCAGCCGGCAAACGGCCGCCGGCGTCGTCGTTCAAGCCGTGTGGGCCTCCACTACCCAACCAGCCATTAAGCTATCACGCATGGATACGCTGACAGTGTTGCCCCTGCTTGCATTTTGACCAGAAAGCTGGTTGCAGTTTTTATTAGTTCTCTTAATTTTATTTGTTACGGCAGAAGATAAACTAACCGAATTAAATATAGCACATACGTGACGAAATTGTTTTCATCCGAAAGATGGAGTCTAGTGATACTATTACGCTCTGCTTAAGAAAATGAAATTGTGATTATCAACACCGCTATATCATGACGTAGATGAGATACGCTTCCTGCAGGCGTTTTTGATACTAATTTCCGCTTAAGGCAAAGCTTTCAATAACAGTCCGTAACGTAATACCGGTCGTGTGCTCACGTCAGGTGCAAGAACAAGATTTAAAACATTGAGGTGTTACAAAGGAAGACATAGTCATCTATTTATATGAGGCTTTGACGCCTTCATTTCCTCCGTACCGCTAATTCGAGCCCTTTCCCTCTCGGTGCTATCAACGCAGTTCAAAGTACGACGATCCACGCGGAAACGCAGACGGTGCGTCGCTTTCTGTGACAGCGTTTCAGTAAAACGAGGTGCGGGCAACGCCAGCGAGGACGTTTCCCAGATAATTTCATAAGAAAAACACATCTCCGTATGAAGTCGTTTCCTTTCGTCGCTCGTTTAACGCTTTACAAAAGATATGCAGTGCACCGAGGTACTGCGGCAAATGTCGTACGCACTTTTAATTAAAAAATTCTTCAGCTAATTATCCGACGGCGGCCGATTCCATTGTTGGATTTGACGATACACCGGGAAGACGAGGAGCACCGCTCCCAAAATGTGCCAGCGAGTATACTTTTCCTTCGTCGGGGTAAGCAGGGCCAGTGCCTCTACAAACTTCAATCGAGAATTCTTGTTAATCGTGTTACGGAAGTTGCCTGGCATAGATAGACTGTGCAAGCACATACAACCGGAACCAGTTCATCCCAAAAGAAGACACCCTTCGGAGCGGTGTCATTGTTTGCGTCACCGCACGTGTACAGAGAAGAAGAAATATATTATTGAACATATTGCACAAGTTTAATTGAACAAGTATGGAAGATTATCAAAAGACCACGTGGTTCTTCGCACTGGCAGTGCGAACAAAGAAGACTCCCGTGGTGTAAGTAGTGAAGGCCGTGTGAGAAGTGTCACAAACATTTCACAGATCTACGTTGAAAAGACAATGCATAACCTGTCACGCAAGCCATACGGGCCACTGAATTCGTTAGTGAGAAACCAAAGTTGCAATGCTAAATTTTCCGCTAGAAATACTTCTTGACAGTTCAGAATGTTCTCTGCAGATCACTGGACATTCGCCACATCCGCTTCTTGTTGCCCCGTTTCATAGTAATCTCATAATTCTATCACGTGGTGCATTCACTTTCTTTTCTTTATTTACTATTCATATTGTTACGGTGCATTTAGACAGGACCGTGCGCGCCAGAAGGATACGAAGAGGAAGTGGTAGACTGTCTCCTGGAGCTGTGACCTTTTTACCAGCCTGCGCTATTATCATTAGCTTTCCCCATGTAAACAGCTGTATATACATTTGTGCATCGGGCTTCCTCTTCGTAACACTCGGTGGAGGTGAGGGGTTACGAACAGGAAGCCCGATGCACAAAGGTATGTACAACTATTTACATGGGGAAAGGTTAGTGGTAATCGCGCAGGCTGGTACAAAGGTGACAGGTCCAGGAGACACTCTACCACTTCCTCTTTGCTCCCCTCTTGCGCGCACGGTCCTGTCTAAATGCACCGTAACAATATTAACACGTGTACTTGTTTATCTTTATCGGGCGAGCATGTTTCACCGCCTAACAAATGTTATCGCACAGCGCCGGGCGCGCCTGGATGTATCGGAAGTTTCTGGAATGTTATCGATGGTTCCATCCGCTGTCTGTCACCGAACATTGTGTAATCTGATTGCTTGTATGCCGGACGCGAATCGTGTAGAACTTTGTGGAAGACATGCGGGTCCCAGCGATTACTCTGGAACATTCGACGACTGATGTATAAAAGCCGACGCGCTCGACCCGCTGATCAGGTTTTCGACGATCGCCGAGTGTGTTCGCCGCTGTTGTTCTTTTAGTGTAGCCTGCTTTTGAGGGCACAAGTTCGCCCAATAAAACGCTAGTTTCGCTAATCAGTTTTGCTGCCTTCTTCACCGTCTACTACGTGACAATATTCTGACAGTCGTGAAAGCACAGTGGCCATAGGAGCGGCTAGTTGTCTAATGGAGATAACGGTTTCATTTTAAGCGCACAATCCCGCGAGGGCGGTGAAAAGTACCATAATCAACACTAAGAAGAGGTGGTCAAATAACGTTTCACACCACAAGCAGATGGCATGGCTTTCTGTGCAGTGGCGTAGCCTAAACAGGCGGTAAAGAGGCGGGGGGGGGGGGGGGGGGGGGAGGGTTATGTGCTTACCGAGCACGTGCACCTCCCCCCACCGTCCTCCGCTATCGAGAAGAAATATTGGCTACACTGTTTCTATGAACTATTTGCGACAAAGTGAAATGTTAGTCTGCCCACGCCTGCGTCCTCTACGAAGAAACTAACACTGCCGCAGAGCTAACATCCTACTTCCCTGGCAAATCGCATTGAGAGGGAATAAAATAAAGAACGCAATAAACGTAGACGTGGAGTGTCCTCTGGAGTATCGAATGTGGTACGGTGTCAATTAGCCGCAGCAAGGTCGCGACAGCCATGGTTGTCGAGAGGCTCATTCGATTTGCAGCGCAAGCCCCCATCATGCTGCCCGCCTCTCTGTAAGCGTGTGGCGGCAGCTCAGCGAGATTGAGTGTTTTCCATCGCCGAAGCTCTGCGTACGAAGATGCGATGTTACTGTGCGGAGCGATGACGAAAAGCACTTGAAGGCCGCAGTCCCGACGCCTCAGGGGAGTACGCGCAGCTCGGGAGAATGCATCCGCCACTGGTTTTAGGCACGAGAAGGACATCGCTGGAGCTGTGCGCGAAAGACTATATTGGTTTACCGAGCAGTTTTGCGACGCGACGTACTTGTATAGAGAAAATTCGTTCTTAAACTGATAGATACGAATTGCGCGCTCTGAGAAAGCGCGATCCGAAAAGAAATTGTCGTTTCTTCTTTACGCGCGCTATGCATGCGGCCGATGTTTGTGAGATGCTGAAAAGGCTAACGCGCGCACGCAGGCTGATAATAATAATGGATGCGGCTGTGCTGGTTGGACAATACTCGGCAACATTGAAAAAAATGCAAGTATCTCAGCGCAGAACAGAAAGCGAGACAGGGAGCACAGTGTCATTATTGCCGATATCTCGCGACGTTGCGATGCTTCTAAGGCATTATAGCAGATTTGGTTACCGGCAGCTGTGTTCACGTTTGTAGGTGATACCGATTCACTCCTGCGTAGCGTGACGGATGTTGTAACATTAATAGAAGAGTCGCAGCTCCCTCCGGAAGTTGTGGGTTGAGGCAGATTGACGTGCGGCAGTAAAAGTTTGGCCTTAATATATAGCTCGTGCGACTCCTGGACGTAGAAGAAAAAGGGCCGGCACACTAGTAACTGTGATGTTCCTTGCGGCAGGACTTGGGATTTGTTAGACGCGCCGTGCGCGCTTTGTCGGAGCACCTGTCCTTCTTTCACTGTGAACGTATATTTACAACCGAGATCTGCTGGGCCTGCTATCTGCTCCTATCACCATTCTCTCGCAATCCGGCGTTCTGATTGGCTTGCGGAAAGCGATTCGTTTTTTTTTCTTTCGGCGACGACAATTGCTCTCGGACTGATCTGCGCAACGATGGCTTTTCTTTCTGTCTCACGACGTAGAATTTCCTGTGGCCGATTTTGGCGTCGACAAGAAATTTTCCGGTGTGAAAAAAGCATAACAGTTCGGTAACGAATGCGCACCGCAACCTGATTGTGCAAGAGCGCGATCTCTTTGCTTCGGCGCCTTTATATCGGCGGTAAAAGTCATCATCATCAACCTATTTTATGTCCCCTGCAGGACGAAGGCCTCTCCCTGTGATCTCCAACTACCCCTGTCCTGCGCCAGCCGATTCGAACTAGCGCCCGCAAATTTCCTAATTTCATCGCCTCACGTAGTCTTCTGCCATTCTCAACTGCGCTTCCCTTCTCTTGGAACCCATTCTGTAACCATAATGGTCCACCGGTTGCTAACCTACGCACTGCATGACATGCCCAGCTACATTTTTTTTCTCTTACTTTTAATTAGAATATTGGATATACCTGTTTGCTCTCTGATCCAAACCGCTCCCTTTCTGTCTCTTAAAGTTATGCCTGGCATTCCTCGTTCCATCTCTCTTAGCGTGGTTCTTGACTTGTTCTCAAGCTTCTTTGTCAGTAGTGTCTTTAAAAGGGCTGGCTGGTTCATCTTTAGGATAAAAAACAGAAACAGCGGGACACAGGACGAGCGAGTAAAGAACACAGGACAGAGCGCTGCTCTGTCCGCTGCTCTATCCTGTGGACAGCGCTCTGTCCTGTGCTCTTTACTAGCTCATCCTGTGTCGCGCTGTTTTTGTTTTTATTCTTTGTCAGTCTCCAAGTATCCGCCCCATATGCCAGCACCGGTAAAATGAACTGATTGTATACCTTCCTTTTCAATAATAAAGGTAAGCTTCCAGTCAGGAGCTGGCAATGGTTGCCGTATGCCGCTCCAACCCATTTTTATTCTTCTGTATATTTCCTTCTCATGATCAGGGTCCCTTGTGAGTAATTGACCTACGTAAACGTACTCCTTCACAAAGTCTAGAGGCTTACTGGCGACCTTCAACTCTTGTTCCCTTTCCCGGCTATTCATCATTATCTTTATCTTGTGCATATTAATTTTCAACTCCACTCTTGCACTCTCTCTGTTTAGGTCTTCACATATTTGTAGCTCGTCTCTAGTGTTGCTGAACAGGACAATATCATCTGCAAACCGAAGGTTGCTGAGATATTCGCCGTTGATCCTTACTCCTAAGCCTTCCCAGTTTAATAGATTGAATACTTCTTCCAAGTACGCAGTGAATAGCATTGGAGAGATTGTGTCCCCTTGTCTGACCCCTTTCTTTATAGGTATCTTCCTACTTTTCTTGCGTAGAATGAAGGCTGCTGTGGAATCTCTGTAGATATCTTCCAAGATATTTACGTAAGCGTCCTGTACTCCTTGCTTACATAATGCCTATATGACTGCTGGTATCTCTGCTGAATCAACTGCCTTTTCATAATCTATGAAAGCTATATACAGAAGCTGATTGCACTCTGCAGATTTCTCGATTACCTGATTAATGACCTGGATGTGATCCATTGTAGAGCATCCCGTCCTGAAGCCAGCCTATTTCATTGGTTGACTAAAGTCCAGTGTTGCCCTTGTTCTATTGCAAATTATCTTGGTGAATATTTTATATAATACTGGGAGTAAGCTAATGGGCCAAGAATTTTTCAATTCTCGAATGGATGGATGGATTCAACTTTCTTGTACGTCCGGCAAGGTTTAACGCGACCCAGGCTCAGGTCTCCCACGGGGAAACGTCAAGGCCCTGCCTCAACGCTACCTCACGGGCTCGCTGGACTGCCCGCGTTTGGATTCCGAGGTCTGAGCTGCGCAGAGCGGCGGCCCACCTCGACGACAGGGTCTCCGGAGCAACTGCCATCCTTCCTATAACTACATTGCACTCCCACAGCATGTGTTTGAGTGTTGCTGGTCCTTCCTGGCACAATTTGCACGTGTTGTCCTGATGCTTATCTGGGAAGATACGTTTCAGACGGAATGGATTAGGGAAGGTGTTCGTCTGGAGTTGTCTCCAGGCGACGGCCTGCCTCCTGTTCAATTTGGGACTCGGCGGTGGGTACATCCTTCTGGCGTTTAGATATGCACTGGTTACGTCGTTGTATCTGGTGAGCCTGTCCCGTTCTGGGCGAGGAGTGTTCGCTATCGTGCGAGAGGTGTTGCCCTATTCGGCACGGCGGGTCATGTCTCCCGCCGTCCGGTGCGCCGTCTCGTTTAGGTTCGGGAGCGCGTCGTCTTCCGTGGTGACGTGCGCGGAGAACCACATGCTCCTAGAGCTCGCGGTTTTAATTCTGCCCGCTTTGGCCAGAATGGACAGGGATTCCTTGGAAATTCTACCTTTGGCGTAATTCTTTACTGCCATTTGCGAGTCGCTTAATACGACTTCGCATTCCTGTTCTGTGAGGGCCAGCGCGATCGCTATTTCCTCCGCTATTTCCGAGTGTTTGGTGTATACACTACATATGGTTCTGATTTTGGAGTTTGTGTCTATGACTACGGCGGTGTATTTTTGGCCGTTCGGATATTCGGCTGCGTCGACAAAGCGCGCGTTTCTCTTTCTGCCGAATGAACGGAGCAGAGCCTCGGCTCTTGCCTTTCTTCTACCTCGGTTGTAATCGGTATGCACGTTTCTTGGGATGTTTGCCACCGTAAAGGTGTTTCTGATTTTGTTGGGGATTTGCATTTTCTGGCCGTGCTGGTTGTGGTGTGTGTGTTCAATTCTTTAACGTCTCTCTTTTTGTGGATTAGCATAATGTTTGCAATCTTCCAGTTCTCTGGGACCCTGGAAGTCGATAGACGCTTCGTATAGAGAGCCGCCAGTTTTTCAAGCATCATGTCTCCTCCATCTTCGAGTAAATCTACTGTTATTCCATCTTCTCCTGCCGCTTTTCCCCGCTTCATGCCTTGCAAGGCCCTTCTAACCTCATCGCTAGTTATAGAAGGAGTTTCTGCAATCTGTTCATTACTGCTTCAAATGGAGGTATCGTGGCTCCTCTGCGTACCGTACAGGTCAGTATAGAATTCTCCGCTGCTTTTACTGTACCTTCAATATTGCTGATAATATTACCTTGCTTATCTTTCAGTGCATACATCTTGGTTTGTCCTATTCCAAGTTTCGTTCTCACTGATTTCATGCTGCGTCCATTTTTTACAGCTTCCTCAGTCTTTTCCAGTCTAATTTTGAATATCCCTTATTTCTTGCTTGTTGATCAGTTTTGACACTTCCGCAAATTCTATCTTATCCTTTGAGTTGGACACTTTCATTTTTGTCGTTTCTTTATTAGGTCCTTTGTTACTTGGGATACCTTTGTTACTGGTTGCCTTGGTACCTTACCTCCCACTTCAATTGCTGCCTCTGAAGCTAGCCTAGTTGCGGTTTCATTCATTATCTCGATGTCATTTTCATCTCTCTATTCTAAGGCCGCATATTGGTTTGCAAGTAGCAGCCTGAATTGGTCTGCTTTTACCCTTACTGCGTCTTGGTTGGCCTGTTTCTTCTTGACCAAGTTTGCTCTTTCTCTGTTCAAATTGAGGTGAATCTTAGACCTAACCAACATATGATCACTGCACTTTACCTAACACTTCAACATCCTTCACTATGCTTTCACTGGCAGGAAGTATGAAATCTATTTAATTTCTTGTTTGAAACCGCCAGCAACTACCGATCATGAAAACGGATGAAAGAGTGAAATAATTGTTTTAAAATAATCCGGTCACGACTCAGCACGTTGTGATGGAATGCCAATAAATTGAGCCTGACAGTTTACGAAACATCCAGCTTGCAGAAGCGCAGGGATTTAATGCTGATGGGAGCGTTAGCTCATCAACGTTGAAGATTAGTAAAGGTGCTCGTACGTTAAATATTAAAACATGGCGATACACACTTAACTGTAGAGCTGCTAGACATAGACGACAATACGAGACGTATACGAGCCAACGAACTGATGAAAATACGACAATCATGGCTTCTTACACAACCGTCACAAGTGTTTTGAGCTGCCTTGATGTATTGTTCTAAGCACTTAATCAGCATATATCAAAACATCACTTCAGAAATAACCACAACGATGAATTTCTTTGGGAACACAAGCCTTTAAGCATATTATGCCTTGAGATACTGCGCAAGCGTTCGACCTTTTTTCTTACATTAACGGCGAAGCAAAAAGGCGTTAGACATATCTAAGTGAGACCACAGAAATAGATGGACACAAATTCATCCGATGGCCGCTTTGTAGTTGGCAGGGTTCGATTGAATTTGCAGGCCGTGCAGCAATTTCCGGGAAAACAATATTTGTGACGTTTAAAGCATCTCACTACAACATCAGAATAAATAAATAAATAAATGAATAAATAAATAAATAAATAAATAAATAAATAAATAAATAAATAAATAAATAAATAAACTCCTTCATTCCACCCTGTGAAAGGAAGGAAGGAAGGAAAAGTGGAGAAGGAAAGGCAGGGAGGTTAACCAGTTTAGCTTAACCGGTTTGCTACCCTACACATGGGAGAGGGATGGGGGAGATGAAAGATGGGGAAGGGGGAGAGGGAGAGAGAGTACATAGCACAGCACACACACATCGTCCGTTGGAGTCCATGAATCTGGCATGGCACGTGATATCACTGTCACAGCCGCTTGTCCAATCCCGTCTCTTTCAAAAACCGAAGTAGTCCCTTCGTCGCCTTCACCTGCGATGTCTTCTATCGGCGGCATGTGAAAATCGTGTCGAGGTACAATGGTCTAGTGTCAAGGTGCGCTAGAACAGATGCCAAGGACTGTCGCTGAACATAATATTCAGGACAGTCGCACACCCTATGAAAGAGGATGTACAGCGAAGCTGGTGTGGACGTTAGACAACGTTACAGAAGCACCACCACCACAAGCGGCGTACTTCAAGCGCGCACGCGCGTGTGTGGAAGTGCAGCATACATCCTCATTCTTCTAGGCCATCCATCAAGCGCAAGTGCCTTATTGAACGAAAATAATACTTAAAAGTTTACTACGTCACAAAATGCGTAAATCACGGCGCACACACAAGCTGCAGACAATCCAGGTTCGGATTGTTATTCGAATATCATCATCATCAGCAGCAGCCTAGTTACGCCCACTGCAGGGCAAAGGCCTCTCCCATACTTCTCCAACTACCCCGGTCATGTACTAATTGTGGCCATGTTGTCCCTGCAAACGTCTTAATGTCATCCGCCCACCTAACTTTCTGCCGCCCCCTACTACGCTTCCCTTCCCTTGGAATCCAGTCCGTAACTCTTAATGACCATCGGTTATCTTCCCTCCTCATTACATGTCCGGCCCATGCCCATTTCTTTTTCTTGATTTCAACTAATATGTCATTTACCCGCGTTTGTTCCCTCACCCAATCTGCTCTTTTCTTATCCCTTAACGTTACACCTATCATTCTTCTTTCCATAGCTCGTTGCGTCGTCCTCAATTTCAGCAGAACCCTTTTCGTAAGCCTCCAGGTTTCTGCCCCGTAGGTGAGTACTGGTAAGACACAGCTGTTATACACTTTCCTCTTGAGGGATAATGGCAACCTGCTGTTCATGATTTGAGAATGCCTGCCAAACGCACCCCAGCCCATTCTTATTCTTCTGGTTATTTCAGTCTCATGATCCGGATCCGTGGTCACTACCTGCCCTAAGTAGATGTATTCCCTTACCACTTCCAGTGCCTCGCTACCTATCGTAAACTGCTGTTCTCTTCCGAGACTGTTAAACATTACTTTAGTTTTCTGTAGATTAATTTTCAGACCCACCCTTCTGCTTTGCCTCTCCAGGTCAGTCAGCATGCATTGCAATTGGTCTCCTGAGTTACTAAGCAAGGCAATATCATCAGCGAATCGCAAGTTGCTAAGGTATTCTCCATCAACTTTTATCCCCAATTCTTCCCACTCCAGGTCTCTGAATACCTCCTGTAAACATGCTGTGAATAGCATTGGAGATATCGTATCTCCCTGTCTGACGCCTTTCTTTATTGGGATTTTGTTGCTTTCTTTGTGGAGGATTATGGTGGCTGTGGAACCGCTATAGATATCTTCCAGTATCTTTACATATGGCTTATCTACACCCTGATTCCGTAGTGCCTTCATGACTGCTGAGGTTTCGACTGAATCAAATGCTTTTTCGTAATCAATGAAGGCTATATATAAGGGTTGGTTATATTCCGCACATTTCTCTATCACCTGATTGATAGTGTGAATATGGTCTATTGTTGAGTAGCCTTTACGGAATCCTGCCTGGTCCTTTGGTTGACAGAAATCTGAGGTATTCCTGATTCTATTTGCGATTACCTTAGTAAATACTTTGTAGGCAACGGACAGTAAGCTGATCGGTCTATAATTTTTCAAGTCTTTGGCGTCCCCTTTCTTATGGATTAGGATTATGTTAGCGTTCTTCCAAGATTCCGGTACGTTCGAGGTCATGAGGCATTGTGTATATAGAGCGGCCAATCTTTCTAGGACAGTGTTCCCACCATCCTTCAACAAATCTGCTGTTACCTGATCCTCCCCAGCTGCCATCCCCCTTTGCATAGCTCCCAAGGCGTTCTTTACCTCTTCCGGTGTTACTTGTGGGATTTCAAGTTCCTCTAGCCTATTCTCCCTCACTTTATCGTCGTGGGTGTTACTGGTACTGTATAAATCTCTATAAAACTCTTCAGCCACTTGAACTATCTCATCCATATTAGTAACGATATTGCCGGCTTTGTCTCTTAACGCACACATCTGATTCTTGCCTATTCCTAGTTTCTTCTTCACTGCTTTTAGGCTTCCTCCGTTCCTGAGAGCCTGTTCAATTCTTTCCATATTATAGTTCCTTATGTCCGCTGTCTTACGCTTGTTGATTAACTTAGAAAGTTCTGACAGTTCTATTCTAGCTGTAGGGTTAGAGGCTTTCATACATTGGCGTTTCTTGATCCGATCTTTCGTCTCCTGCGATAGCTTACTGGTATCCTGTCTAACGGAGCTACCACCGACTTCTATTGCACATTCCTTAATGATGCCCATAAGATTGTCGTTCATTGCTCCAACACTAAGGTCATCTTCCCGAGTTAAAGCCGAATACTTGTGCTGTAGCTTGATCCGTAATTCCTCTATTTTCCCTCTTACCGCTAACTCATTGATCGGCTTCTTATGTGCCAGTTTCTTTCGCACACTCTTCAGGTCTAGGCTAATTCGAGTTCTTACCATCCTATGGTCACTGCAGCGCACCTTGCCGAGCACGTCTACATCTTGTATGATGCCAGGGTTCGCGCAGAGTATGAAGTCGATTTCATTTCTAGTCTCACCATTCGGGCTCCTCCACGTCCACTTTCGGCTAACGCGCTTGCGGAAAAAGGTATTCATTACCCGCATATTATTCTGTTCTGCAAACTCTACTAATAACTCTCCTCTGCTATTCCTAGAGCCTATGCCATATTCCCCCACTGACTTGTCTCCGGCCTGCTTCTTGCCTACCCTGGCATTGAAATCGCACATAAGTATACTGTATTTTGTTTTGACTTTACCCATCGCCGATTCCACGTCTTCATAGAAGCTTTCGACTTCCTGGTCATCATGACTAGATGTAGGGGCGTAGACCTGTACAACCTTCATTTTGTACCTCTTATTAAGTTTCACAACAAGACATGCCACCCTCTCGTTAATGCTATAGAATTCCTGTATGTTACAGCTATGTTCTTATTAATCAGGAATCCGACTCCTAGTTCTCGTCTCTCAGCCAAGCCCCGGTAGCACAGGACGTGCCCGCTTTTTAGCACTGTATATGCTTCTTTTGTCGTCCTAGCTTCACTGAGCCCTATTATATCCCATTTACTGCCCTCTAATTCCTCCAATAGCACTGCTAGACTCGCCTCACTAGATAACGTTCTAGCCTTAAACGTTGCCAGGTTCAAATTCCAATGGCGGCCTGTCCGGATCTAAGGATTCTTAGCACCCTCTGCTGCGTCACAGGTCTGACCGCCACCGTGGTCAGTTGCTTCGCAGCTGCTGGGGACTGAGGGCCGGGGTTTGATTGTTGTATTCATATAGGAGGTTGTGGCCAAGTACTGCACCAGGGTGGCCAATCCTGCTCTGGTGAGGGAGTGCGTTACCGGTTTTGGTCACCGGGATCAGATCACCGGGATCAGTGGCAGATCAACGAATGCTTTATTGCTTGGTGTTGCTAGTTTTATAACAAAACAGAAAAGGGTCACATGACTGGACATGATAGCAAGAGTGCGACACGTGTTCTCTGTCTTGCTTATGCTATACATCAGCACGCGGGCTTGATAACGTTACATCACGTGTGCTTGATAACACTACAATTATGACCACCAGGGCACCTGGCCACCCTACAATATTTTCAAGGTCTAGGCATCATAAAGTTTTATGCAATGTTCTTCGCATTAAGCTCTAGATAATGATGGCCAAAGCGTTTATCACGGAGCGAATTCGCCCGGTACGTTAAGCACTTGTAGCACCCTGGGATTACAGAGAGCGGCCATAGCTCAGCGCTATATGGACACACCGCGGCCTAAGTACAGGTCGGGAATATGTTGCACCTGTTGCCCCTTAAAACGGGCTGCGGGCCCGTCTCAGCAGACCAAAGGCTGCAAGAGTGGTTGGGCTAGTCACAACATGGTATTTAGGAAGGAAACCATGAAAATAATGGAACAAGAAAGAGAAACTGACACAGCGATGACTTGCAAGTGGTGTGCCAGAGGATGCACCACGCCGTTTAGCAATAGCGATATGGTTTTCCTGGCATTACAGTCCTCTTTTGACGTGAGACGGTTGTCGTCTGCACGTCTTGGCTCGTCCCTCCTTCCGAACCTCCCGCTTCTCGTCAAAATTGTCTTTATGTTTGTTATTTTTCTGTTAGTAATTGATGCTCCCAAAGTAAAGCTCAATATGTCGCCTCCACCAGCTATCTAAAAGTGCTAATGTTACATCACCGCAAAACGATGGCGAAAGTAAAACATGTTGCTGGGTTAGGGGGTTCATGATGCTAGGGAAGCAGAAACGACAGGATAGAGACAAGAACGAGAAGGATGAACAATACAATTCGCGTACCAGTGAGGCCAGCCATGCCAACATACGCCGTTATGGCAGACAAGACGTTGTAGTATAAACCAGATATCCAAACGAAAGAATCTACGACAGTCCACATGTGCTACCGGTTGGTCCAGATTAACTTCCTCAAACCCGCCGTGGTTGCTCAGTGGCTATGGTGTTGGGCTGCTGAGCACGAGGTCGCGGGATCGAATCCCGGCCGCGGCGGCCGCATTTCGAAGGGGGCGAAATGCGAAAACACCCGTGTACTTAGATTTAGGTGCACGTTAAAGAACCCCAGGTGGTCGAAATTTCCGGAGTCCTCCTCTACGGCGTGCCTCATAATCAGAAAGTGGTTTTGGCACGTTAAACCCCATAATTTAATTTTAATTAACTTCCTCAAGACCATGGCCATAAAGTAGCATGCATAATATGTATTGTCATGCGCTTTTCTTGGGTGTTTTGTGCATGGACGAAGGAAATAAACTACGAGGCAGTGTTGCGTCACTCAGCTAGCCTTGGCAATTAGCCAAATCTCATTGACGCCATTCCCTTTCGGTTTTTTCCCTCGCAGTATCGATCCAACACGTGATCACCGACACTGAGCGCGCTGGCCGAGAATATTTGTTTCCCGGTAGTTTGTAATAGATGCACACTTGTTCGGTTGCCCCACTGCAGCGCTGCCTGCAGAGCAGGAGCACTAAAATCTACCACTCGTTCGGACGCGGCGATCACGTGTTATGCCGATGCGCTTGGCTTCAATAGCGTTGCGAAATGTGATCTCTTAGTAGTTTCCTTCCTCCGTGGTTTTATGCATGAGAGTGTGACAGGGCGTACGTGTTTGTACGCACAAGCACCTTGCTGTCTATCTGTGTGACTGGAGACCCCGAATAACCCAATAAGCGCGTTGCTCACATTTTGGTCTATGCAGTGATCTTTCCTTATTCGTGACAAGGCCCGCGTGCAGCAAGCCAAACCACGTCACGGTGCGTGGAACGGGAGAGTTCGTACTTGTCACCTGCGGATCGTCGCAACGAAGTGCGGCGGGAAATAAACGTACGCAACACAGTGCCCGTCACTTCTCAAGCCTTTCGCTGCACGTCATTTCTCTTGCGCTTCTTTTTACTTGCAAACCTTGTTATCTCCGATCCCCGACGCCCAAGCGGCCAAACTTGATTCGCGAGGAATTTTATTGAACCTGGCGCTGATCGACCAGACAGCTGATCAACCGGACAGCCTCGCGGTGGAGATAACGGCCACGTGAACGGATGTTTCCCACTGGTATACTTTAGTGCTATCCGTCTTTGGGAACTTTGTGACGTTGATCGAACAGTCGCGATGTGCCGATCATTACTCAGGCGCGACGGGGCGACTGCGAGATGTTGCGAAAGTAAGGGAAGTGCTGCCCATCTAAAGAAAGCGGATGCGCGTTCTGCACATACGACGTAATACTTCCAATGTTTTATGCACGTGGAACATCTGCCTTTGTAGCCGAGGCTTATACGATTTTTGAGTGCAGAGTGTAGAGAATAGAGCTTTACGTATAGCAATGCGGCTTCTAAGAGCTGGTTGGTTAATCCATAACTCTGCGGCAACTATACGCTATTACAAACCGCAAAGCAACAGAAACACTACAAGATGGCGATGATTGTCTTCGTCTGTGTCGATTTTGTATAGCCCCTCTTCCTTTGTAGCTTCCAATGGCACAGTTGCCAGATGATGGTACTGTATTGGGCAAAATTGTTTCACGATAAGGTTGACATAAGCTTGCGTCTGGTTAACCTCCCAGCCTTTCCCGCTGAGATAACAAAAATCAGCAGGCACAAGCTGAAATTCCATACGGATACGCAAAGGTGCGATTGACGATACACCTTTAGAATAAATAATGAAATCGCAGAACTTATCTAATTTTGAATTATAGAGAGTTTATAGTGGTCACCAGATATGATATTCCGCGTTTTCACTTCTGCAGGAGATCTAAAAGATGTCTAAGCGCTGAAATATTGCGCTCGTACTGCGGAGCCACGTTCGCATAAAGCATTTGACGTCAAATTCCTTTTTGAGTGTAGCGTTGGAATAGAATTTTAATGCGTGACCAACGCAGAATAAATTCAAAATGAAAGTGTAACTGATCAGTCACGGTAGCCTGGTGGCTATAGCGTTGCACTGCAGAGCTCGAGGTCACTGGTTCAATGCGGGTCGTGGCGGTAGCATCGCGATAGGGGCAACATACATAAACGCTCTTGTACTTAGATTTAGGTGTAGGCTAAGTAATCCGAGGAGACCAAAATTAATCCGTAGTTCCCTACAAAGTGTGCCCACCCGCCGCGGTGGCTTAGCGGCTACGGTGTTGCGCTGCTAAGCACGAGGTCGCGGGATCAAATCCCGGCTGCGACGGCCGCATTTTGATGGAGGCGAAATGCAAAAAGCGCCGTGTCCCGTGCATTTGGAGCACGCTAAGGATCCCCTGGCGGTCAAAATTATCTCGGCTGTGGCCGATAACGGTGTGCGAGTACACTTTAAGTGACATCAACAAACACTATCAAAGTCCACTGTTTGCGCCTACTTGATGACACTATCACTCAGCTCATCATGCATCAGTCTTAGCTTCGTCTCCTTGAATTAACGCTGTTAGGCGGACTATAGGCAGTAGCTAAAACTGTCGAACATAACTCCTAAAGGTGTCAGTGTAGCCAGCTCATGCAAGATACACATGTCTTACGGCAATTATAATGAAAGAAAAAAGTATTTGCCTTTCCAAGAGGGTGGCATAAAAAAAGAAGATATACAGAAGAAGAGGCAAATTTGGTAGCACACCTTAAAAAAAAACGAAATAGACTTTCTTACTCGGAGCATAGTGAGGTGCATGCGCGGTAAACTTTTTATTTGGTAAAGTGTTGATCTTTGGGGAGTCCTTAGTCATCCATCTGACGGAACCTAGAACTACAATTTTTGACGACGTCACTGATAACACGAACCGTAGTGCGGAATGCCGCTTAAGTGAAGGCCATTTTAGAACCTTGCGTGTATAAATAATTGTTACTGAGGTTGCTAAGTCGTTTGCATGGCTACATTTCAATGAAGCTGCTTTGCGAAGACTGAGCTGCTTAGCTTGTGTCCTTTTTTTTTTTCTCCCTGCTGCAGCTTCGTGTCACTTAAATGTTTCTGGCGTCAGCGTCTACTCATTCTATCTCGTTTATTTGGGATCTTAAGGTGTCCCGCTTTTCATCCTCCTTGAAGGGACTTTCTCTTTGACAAGGACATTCAGCGAGGATTACATGCAGCTAAAGAATTGCAGAAAGTCGGATCTACCATCGTGTTCCACTGGGTACATTCACGCAGATATCGGCGTAGCAGGCGTCGAGGTAGCCGACAGTCGGGTGCGCAAAGCGCTGCAATTCAAGCCCACAAAGAAGGCTCCTCAGGACGCAAAAAAGTCGCGAAGAACGCCATCTTAAACCACCTCCGTCCCTTGTGGTCTCCGTCGCACCAACCTTGTGTGATTAAAAGACTTAACAGAACCGACGTCACTCGCCTATACATCGCGCCCGTGCAGGGTCTGCGCAAACTACTGCTTGGCGGTGCAAGACAGAACTTAGCCCATCACCGTCGTGTGCGCCTTGTCAAGCTCTTAGCGACATTCAGCATTACGTACTTAAGTGTCCTGAATTTGAAGAAGAACGTGAGAAATTAGTAGATCGACTCAAGCGCAAGACGGCACCGCACTCAAATGCAAGTGATATTTTCTTGCCGCGAGGACATTGAGTATTTAGGAGAGAGGTGCGTCGCCTCCTTTTCAAGATCCTTCGTGATATATAATTCGGAATTGAATGGTGAGCCGTGTGGGTCGTTGTGCTTTGGAGAGCACGCAATGTATTGGGCTCCGAGTCAACTTGCTTTTGATGTCCGGTGTTGTTAGCTGAACTGCGAAGTGTTTCACACCGTATCGCTTTTAATAGGCGGCGTTTAGGCGCAGCGATTGCCGGCAACTTTTGCAAGACTAGGTCCGCCTGAAGCAAGCAACGCTCCTCCTCCTCCACCTCTTCCTCCTCCTACCCTTCCTTGAAGTAGTGGCTGTGCTTTTTCGCGACTCGGAACTCAGTACACGAAATAAATATGTGCTTCAGTTTGAGTTGTAGTGGAGCAAGAATTTGTGGCCTGTATCAGAGCGTTGTCGTTCCCGTTACATAGTCATAACTTGAGCCACGAATCAGACGTACAATGTCATGCGACCTAATGGTTCGAAATACTTCAATCGTGGCCGAATGCCATTTGTTGAATTATATTTAGCCAATGATAGAGCTTTAATATGTGCGACAACTTTAGAAACGTGGCCCGTATTCACAAGAAAGCTCTTACGCTAGAGTTGTTCGTAAGAAATAAAATTCCAGCCAATTCTGATTAGGGACATATTAGCGAAGATGGCCTGCTACCGACGAAAAGCACTCACAAATGAAAAGCTTTGCGAATTCGCCCTCTGATTTATAGTGGCAAGCGCTTGCAAAGACATGCAGAGCTGAACCACATTGCACTCTGGGCAAATGAAAGTCGCCTTAAAGGACCGCCTTACTTTATCGCACGAGATGCCGCACACGTGGGGCAGAGATCTAACTCTATAAATTTGGCGATAGTTTTTTACGAAACCTTAACTTAAATGTGCTTTGTCTGTACACGCTGCACAGCGCAACGTCACGTATTCCGTATAGGAATGCAAATTTTCTGGAAATTCTGAGCAGGTGGCAAAAAAAAAGCCGTTTTATTTAGTTTTCTTTTTTCGGAAATTAGGAAAACTGAGGAAAAATTGAAACACCAGTAAAACTAACTGATAGTTATCAATCCAGATATAAAAATAATTACCCTAAAATGGCGTGATCACGAAGTTTTACACGTGAGCATTACGCAGAGAACGCGAAGACAATGGAATGAGCTCCTTGTACTCTTCTGCAAAATATTCCCAATTGGATAACTGAGAAAAAGGTCACTCGGTGTCCCAGTCACCCTCGCTGGACACACTCGCATTAGAATCGATCGCGGCTGCTTCCACATTCAAAGTTATTCGTACGTAGACGAGTTTTCAAGCATGTTTACCCACGAGTCTATTGCGAAGGTTGTCATGAACATCTCCAAACAGAGACCAGTTTCGTTGACAAATTGGCAGATGACGATAGTATCTACAGCAGCCTATAGAAGCTGTAGGAGCACGCGGCTGATTAGTGCAAAGGCCTTGCCACCAGGTCGACGGTTCACGTGCTTCGTGGAGTCCCATACGCCAGACCTGGATCAAAATCTAGAGGTCCTGTATTCCGTTACGTTTGAAAGCTACGCTAGGTTTTAAAACGCAACTGAAAGCACGTAACAAAGAGGCTGGAAATCTACGCTGACGTTTTATTCTCGCCGATTCTAGAATCTTATGTTACACGGCAGTAAATGGCAAGTATAACTGTTATGTAGAAGTTTTTAATGCTTTTTACTTCACTTTTACTGCGCACACACACACACAAAAAATCCTCTTTCTTTCCCAATTTTGTGGGTCTTCTTTCTTTTTTTAGACCCTTGCCTATCTAGTTCAGTAAACGTGTTAATTCGTGTTAAACAGTTTCACATGTTGGGACAAAAATGCTGTAGCATTAGTACGTATATGCTCAAATTCCCAGTTTTTGTTTATTTAATGAAGAGATGATGATAGCGACGTCCTTACACCGTGATATAATGCTGTACTAGTACTGCGATTTCAATGTCTTTTGTGTCCTAAGGCATGTCTCGTATATCGCAGCACTAGCTACTGGCTTTCAAGGCGTCTTCACCAGACAATACCCGTATTCGCAAGGTATGTGACCTAGACAGCCTAACAAGACAATCCGTATAACAACGTGTCTTCGTGGTTTATGACGCTGTAGTGCACCAGCGTCTCTCAGAGCTTGTATACCTGTTGAGGCGGAAGAGCCAAACACGCCACCCTTTATTCTCCTACGATCATTGCCATTCGCGATAGCCGAATAGATACACTCGACCGGAAACGCCTGGCCGAGGTCTACGTAGAAGAAAGGGAGCGGAGCCCAGACCACGACGGCCGCGTCATCTCTTGCTTCGTGTTTACGTGCGCTGCTCGTAAAACAGCGCCGTGCCGCGATGTTTTTTTTATTGCCTTCCCACCAGATGGAGCCTGTTACGAAAGCTACTGCACACTGCACGACGCCCGAAGAGCCTCCCCATTAGCAGCCCGACCTGATTCGTACTTGCAATAGGAACGAGTCACGCAGGACGTGAAGGGAGCTAGCTATCTGGGTGGCGGGAAACGTGACCGTACGGCGGCGCAGCTTTTCGATCCCGCGCCGGTGGCGGTAGCCCAGCTTCTCGAGCTCAGATGTGCGAAGAGGCGAGTGCGCGTACGACGCGGCAAGAGAAGAGAAAGGGAAAAGGAAAAGGAAAAGGAAAAAGAAAGAGCGAGTGAGACTAACGGAAGACAACGGGTGCCGTCGGAAGTAGACTTCAACTATTGTAGCTCGAAGAAACAGAAATCAGCGTGCACTGAAGATAAATCCAAGAAATATAAGTATACGCGAGGAAAGCAGAACCGGAATTGGGCTTCCCCAAAGTACGTCTACACTGTTCCCTTCAGCGCTGCGAAACCCGCCGTGGCTGCTTAGTGTCACCGGCGTTACGCGGCTAAGGAGGAGGTCGCGGGGTCAAGTCCCGACCGCGGAGACGCTCATTTCGATGGGCGCGAAATGCAAAAGACACCCGTATTCCGTGCATTGGGTGCATGGTAAGGAGCCTCAAGTTGTCAAAATTAAGCTGGATCCAGTCCTCCACTCCGGCGTGGCTTATAATCAGATGGTGGTTTTGGCAAGTAATACCCTAGACTTTATTATTATTATTATTATTATTATTATTATTATTATTATTATTATTATTATTATTATTATTATTATTATTATTATTATTATTATTATTATCGATGCGAAAGCTACAGACAGCTTAAGCCTTTGGAGAACCTCAACTACTGCAGGGGTGCATCCACCTTTACACGTGCAGTCTGCCTGTTGTGTGCTCGGCAACTTCGCGTGGCACTTTCAGGTGCAAAAATTAAAGAAAAAATACGAAAAGAGATCAGTATTTGCACTGCTATAATTGCCACTACTGCGTTGTTAGGAAGGCGAAAGCATGCAGTTGTTACCGTGAATAAGCACATCAAGCCACGTTCAGTCAATTGCTTGGGCGACCAGCCCAGAAATTAAGTCTGCTTTGTTGAGCGCCCTGCCGGGTCAGAAACTCCGATGACGTTATCGCGTTAGTTCCCTTCAGCACCACCGAATCGCTGGCCAACTGGGTTCGTTGTGCCACTTCTACGACACAAAGCATAACACGACTGCACAGTCATAACGTGGACAGTCTTCAAAGCAGCGATACCATGAAAACGCAAGGCCTATTGCAAGGTATCTCGCTAGGTTTAGGGACTCTCAATATGAACATGCGCTCTTTAATACATGGCCACTTTGTCCTTTAAGAGCTTTGTGGCTGAAGCAAGGTTAGGCAATACGATAACCCAATTTACTGTTCATTTGTCCTGAGAGCAACGATCTTTGTGAAAGGGACTGAATGTCGTGTTGCGAAAGAAACAGACAGCATTACGTTCTGTGACGGAATTCCTGCATTCCAATAAGTTTCTAGGATATAAAGCGCGGAATTAAAGGAGTTGACGACGACAACACGTGAGAGTTAAAGAGCAGACTAATGTACGGTTCAAAATGCGGGGTCTTCTCCATTTCGCAAATGGCGCGGCGGGACCGAGAGAGAGCAAGAGCCGCAGGAGCCATGAACTGAGGGCGCCTCCCCGCACAAGCAAAAAGACACGTTCTTGTCTTGTTTTTTAATGAATGTTTTTCCTTCTCCTCCTCTCTTTTCATAATCTCAGCTAATAATGAATGAAGCAAGTAACTATTTTATTAGTGGCGCTTCATCCAATAGTAGGGAACAAAATAGGGCACCCGAATTTGCCAAATTTCTGCCCAAGAACGCTCAAGCGCCGCAGTTTCCAAGCATACACACGCCATTACAGCCAATTCGAAGATTGGTCAGCTTTGTACGAGCGACAGCACCGGGCTATTGCTGCGGTGATACGAACCGCACATATTGTAGTGTTGTAGGAAATAAATAATGTTGACGCTCAAGTCTTCAAAACGCGATACACGCAAACTACTTCTTATTTAACATCAAACGCAGAAGGTCTGTAGAAGAATAGAAAAGCGGGCGAGTTGTAACCTGTCCATTTTTTGCCAGCGTTTCTCCCGTCCTCTTTCTGTTTTCTTAGTCAGTTCGCGTGCTCTGCAAAAACTAAAAAATATAAGTGCGGAAACACGTATCCCATATAATCTGCACTTCGCAGACTAAAAAAAAAATTATGAGGTTTTACGTGCCAAAACCACTTTCTGATTATGAGGCACGCCGTAGTGGAGGACTCCGGAAATTTCGAACACCTAGGGTTCTTTAACGTGCACCTAAATCTAAGTACACGGGTGTTTTCGCATTTCGCCCCCATCGAAATGCGGCCGCCGTGGCCCGGATTCGATCCCGCGACCTCGTGCTCAGCAGCCTAACACCATAGCCACTGAGCAACCACGGCGGGTCTTCGCAGACTATTTAAACTACAAGAAGTGGCTGTCATGACTGCACTCAACATTCAAGACTGCGTCATCTCTTGAGTCACGTCCTCAGCCCACGGAATACAGTGCTACCTGCGCATCTCGGGCAACGAAGGCGCTTTTGTGTTTCCTTAGAGGCACTGGTCTCACCGAGACACTTCATTCGAATGGTGAGTGTTGTGCACGTTGTGTATCTTAGTTGTGAACAGTGGACATCATTTCGTTTTTCATCCCATTCATCTGGAGTAGCGCGCTAAGAATGCTGCCAGGCCGAACATTTCCAGGATTCATTAGACTCTCTCTCTCTCTCTCTCTCTCTAAGATGAGGTACAGGGGATTAAGTTGTGCGTAAACCAAGCTATCACGTCCTGAGCGAGTGTGCTTAAACGAGCGACATTGCCCGCAAACGAGAGCTTCTCGTATAGAACTGCACTCTTCTATTTCTAAAGGACCGGAACAGAATGAAACGTAGCGTCTGCTTTCGCAGCCTCCAGGTTACATGGCCTTCAACAATTGGGAGACCTAAAGATCGCGAATGCTACGTTTCATTGATTTCTCAGCTATACGGCCTCTTCTACGCGCAGCCTCTCATTTCTTCTGGCGGGCAAGTTACGCGAGTTACGCGAGTGCAGTCGATTCACATGAGCAGCCACCGCGGGAGTTGCGAAAAATATGCCGCATACCAGCGATTTTACGCAATCACACAATTTTCGGCGCAGAGTACTCTGCAAGAAAGGTGCTCGTGTTATAAACGCCAATTCACGTTGCAGCCTTAACCACAAGCCTCGTTACTAGTAGCTACACATCGTCGTGGCGGAGAGAAAAAAGTGAAAGCATAATAAGAACGACAGGGTGAAAGTCACGCGGTATTCTGTTCCCGCGAGTACACTGTACATTTAGGAGGGAGGTGCTTTGACTCCTCGTAAAATTCTTCCGTGATACTGGGTTATAGAGCGTAAGTTGGGAGCCGTGTGGGCCGACGTGGAACGGATGGCGCACAACCTGTTGCACCCGGGTTCAAATTCATCTTCATCATTAATAATCCCTCGTGTTTCCAGATTTAGTGTGACGGGCTTCAGCCTCCACCCAGCGCTAGATAAGTGGCGCTCAGCCAGAGAAATTGCTGGTAATTTTTGCAAGGCCACGTTTGTCTGCAGCAAGCAATTAACACTCCTCCTCCTCGAGGAAATGATGAAGGACACCGCAGGCCTTCCATGCGACCTAATGTGAAGGCATACGCGGCTGCACTTTCGTGTGGCCAAGCAAGAGAAAATCGCTCATTCTGGTTGAAACAGTACCAGCCTGCTTCAAGAAAAACAATAATAACTAAATATCTGGGCAAACGCGTTTATGGGCGATTAGGATACCCTAGAAGTGTGCTCGTGTTCCAGAATAACGAAGTAAGTAACCGCCAGAATTCTCGTGCGCAGTTAAGGCAGTTTAAACTCACGGCAGTTCCTACAGGCACGCAATACAGCCTCTAAGAGAGATGAACCTGCGTGTGACTAATGAGCGAAAGGCATGTAGAATGCACTGGAGCGCGCTCCCAAAATCTGCGGGAACATCAAGTCGTTGACTGATCGAGCCCTAAATCATCCAGGATAAGAAGCGTTGGGTTCCGTACTTTCCAAGTGTTGGCGCCAGTGTGTTTGCATCCGTGGAAGTCCCGAAGAGCAGAGTTTTGTACGCCGCTGAAAATGCGTCCGGAAGTCTGCACGCTCGCGTTTTCGCGAAAGCTCGTTGTCAGCTATGAACGATGAGCGCTCCGTGGTAATATTTCCACGTACAGTTTTTCTCTGCAAGAAAAACAATATAAAGACAAATGACGATAATGAAAACACTCGACGCATGCGTAGCTAACGGCACGTGTACATAACTTGTGAAGAAAGGTACCGGGCATCATTTGGCAGAAAGATTCTGTGCTTGCGCGATTATTAGTTTCGTCGCGACGCGTGCTTCAGCACAATCCGCCTGCTCGTAAATAAATAAATAAATAAATAAATAAATAAATAAATAAATAATGCAAAAGAAGGCAACATAGATTTCGACAAGTGTGTTTAAGGTATATGAACAAGTTTGGCGGTAGTGTTGTTTGTCGGATGCAGATTTGATTAAGACTAAGTAATGCTTTCGCAGTGCGTACATTAATCGTAAAAGATGTGTGAAAACTTCATTAACAAGCGACGCTAGTCGTTACGAAAGTTCTGAAAAGGGATTCAGAGCAAGGTTTCGTGTGGTTGCCTACGCCTGGAAACAGACAGGCTGCCGCACTTATTTCGTTAATGCAGCACGTGGCTGAACGCTGGGAAGCTAGAGAACTCGGCCGATGTGAACGATGATAGCTGATGCTTTATGGATGCTCAGACGCAGTACCAGACAGGAAATACAAAGGGAGTGCGAAGACTATGTGAAGATGTAAGTTTGGTAGCAGCGCTTGTTGTGATGTATTCGAACCTGTTGCGATTTTTCTACCGAGATACTCCGTTACTTGCTTTTATCCCAGCAGTTACTTTCGAGATAGGAGTGAAAGAAAAACTTTTTTCGGGGCAGGAATTTATTGCCGTGTGCTCAGTCAGAGTTGTCATTATTTACTTTGGCGGGAATAGAGGAAGTAGGAATCGCCGTAGCCTGCCTGTTGGTATTGCTGCGGTTGTTTATATAAGTTCAGAAGCATAGAAGAGAGAGAGAGAGAGAAGATGAGATGGGAAAGACAGGGAGGTTGACCGGAAGTGAAGCTTCTGGTTTGCTACCTTATACATTGGGGGAAGGGTAAGAGAACAAGGAGGACTGAAAGAACAGTGGAGAAAGAGCAAACGCACGAGAGAAAGATAAAAGAAGACGTTATGAGAGTATCAACTTCTCTCTAATAGGCCACTCGAGCGTAAAAGCTTCAATAACGCCTTGACCGACTTCTGATGTGACGACCGTATACAGGCCGGTATTCCAGGATTGTCTGCTCCGAAAGCGGGTCGGCAACTATACAACAGGAAGGGACAGGACGCGTGCCTGCTATTTAGTATTAAGAGGATAGAAGGAGGAGGATGAGGAAAGATAAAAGCAGAAGGCAGGGAGGTTAACCAGAATAACGTCCGATTGGCTACCCTACACCGGAGGAGGGGAAAGGGGAAAACAAAGATCACAGGGAGAGAGAGGAGCGAAGGAAAGAAGGAAATTGCGGTGAGTTCGCTGACGCGTGTGGTCTTATACAGAAATTGCATTCATAATCACAGGTGGTCGCACAAGCCCGTATAAAAGGAAGAGAAAAAGAGGGGAGCAGGAAAAAATATGCACCAGAAGGATTAAAGCTTTACTGTAGCAATAACTACAAAATGACGGTGAAAACGAAAAGAAAAGAGAAGAAAATTGCCACGCACTACGCTAACCCAAAGAACGAAAAAAGAAAATGCTGGTCATTTTTGTGTCGTATATAACGCTGATTACTTTTCGCGTGAGTCCTTTTCTGTTGAGGAGGAATGGTGGTGCATAGTGTGCTTATTTCTTGTTTCGCATTTCTTGCCATTTCGAATGTTTGACGCGACATTGATTCTTCTTCGATCAATGGTGCTGTTGTTTTATGCGCAATGAAGCCTTTGATTACTTAGTGCTACTGAACACTATACAAGTAGATGGACCATAGTCAGGCCCAGTTAATATAGCTTTACTCTCTTCATCACTAGCAATATAGGTATAAACAAATCGAAATGTATAAGAGAAATAATTTTAAAATATACATCTTTAATTTTGCCATGTACCAAGGAAGTAGCATGAACACGAAAAAAAAAAAGCAACTAACGCATCACAAATGACAGTACGTTGAAGGGCCCGGGGAAAATAGTACAACAGCTAACAGGCTACATATACACCAAAAGTGACTACAACAACTCTACACTGGAAAAACCCGTAGTTCAAGGTGCAGCCACTGACCAGGCTCGATCACAAGCGACTAGCTCCTTGAAATCAAATAATTTACCTTCCCGTTTATAACATTTTCCTGGCTTATCTATGTTTCTGATCATAGGACGCAGGCGCTCATCAAGACTGGTACAAGGACGACTAAGCATACGAATGTTTTTTTTCAGGAGCGAGGCCCGTTGCGCAAGGAAAGCAAGGCATTAACATAACAATGGCAACAGCGCAAAAAAAAAAACGACGGACGGCGTGAAACAAACAGAGGACGAGCGCTGACTCGCAACTAAGTTCACCGATACAGATGCAAAGGAATATAAGTGACACAGGCAACTCACTTAGTCATGAGTCAGCGCTCGTCCTGTGTTTATTTCACCCCTCCATCGTTTTTCTTTTCGCGCTGTTACCATTATGAGTGCTTACCAACTTGTCCATCTTTCTACATTAACATATCAAATAATGAGGGGGGCGGGGGGGGGGGGCGGCTGCGGGACCCAGCGAAAGAATACGACGGAATGTCCGCATGTCGTAGTTAATTTACGCGAAAGACTGATCTAAACACGTCTGCACTCGTGAAAACATGCAAGGTCCTGCTTGCCACTGCGCACCCGAAGAAACTGCACGTTTTTTGCCTTAGTTTGGCCTGTTTTGTCGACCCACTTACAAACGAGTGCAAAGCCTTGTGCCCCACATTAAGTCCAGTAAACAACAGAAATCTGTTGACTGAATACAGTCGTGAGAAAAAACGCCTAAGTGGCAGCAACGAGCCCTTCGGATGCCTTAATTATCTTCGTACATTGCCTATCGAGGGCCTTGAATTTGGTAGCCTTGACGACAAGGCGCATCGAACGAGGTTCCATGAGCCAGTTTCCTGCTCCTAAGGTCACGTACTACCTGAAGCCTGCGGTCAAGATGGTGCTCTTCCTCAAGCGACCGCGAGCCGCGCTGGCAAAGCTTCTCAGAGCTAATCTTGTACACATACAAAGATACACAAGCTTTATAGTAGACGGAATGGTGGCCGCCGCGGTACCTTAATTGGTAAATCACCGCAACTGTGACGCTGAAGGTGTGAAATTGGCTCTCACCTGCGGCTAGTAATTCTTTCGTCCAATTTCATTGTCCATCGCCCGATTATTCATACATTCCGATTGCGCACAACAGTTAATTTTCATATGATTTCTCTGTCTTCACTGTCCGTTTGTTTGATATGGTTATGTATATTTACACTTAGAAAAGCATTGTCGGCTCTGAAAAACTGCGGGCGGCGACGTCTCGAGGTGGCCCACCCCGACCAGCCAAGCTTCCTCGCGTGGATCGATGCCAGCGCAACTTTGAAGACAGTCAGTGCTGACCACCGTGGCGTCCAGCCCCTGACGGCGTGCTTGGCCCGGCGGTCTAACTCCAGTCTGCAGCTGCTACCTGCGTCAGTATCCTTCACATTAACCCGAACGAGCTCCTTTTCCTTCGTTATCCGCGTCTTGTTGCACCGTCGCCTTCTCGTCACATTCCTACCCACTGAAACTACGCGCCCTCAGATTAGAGGGAGGTATATATATATATATAAACTCTACGAAGGAAAGAATTTGTTGCCGCCTGATGAAGACAAGTTCTCTTGTCGAATACGTTGGCTACGGGCGGCAGTTTCCTTATACTCACCCGCTGTTAAAAAGAATGACACGCATTCCCGGCCGTTTACCAACGGGGCTTCGTGCGGTTTGAGGAGTTCATATTTTGATTCGCGGTGATCCCGCTGTAGTCACGACCTAGGTGTGTACGTTCCCTGCGGCTGCGGTTTAAATTGGATGTCCAAAAGCACTAATTCTGGCCAGCGTAGTCATTGCACGTCGTTATGCGGACGCATCGACGAAGGCCGATGACACGCCGTAAACACGTCGGAAGCGCGTCGCATGTGGTCACCGTTCGAAAGGACGCTGACGTCAGTGAAATACTAAATTAACATACCGCGAAGTTCCACGTGTCATTTCCAATCTGCTGGAGTGAAACGTGAATTGTGTATCGATAAACAAACACGAATTACTAATAATTAATTTATACTTATATTAACTGAGCTCTAACTGGAACCACATTTTATATTTTTTTTGTATGAATGTACTCTCCAAGGCCAGAAATAAAGATGAGGCAATAGCTTTAATGCTCTTTGATGTAAAATTCTGTTCGAGCTTTGTGGAATTAAGCTATAGGTTGGTATATTGTACATTTTTAATGGCAAGTAGCCCGTACTCACGATAAGGAATGACCTTACCAGTAGAAGGGTTGACATCCGGGACAGTTGGTACATAGTTGAAGGGAAAAAATCAGTAAGGACAAAAAACGACAAAAAGAGAGGTTCGTTTGTGTCTTTTGTCTTTTGTGACTGGTTTTTCCCTCCAACTTACCGGTAGGTCAGGCTAGGTACAACTTGAATGGCGTAGAGACAACAAACGACGCGCAACATCAGCTGAAGTATCCTACAAAAAAAAAAAGGAATCTGTTTCTGTATTTACGACCTTTCATCGCCCCATTCCCGAAGGGGCTATATGCATATCAACCCGCTCCTACAAAATCAACGAATGCGCTACTGCGCCACAGGTCCGGAAGCACAAGCATGCCTGCGACGTCCAGGAGGTAACAGTCTGCCCCTCCCCCCCCCCTCTCTTTCTCGAGGTTCTTCAAGCGCCATTAATTCTTGGCCTCAAATCCTTTATGCACAGGATACAGGAACATAGACGGTGTAGTTACTAGTGGTAAATGCCAGGCAAAAAAAAAGAAAAAAAGAAGACGCGTGACTGGCACTTGCACCGAATACGGATTTCTTTGTTTCACCGCCGTCCTAAAGCACAGGGTACGACCTTCCAACAGGGCTGTCTTTCAGCACTACCGCCAGCGGCACCTGTTCTGGATCTCTGCCACGAAACAAGGCTTGCAGCTGCATGCTTGCTTCCGGTGAAGCACGTGCCTGTTGCAGCATCTTTCCCGTTCGTCTACTTAATCACGTGACGGACCATGGCCGTTCTCGTCGCTTCCGCAGCATTAAGCTCGCCTGCACCAGATTAGGCTAAATGTGGCTCATACCAAAGCACATAAAGTCCTAAATTTCACTCTCAACAATGTGCGTAACGTGTAGCAGGAATTTAGCAGTGGATTACTCCCATAGCAACCCCGTAGTGGCGCATTCAGCGTTGACTCTTGAAACGATAACACAGAAAAAAGTTATTTCCCGCGCGCCATCGCATCGCTCCTTTTCGCGTTTACATTCAGCGGTATATTGCGACAATTAGCGTTGCGATGCTGCGACATTGGCAGATATGGCTTTCAGACGACTTTTCTGTGTGGCCAATCGTCGACCGATTCCTCGGCAATTGCCATTACTGACCCATACACACACTGGCCGCCATACACCAGTCTGGCATTTCCCGATTGAAATTTCCGTTTGAACGCGTGGCACAACAAGCCCAAGCCGTTCATAAGATCTCATAGCGCATCTCGCGCATTCCGGCTCGGGACGGCATTACCCCGAGCCGCCGCCGCCGCTTCTCCAAACACCGCACGGCTTCGTTCAGCGCGGGCGTAATCGAATTCGGTAACACACACGCGCGGCGCACGTCGATTGACCATCGCTCGTCTAACGCAACGACCTGCAGTAGCTCAGTCCATTATAACGGAAGCGAGGGCGCATTCCTAATGGGCGTCATTCCACTGGCGGCAAACGCTTCCGACTGCAGCGTGAGGCGATACAGAGATCTCCCGAAGATAGCGCGCTTGCTGAATAATGCAGCGGCTGAAATTGACGCAAGTGGCCCTATATACCTTCCATTTTTAAAGGAACCAGAATTATTCAGCAATAAAAAGACGTAGATGTATCTTTTTTTTTTCTCGGAAGCATTCTACTAGCTCGCTATTGTAGTGGTTCACCATTAAAGCCCTTCCAGAGAAGATTTAATAGTCGAGCATGGCTGTACAACACTTGTAGCGGCAGTTACAATTTAAGCGGCCCTTGAAATTTCACATATGCATACAGCTTTTGTGTGTGGTACGCTCGGTGTACAGGGTGTCTGCATGATGCATGTAAGTGCAGAAGGGGAGGCCGACCAGGCTGCTTTGAAGCATTGTTGCCCGCATTGCTAACCACAACCCGTACAAATTAGGTGCTGTATTCGCTGCGGGAAAAAATGCTTAAGGGAAATTATCTGATACCGAAGTCCCCACTAGCTGATTTGAATGGGCGGTTCAACAGAACTTCATGGACTTATTTTTGGACTTCTACTTTCGAGACACCATAGAAGGGCCGTACGGGAAAATGGTACATCCTCCGGATTCGCCACAATTTCTTATAAACACCAAGGTGACAGGGAACACAGTTAAACCTTTTTTGTAGCTTTTACCCTAATCTGCAACTTTACGTAGACCGTTATGAACACCAATAAGACTGTTCAAATTGTCGCAGCATGCACATAAAACTGTTACGTGCATTACGCATACGTAAAAAAAAAAGGAAGCAAGAGTGCATTTACACTCTATGTAAAGTGGGATCAACCTGCAGGAGAGACCGCCAGCTCGTGCAGCATTTGTCCACACCCTCGTCTTCTTCGCGCTCAAGGCACTGCAGCGCCATCGTCACATTCATGCGCAAGCGCCTTGTAGCCTCCCTACTCCATCTCTCTAAAATAGTTTTGCTAATATCTTCAGGGAAGTTTGAGAGAGCACGAGCATTTGCGGCTGTCGTCGCAACCGTACTCGCCCTCGTCTATACTCAGCCAAAGCTTTTCACTCCTTGCATCGCCCTCGTATTGCGCAAACGCGAACGTCCCCTCCCCCCCCTCCCTCGAATTCGGCGTTTCTCTGCGTTATTGCGCTATATCGTGAACGAATAATACCATGCATAAACGCTTTTATGGAAAATCCTGGCTCAGCCTAATTTGACACCTATATTCCGCCGTGCGGTATAGTACGCCGGCGGTCATAAATCAGAATATTAAGTATTTCACGCACTCTAGAAAGAATTTCAGGTTACCCTTCTTGGGTGTTTCGTACGCTGCCAGCTTAACGGGCTGCAGGACAGCTTGTCATGTGACAGTACGATCAAATAAATAAAAATCCACGCGGAGGAAATTGGCACCTATTCAGTAGTACGGCAAGGCTTTTCTATTAGGCGGCAAGCCTAGCTGAACCCGTGGGTGCCTGCTTCACAACTAGCACCCAACGCTCAATGGACCAGAGTTCTTTCGATGCCAAAAACGAGGGGCGCGCCGTTTGCTTTCTCTTCGCAGAGTATAAACTGACCGAATCATTTGTTCTGCTGCTTGGAAAGTGAACTGCGCGTTGCACAGACGGGTCTGCATTACACCCACTGTAACGCAAGGGAGTTGCTTTTTTCTTCGCTTTCCCTCTGCGCATTCTTGACTTCGTTCTCGCAACCGCGTTGTTCTTCGAAGGCCGGCACTGTGAACTTGTTTACAGTGTTACCCAACTTGAGTAATGGGAGAAACTGGGTGAAGCCGCTGTAGCGAAAGAAGACCCACGCGCTTCGTGCCCTGCGACGTTCTCTCTCTTTTTTATGACTTTTTTTTTTCTCCGAGCCACAAAATCCAGTCAATATTTTTTTTTTCTTTGCATGTTCACATTTGCCATTCGTGAAGGGAAAAATAACAGCTTCTGTTTCTGTTAAGCTGGTGAGCCTCTACACCGAAAATAAAGGAGGGATTCGCCAAGGTGGTCCTTCGCTTGCACTGTGGCTTGGTTAAAAAAAAAAGAACTATACGAAAAACACGTCGTGCTTGTTTTTCAAAAGTTATTTTGGACAGAGAGAAGAGAGAGGGAGAAAGAAAGCAAGAAGACGAAGAGTAAGAATATTAACCAGACGAGCGTTCGGTTTGCTACCCTGCACTGGTGTGAGGGTTAAACGAAAGAGGGAATGAAACAGGAAAGAGGGAACACTGCTTGCAAGCTGAAGGATGCTCAGGACCATAAACGGTCGCTAAGGCCGATGCACTTCAAGAACTGCACCGGTGTACTGGCGCAAAAGGCTAAACCTGTTTCGATAGTACTAGGTCAATAACAAAATACGGGGCAGGATGAAAGAAAGCAGTAAGTACTCACGCTTGCAAATCGCGCAATCTCGGAGTGCGATAGCGTGGGATATCCAAGCAGTGATGTTGCAAGGAAATGGTGCCCATTAATAAAAGCAACGCGTGGGAAGTATTTTTGTGAGTTATAAAACGGTCGCGAGAAGCAGCTAATTATAAATACTATTAATATATTCTGGCGAAGACTAAGTCAGCTAACTGGAACATGAACATTAAATTTTACCGCGTGCTGTAAACGTCCGCCATTGTGGTTAAGCAGAACACTTACAGTACTGTCATTACGTTCGTAACTTTCAAGCAACTGCCAATACATTTCGAAGCGTTCAATCAGTTTCCTGGCCGGTACGTATGACAGCAACGTATGATTCATGAAGACAACGCCTCATACACCACTATTTTTGCTGAACTTACCTTAATGCGCAAAGCTTCAGGTAAACAAATGCAGAGTAACGAAGGCATTTGAAGCCTGCGATCTGACTTGTGCGCAAGGTTAGTGGCCTTCAAGTTATCCTGTGAATCTCATATCACACAATCCCAGTACAATGTGTGAGGCGTAGATATGGTCTCCTCAAATTTTTTAAATCCTGAAAAGTGCGGAGGTATCGAGAAAACTTGTTTTTCACTTCTTTTATTACGTTATACATCTTCGTAGGGAAAAGCTATGCACCATATGATACGTAGTTTTGAATAAACGTGAAATGTTGTTTTGAGAATATATTGTTCTGCAGTTTGTCAGTGATCTTAAACTGTAGAAGTTGTCACTGCAGAAACCACAGAAAAGGCTTAGAGGCTCACAATTTAATGTGATTTATTTGATTTGGTCAATTTTATGATAACTTCATGTGGCTATTTCCCACTCCAATATTTTTTTTTTTACTTCAACTCGTTATATTTCGAAGCTAGACAAAAGGTTGCTGGCCCAATAACTGGTTCTAGTGAAGAGACACCAGTTTTCACACTGAGCTAATAGTGAGAGTAACAGTGCAGTGAATATGTAATTGGCGTCTTTTAGCCGAGTGTCGACATTATTGCGTCTAGAACAAAATGCAACGTTAGGATGTTCACTAATTTTATCTAGAAACCATTGCGTAACTCATTTTATTTTCTGTCGACGCATTCGATACACACAACGAAATCCTTCCAGATTGCGCAAACGCCTACAAAGCGCGAATTAAGCTGCTATTCGCGGTCACAGAGCGTACGGGCTTTCCCCAGAGCAGAGCTTCCCTTCCGGCGCGTTCACTGCTTCATTGCGTCACGGCAAAAGGGAATCTGTAATACTGTAGAATTGAGTTTCATCACTTTAACTTGCGACACACGCTCTCACAACATGCAGCGCACTTGCCGTATTTAAAAAAAGACAAAAGAAAGAAGAAACCTAGAAACACGACATGCTTGCGCATTTTGGCGCCATGGTTTTTCCTCTCTCACTGTTGCACGCGTAGCGGCGACCTTCGTATTAGCATTTTAGCCTTGTCTGGTTTCTACGCGGCGTACGTACGCCAGGGAGTTAACGGCCCATCTTTCTATTGTCTTCTTGTTTTTGTCGTTTCTTTCTCTTTTCGTGAACTCTGCCATCTACCACATTTTATACCCTTCGTTCAGTGAGGCCGCATTTTCTTTCTGTTCTTTTCCTTCTTGATTCTTTTACTTTTTATGGTGATAGCGGGAGCTCGCCGACGAAAGGAAGTGATGGTTTCGGCGATTCGCAGCAGACCGGCTGGGGGGGGGGGGGGGGGGCATTTTTACGTCATCGCACGTGCTCGAGCTGCGGTGCGGGCCAGCATAACAAACAGACGGACGCGGTGCGTGGGTGGCGCACGGTAGCTCGTCAGAGAGGGAGTCCAGACCGCCGGGACCCGGCTATAAGCTGGGCGTGGAGCGCTTAGCGGCGACGTGCCGCTCCACCACGCCGACCACAAGGGCGTCCACCGCGGGAATTGTGTGCGCTGCGCGCGATCGAGTGGCTGCGACGGCGCCGCCGCTACCCGTTTCTGTACCCTTCCTTCGCATGCCGCTCGTCCGTTCGCGAGCGTTTCAGGAGAAACGAATGCTGGCCTCCACATTATGTAACGCGCCGAAAAAGGGTCGCGCGATGATGTAGCATGCGTGCCGAGAATCCACGTACATAACATCACTGTCACACGTGCGCTTTCGATGGCAGCTAAAGATAAAAAAAGAAAGAAAAGAAAAATATCGTCTCTAAGCCTGAACAAAAATAAAATTTATTCTGGGGCATTGCTAGCCGAAACCACGATATCATGTGTGAGTCACGCCGTATATGGGGGGAATCCGTGTTAATTTAGACCACATTGGGGTTCTGTAACGTCCAATGAAATCTGATACGCGAGTGTGTTTTGCGTTTCGCCCCCATCGAAGTGCGGCCGCCGCGACGGGCATCTAACCCGCGACCTCAAAACAGCAGCGCCACGCCATAGACACTGGGCTATACCGCGGCGGGTGCCGTTAAGCTTGAACAGCTCTTCCGTTGCAGATAAGACGAACGCTGAGTAGCATCAACTATGTTACTCATCCCTGGGAATAACTCAATAGGTGTCATTTCCCATTTGTACCCGGCTGAACGTTCAAGTCATAGCAGCTCGGAAAAAAAAAAAGAAGCTAGAGCAAGCTTTCGTCAGCTGAAGGGCCCTAGCACGTAGGATAAGAAGCATGATGCTGAAAGGCTCCTTTCAAGCATAAGGCTGCAGGTTTTTGCAAGACCAAATGCAGGTGGTAGTATAGCTTGCCTTCGATGAGCAGCTAGATAAGACTACTACATGTATCGACCGGGATCGTTGTAAATGCTGCGTTGCATTTAGTGTAGTTATACGATGCGCCATGCAATCAGGAGAAGAAATCAGAAAGCCTTCGGCACGCAGCCACAACCGCGTGCGTCATTGCTTTGAAATTTCCACTTTTCAGGAATTAAAAAAGTTGTGCACTCCTAACACTCGGTAGGCCGATAGAGTAGCTTCTGAGGCCAAGCTTTCACTTATTGACGGCAATTCGCGAGCCACCGTGCTCGGGAAAGTGTATAACGGGGTAAGAAATCAATAAGCCTCAATATCAGGGACGTACCAGACCGGATATATCATCTCGGTTTCCTCATGTCCACCTTAAATATTCATGCCGTCCAGAGGTGCTCAACTCCTATGCTGCGTCCAGGGGAGAAGCGAGAAAGAAAGATAACATATTATGTGCGAAGCAGGTCACCTCTTGCGGCGCTTTCCTAAGCACGAAACTGAATTTCAATTAGTTCCCCAGAGCACTTTGCAACTTCAAACAAATGAGCAGGAACTGCTGACTCAAAAAGTTTTAAGCAGCGCTTTGCAATCTCAATTCTAGCGAGAATACGTGAACTTTTATTCCACATGATGGGTTGCGCTCATTACAGAAAAAAAAAGAATACCAAGCTTCACGAACGTAACTGTTAAAAGAGAAAGCTATGACAGAGCGAGCAGCCGCCGTGCAGGAGTCTGAATGAGACAAGAAGCAAAAGCAATGGGTCACGTAATCCTTCTTTTTCCTGTCGTGCCCGTATCGCCCTCTTCCGCCGATGCTCGAGCAAGTGCGAAAGGAGCAAAGGCGAACATTGTGATCACGCCAGTGCGAAGGAAACACGAGGTGAACTGTCGTTATCGTGTTAGGTATAACTCTATACTTAGGGTCTGGTTTAACCGCTTTCATTGGTATGGCGTCCGTAAAGAATTTAAGAAAAGAAAGAATCACCGTACGGGAGCGCAACACAGCTATACTTGGGCGCTCTGCCCACTCGAATTGCCGTGATTCGTTTGTCCATTCGCTGACACCATAGGTCTCCGACTGGCGTGCGCCTTAAGTATACACGGCACCGCTTCCGTACACCGTGCCCCTGCAAACGCTTTATGCGAGGAAGTTCCTTTTCGGTTTCTTTGTTTCGTCTGCAGCGTCTCAACCCCCCCAGCTTCCGCATAACGCTTCGTGAAGCATTCATGGCGGCACTTCACGCAACATCCGGGCTGGGTGCCAGCATGCGAGGTCCCTTTGTCTTGCGAAGCACTCTCTCGGTGCACTACAACAGAGCTGTTTGACAGAGATCAGGTGGAGTAAACCAAGCTCGACTTACTGGCGGCTTCCGTGTCCCACTCGAATGACTTTGCTCACCACAGGAAGAAGAAAGTGTGCGACACGCCTGCCGGCTGCATCGCATGTAGCGATTTTTGGAGATCGGAGTGAACCCGTGCGTTTACCTTGCATTTTATTTTAAGCGCCGATGTGCAACGATGCCACATTTCTGTTGTGGTGATCGGCGCGTCCGTAGCGAGAAATACGTAAAGTGTCTTTTTTTTTCTTCTTTTTTTTATCAAAGTCAAATTGGCTAACTGCACTTTGTCGGGACAGACGAAACACGCGAAGCACACGTAGAGTAAGGCGTTCTTTTGTGTACTTCGAGTTAAACTCATTGCGCAGTTAGCCAATATTAATCTTCGTCAACTAGCCATTTTGTTGCTCTGTTCCCATTGAGAGAGAGAGAGAGAGAAAACGTTTACCAGAATAATTTGGTTTGCTACCTTTGCTTGGGTAGCAAACCGTAAAGTGGGATATGAATATGAATCAAGAGGTAAGGACACGTAAGATTGCCTAAATTACGTGCTCGAATCAGAGGCCGCACGCATCATTGCCAGAGGTCTGTGGATTTCAGAAAACGAACTATCGCTTCAGCAACCTGAAACCACAGCAACCACCGACCTACCTTAATGTACGATAAGCCTTCTAAGAAAGGCCGAGCCTATTCGGTTCGAAGACCGCCCACAGCAAGATCATTACTGCTGCTTTTGAGTTGCTTTGTTCTACTGGTCCCAAGATCGCCTAATAATGACTTGCTTCTTTGAAGCATCTTGTCTCTGCAACTGCCATGTGAAAGCACGTCTTAATACCAACGCGTTCAGGACGCACAGATAACTTAAATTGACGTCGTTACGGCACTCATGTAGAAGGACCACTACACTGTGATAAAGTGCGCCGTAATAATCTCCGCCCATTTCAAACTCATTAAATAGTTTTAGAATAGCGTTTGTCGCCTTACGTACATTAAACGTGAGCACCTTTGCGGGACGTTACGGCGCACGTCCTTTCAAGTCTTTTAGTTTACCGTACAGAAACGCTAACGTAAAGACGTTAGAAAACAGGACGACGTTTGTTGCATCGTGCCAAACGTATCCGAGCTAAGACTATCCATTAGCAACCAACCTGCTGTTGCTAACGAGACGTTCATTTGAGGGACCGCCAGCCGTTTCTGCGCAGGCGCGAGAGAGAAAACTTGGGGGCTTTTGCTTCTTGAATATATGACTCTGCCTAGGAACTACGGAGAAGGTTTCTTAGCGCCTGTTGTAGGCGTTTGTCCCCTAGACATACCGGCATTGCCGAGTGTGGTCGAGTTTGTTTACGCTCAGACGCTGGCTCCCGGCGTGGTAAAATAGGTGAAGCAGCGGGCACTGGCGCCCGATTTGGCGACCGCTGTGTCGGACAGAGTGTCTCGCACCTGCGAGGCTCGTGCTAAGTCAATCGTGGCGGATCATAGCTTGAGACCGTAGCAGAGCCCGGGCCGTATATACTGAAAATCTAGAAGTCCTTAGCAAGTCTGTTTGACGTACCTTCAGAGGCAAAGTTCTCACTGGTCTTGCTAATGTTGCGGGGCGCGTTAGTGCTGAACTTAGCGTCACGAGTTGGCGGTTGGACGTAATTATATTTATTAAATCGTGTTTTTTACTAATTGTAACAACGTGCCATTATTTCGCATTATTGGCGGCGCCGCCTCCAGGACACCAAAGCGGCAACGCGGACACCAAAGCTAGAACCCGGTCTGGTTCGTGGGTCGGGGCTCGCCGAGGCCTGCGCGTGCTAGGGGTGTATAAGATCGGCTGTGCGCTATCGCGGACAGCCAATTCTTTATGCGAACACCCCCTGGAACGCTTCGGCCTCCTCGGCCCCAAACCACGGGCCGCCCTGCTTCCAGCTTTGATCCCTCCGCTACCCCTTGGGTGCCATGGAGAAACTGCGCCGCCTGCTTTATTATAACCTCAGGTGCTCTCATGAGGCCTCCGTTTGCCTGTTCGATGTGCCCTCCTGGAGCAGTGCTTGTAAAAAAAAATGGAATCTGTCATCGCGACAAAAAAAAGCGACCCGTGACTTATACAACGCCAATCAGAACCTTGCCACTTCAGACACAACGATCACCAAATGGGGCGTCCGTGCCCACTGCCTCACCGCGCGGGCAGTCAGCGGCGGAGCGTAAACAAATTAGACCGCACTACGCAATGCTGGCTTGTCTAGGCGACAAACGCATACAACACGCGGTAAGAAACCTCCCCCGTAGTGCCTAGGCAGAGTCCTATATTCAAGGAGCTAAAGCCCCCACATTTTCTCTCTCGCGCCTGCGCCCAACGCCTGGCGATCCCTCAAATTAACGTCTCGTCTGTTGCTATGCGGACGCGTCTCGTTAGGCCAACGGTCGCCAGAATCACCGAATGATCTCTGAAAATGGATGCGCTATACGCTCATAACTAACCTTTCAGGTAAGTTTAGAGAAAGCGAAAGCTCATTACAATAGTTACTGGCGGTCGGCGCGAGTGAGAGCCTAGCCATCCCGAGAATTGCCGCTGAAGCGGGAGCCATATGTGCTGCCATGTTCGACAACGCAATTTCTTAGCGTCTGTAAACATTACGAACGTTAAACTCGCAAAATAACGTACGTTATCATAGCGCACGTGCGTCGCAAAAGCCCAATAACGTTCGGAGCATGCACAGTGAGGACGACGCTATTTCTTTACGTACGTAATGCGTTTACGTTTGGTTGCAAACGCTATTCTACAACTGTCTATTGCCAGAATCACTGCGGAAGTCCCCGCTGGTTACATTTCAGGCACATACGTCGGCCAGAGAGCTATAGCTCACTTAAGTGTCTATCGCGTGTCACGCAACAACATTTGCCCGCCTTACTCGCTCAGATTGGAGCAAATATGCTTATGTGTTCTATGCGATGTATTCAGCAAAAGCGAAATCGAACAAGTGACGACAAACGGCAGAAGGTCTGTCGCAACGCCAGTGGAGAGATGATAATCGGGATGTACGCCGGCTTGCACCAGCGTAACTACAGCCTCTTAACGGCATTAATGTTAGCGTTTATTCTGGGACAATCATACGAACGCGACGTGTCAGCAGCTGCGGTGAAGGGCCGTCATATACAGGTTATAACATGTGCGTAAACGCGTGGTGTTTTCGGTCGCCACGGTTCGTTAGTCGCTATCACACCGCAACGATATCAGCGACACTGTAAAAGCTCGGAAGAAACGCTTAGATATAGCAGCCCGTTACGCGAAGAGCATTAGAATCGCGCCAGAACGACTTGAGGGAAGCGATCCCGGTTATGAGAAAAATAGGCAACCGCAGGACTGGAATCGCTTCGCGATATTGATCAAACGTGGCGTGCTCGCGAATAGTTAACAAATCAAGTGGCGCGGGTACGTCGAAAGGGCCGGCGGCAATTTTAGAAACGACCTCGCGGGGCTCCACACGGAGGTACTCAACCGTTCTCGCTTTAAGGAAAGCTGTCGCACCTTTCTTCATTCTTTCTTGGGAACATCAGCGAGCCGCTCATGGCGACAAGCGAGACAAGCCTGGCGACGACCCGCCCATTAACATTTCATCTCCGCATAACCGTTACACTGTGTTTCTTCTTTCACGACGCTGGGTTAAGGTGTTGAAGTTAACGCGCTCGTCATGCATTAAACTGCGTCTTCGCGAATGCTGCTCGCATACGAATCATCGTAACGGGGCCCGATAGCGGCGTTTACGGCAGAGGTGCATTGCAGTCGAGCGCTGTTATATTATTGCGACTGCGTAATTGTCAGTCTCCGTGTGGTACTTACTCTGACGGTTTCGTATAGACAACAATGTACAGCTTCTCAAAAAACACCTTTTCTTTAAAAGAAATACGTTAGCTTGAGACAAGGTACACTTCGAGGAACCATGCGGAAATGGTTTTGGCCCAGGGGTAAAATTAGCGCGTTTCTGCAGAGGCGTCAGAACACCGAATCTGCAGTGCAAGCTTTCGAACTTTGTATCACGCACGAGACGAGGTCTCCACCGCAGTCAAGCATTTCGATAAGTGCTGGATAATTTGACAGACCGGCAGTGTACAATGGGGGAGAAGCTCGAAGCGTTTTCCTATATAAGCGCTAGACAAGCGAGGAAGGAAGCCCTGATTTTCTCGTAGAGAAGCATTCTGTAGGAGTCTGATATCTGATCTCTCCACGGATTCCTCGATAAGGTCGAGGCGCTTCTCGAGGACACTATGTGCGCTGTATGACTAGCCATATAAGAGGTAGTCTGTACCGTCGCACTTCTGCAAGTTTACCTTCCATTTCCCTTTTTTCTTTTATTTATCATTCCATTTCTTTGTTTCTTAAGCCTGTTCAGTACAATCAACCAAATCTCACTTTGACGTCACTGCCTTCGCTTATGTTGATTATTATTTTTTTCCCTCGAAGGATAGCCCGTATTCGACGACCTCTTCTATGCCCTTCGTATAGGCACCCGCAGGATCGTACCATGACGCGTACAAGCGCTTGCCACCACGCTCTGACAACTAGAGGTCCCCGAGCAAAAGCTACAGGCTCCCTGTGGCCACCTATAGGTTACTTTCGATGCCTAGTGAACTTTTGGTTGTTCTGTTCAGCTTGTAAAGGCGTCAGCTTGTACTGCATGAAAACTCACGGGAAATTATCGGCGTTATGCGGGACGGCATAGACGAGAAACGCCATGGGGCGGACAGCTCATGTTTTCATTAAAAACTGGCTAATCATATCCTGCCGAGTACCGCGTTCACTCACAATTGCCCTAACCGGGAACCCCTGGACGTTGTTCTTACAAGTTCCAATGGAGCATGCGTCTCATTAGTTCCAAATCTTTGCGCAGGAACATGAGCTATCACTGAACGGTAAAGACAGAGCACCTTTACCTAAGCACTGCAATTCACGTCCGTGTGAGCCACGACTGGACAAGATACGGATTCTCGGAAGAAGCAGGGACACCACGGCACGTGGATTGTTAGAGATGTTTCATATTAAAGAGCGAGGTTCTTCTTGTATTAGCGACACATCAGTTTTACTTTTTTGCATGCAGAAAGAAGGTTTTTTTGATAGCCGGCTGTGATTAGGATGTCGCGCGATTGAAGCTGTTCTGTATGTTGCGCATTCGCCTGCGTGTATATGTGGGATGTTGTACAATAGAGAATAAACAGTCGAAAGCTGGCGTTCCCCTTGTTGCTTCCCGTCCTTCCTTGTTTGCGCCAAACGATCACATTTATAGTCTACTCAGCAGCAGTTACCTGCATAGCTGACTTAGGTAAATTGACAAAATAAGGGCAAATAAACTTGGAAAAGACCGAACGTGCACTTTTCTCACAACACCCATGTATTTCCTGCCAGCTCCCTCCATCTTATTCCATGTCGTGTGAAGCTACGTAAAGAATCCACGCCAATTCGTCCACTTATCTGTGTCTTGCAGCAGCTGTACATTCCTCAAAAAACAAAATAAACATTATAAGAAGTTAGCAACCACTGGACCTACTACCTCCGATAGACATTTACTGACATTTTACTACGTCTTACTAGCTTAAGTGAGCTATGAAAGTGCATAGAAGCTATAGTAAGTCTACTACCTCGTCTTCGACGTTCTCAGTTATGCCTTACTGTGAGAGTTTTTATTTATTCAAAACATAGATGGAGGTATAGTGTCTTTCATTATATCGCATTAAGGGTTACGTGCTACGTTGTCATGCACGTATGTGCCGATAGTACGCTACAGAAACTTAGGTCCACAGCTTTAATTATTTATCCTAATATACAGGTGTTCACCAGTACTATCTGCAATCCCCCAAAGTACGGCTATAAATACTCCTCAAATTGTTTATGAATTACGTCTCGCGTAGTACCTTTTGTTTTGTATGAGTGTTGTTGTTTGCCGTTTTGGTCATGGGTTTCTGTTCATGTTTATCCAAGCTGACCCTTAATGCTGTCCATGTTTAAGCTCGATTATTATGTACCATGGTGAATGAACGTGACAAAAAGAAGGCGGTTTCCTTTTGGTTACCTTGCTATTTCGCAATTTATTTCTTCACAAATTGGTTACAAATATTGACGAATATGCTTTATACAATATCTACCTAATAATATAATAGAAAGAGCGCTTCTAAATAAAATGTCCGTACCATATTGCTGGTAATTATACTAAAGTTTTGTTAGTAGCGCTTTTACCTGTAATAATGAGCCCAATATTACAGCTGCTACTGTATTGCGAGTCCAGTTAGTAATGGAGACTACCTTTAGTTAGTAATGTTACTACCCCTACCGTTAATAGCTCCATTTACTACCTGCGTAGTCAATATTGTGACAAACATACCTACTCAATAATATCCCCTGTCCATCATAACACCTATATCCAACAACATCATATGGCATATAGGAAAAACTGGTTTTTGCTTAGGATCCTATATGTTTCATATCGGATTTTTGGATATGAAAGTTACGGGGCATATGGATTGTTGAATATGAATTTACTACGTTAATGTTAGCGGCCTTTCCTTTTCTAAGAGTTTAGCTTGCTATTCAAACAAAATTAATGGCATAACGCTTTATTACAAGTTCACCTGCCTTCTTTTGCACTTTGAATTCACCTCTCATGTACAAAACGAATTTTTGACGTGTTTCATTGTTAATTGTACGTACGCTTTTCCGGAATCTGAAACGGCGTTATGTGGACGTCGATTTTGCAACTCCGCGAGTAGTGCTCCACGAAGCAACATAGCTGGTGCGCAACCCTATAATTACGAGTTTGAAGCGTCTTGAAAAGCGCCCGTACACACGCGAAGAAACAATGATTGAACTGCAGAGCGATAAGCACGCAAGATTCGCCACAATAATTCGATAGCCAACAGGTTGTTATTAGGCCTCCCTTAAGCTTCCGCACGGTGCCAAGTTTCGTTCATCTATATGTCGTTTTTCTTTAAATACTAGAACACTTTAAGACGGCCCTCCTAGAATAAAAAAAGAAAGAAGAAAAAGGCAACACACCGCAATCCTCACGCGCCCTGTGAGAGCCCAGCCTGAAGAAAGGCAAGCACGCTATTTCCCACGTAGCCACTCTAATGTCGGTGTGCGTTGAGGCAGCACTATAGAGCGGCAGCTTGCGTTGAATGCGAGATGTACCCGCACTATTGACCGCGTCTTATGGAACGCTAAAAGAATCTCTTGCGGGGTTTGCAGAACACCAGTTCCTTCCCTGATTCTTGCGCGGGTGTAATCGCACAAGGACGGGGACACGAACGCAAAGAAACAAGACTTGCCTAGTCTTGTTTCTTTGTCTTAGTGTCGTTGTCCTTTTTGTCTTTTACATTAGTGTACACTGGAAACCCACGAATTAGCCCAGTTTCGAGCATTGCTGACCCGATCGTTACCTCTTTCGCTGCACGGCAAAACGCCGAGCTCGCATTGAATGCACAGCGCTGTTACGTTGTTTTGTCAGCATTCGATCCGCCCAAGCGCAATACATCGAGAAGGGCTTTCTGCTTGCGTTGTTGGTGCATTACATTTTGGCGTAAAAAGAAATCTAAGCGTGTATCTTGTTTGTTTGTCAGTTGAAGCGTGTTGTGGCGCAAAAAGCATTAACACATTAGGTCTGATAGCCCACTGCGGTAGCCAAGTGGCATGGCGCACGCGCTGCCAAACATCGCGGTTTCCATCCCGGCCACGGCTGGCACATAGTGATGGGGGCGGCACGCAATAAAGTACGTGTAGCTCGCATTGGTCACGCGTTGAAAAACCCCAGGAAGTCAGAGATAATCCCGAGCTGCTCACAACAACGTGCCTCGTAATCAGATTGTGGTTTCGGTAAGTAAAACGCGATAATTTAAATTTACATTTTAGTAGGTCGGTTCACAACGCTGGTGACCTTTGAAATCGGGTACACCGGTCACAAATCGGCCAGCGTGAGCACCATCTCGTTCATCGCTGGGATACTGCAGAATTTATGACCTTAATAGGCACTCGATTCTTAACCAGGTCCTGAACCGCCCGTCGGGCTTGGCGATGACGTGTACGGCAGTAGTGGTGTCTATACGGGAACATCCAAAATCACATTTGAACCGCGCGCGCCAGCACAGGGGCGACATCATAAGCGGTCTTCGATTGTCAATAACTCTTCTTCTGAACGAATCGAAGTACAGTCTGCAGCAAAGTATTTCTGAGATAGTCTATTTTAACTTGCGCTGCATTTCTCGGATTCGGTAAAAAGTGGTTCAGGGCCCCTTTAATTTAAAACCAAAACTCGCGCAATGCATTACGTTGCCTTGCCCACACTGAGAAACGGCGTGCACAGGCATGTAGAACTGATGCGCAGGCACCGAGGCTATGTTCAATCGCGCCGAAGGTTTCTTCACCATGTTTTTTCGCACACCAAGTATTCAAATCCAGGGATTCTCTATAGGGCGTCAAAAAAACCGATGGTTTGATACAGCTTACTGCACATTCGTGAGCATGTAGTAGACAGTATGTGCGAGAAGAATTTTATTCTTCTCTCTTGAATTTATATGTTGCATACTAAGGTATCATCCGAGGACATGCGCGTGTCTTAAATAAACATGGGTAAGTTAGCGCATCATCTGAACAGTAAGGCATTAATTTTACAATGAAAAAGATCAAAGTGGTGGCTCAGTGCCAGCGACCTATTGCAAGTCAAACAACTCAATTAACTTCCATTCATACTCGGTGCGCTTGAAGTAAGTACAGTTCTTCCAATGTGATGTGAAATGCGTATGGGATGCACTGGGCGAGCAGTGGTCTTTGCTCAAGTTGCATAGCAGTGGCACCCGCAGAAATCAAATGCCTTGTGCGCAGCCTCACTTGGCCTCTTATTAGAATGTCCTCTCGACCTTGACTTTACCCCTTCCCATACGTTGCAAGATGCTCGCATACAACGTAATGAAATTAGGGCACAATGGGCTGAACGCAGTTTTTTCCACTTTCTCATCTCTAGTCACGCCTCTACTGCATCAATGCGACTAGATATGATGTATGCTGTTCCCTTTAGATTTATGGCTTGTTCTCTTTATTTTGCGCAAGCAGGCACGAAGTCAAAGAATTTTTCTTTTCTCCTTTTCAATGAGTCATTACTCATCGGACCACCATAGAAACCCAGTATACCCTGTGTTATCTGTTGGCGGAAAAGCGGAGGAGTGTTTCGAAGGGTCGAATGCTTGGCGGGATTGAAAATTCAGCACTGGCGAGTAGTGCGGAAAATCACCATTACAGACACTTGAATCGCGCACTGATTTCAGGCGAAACTTATATTTAATATGAAGCATTAAATTACGTAGACCCCAAGGATAGTGAAAATGTATGTTAACGCGAATGCCAAGCATTACCATAGTTTCTTCTTAGTTCTCTATTTCCTTTGATCTGTCCTACTTTTCTCATATGTATAATTTTTCTCAACTACTCATTGCTATCAGCAGCTGTAGCAATAGTATAGTAAAAGTAGTTAGGGCAGCCGAAGCCGCATTTGCAGAAGTTGAAGTTACTCGCGCTAGAAAGTAGTAGTAGTATACAGGCGGATCATTTTTACCTGGAATTTTTAGAAATCGCCTGTGGCTAATAGCATAATTCTTGTCCTTTAGCTGGAATATTTGATGAGGCGGACATTACTAGCACGTGAATTCGAAACAATTATTTGTAGCGATGAGCTTGCAAGACGTGTTGGTTTCAAATGAATTTTCCGGATGACACCAGTTTCGCGATATTATTTCCCAAAGCGTGGAATGAAATACATGGCCGTTCCAGTTACTTTTGTGCTTCAAAGCATGAAAGTGCGTTTTGTTAGAAAAGTAAGCGGAACAACAGCGAATCTTTACGGCAAGTTTGATGGCGCATCTCTCTAAACTGGAAATTAATTACAAGTGGACCCGCCTCGCAAGCTCACCGGAGACAATTCGTAAATTATAATATGTGCCGCAAGGTAATTCATTCAACATATAATTACTAATTTTTTTGTTAATTTGTGGAATATGTGTTTCGACTTCTAGTGCAAGTAATGTTAGCCCCTCTGAATAATCCAGCTCAAGGACTAGAATTGCGTTATCTGCAACGCGCCATCTTCCAAAATTAAAAAAAAAAACTTGAAAGTGATCACCTTGTATAGTATAACAACAACCGTAAGAGTATATAGTGGTCGTAGTATTAGTAGTAATCAAAATACGCCAGTTTGCGCGCAAATGCTAGGAAGAAAGAACAAGAACGACACACGCGCTACCAACTATTAGTAGCGGAGACACAGCTTTGCTCTCGCTGGCAACAAACTGCTTCCAGCGAATTTATCTGGAGGGGGGGGGGGGGGGGGGTTGATGGCCGTGTGAGCTTCTCGTCTACTATCTTCCCACGCGACGCAATCGAGGTCGGTTAGCGGCGTCAGTGGCGCAACTGCGCTCTTCCCAAGGCGGAAGAACCGCACCGCGAAGGAGTAAGGCGAGAAATCAGCGCCTCCCGTAGCTCTGTCCACGAGGTACGGTGCTGGCAGAGCGCGTCAAAGCCAACTCCAATACGTCCCGCCGGACAAATGATCTTCCGTGAGAAAGATGAAACATGTTGTGTGCATGGCAAGGCAAGGCGCCCAAACGCCGCGATGTATACCCCCGCGTCGCTGCTTTCCTGACCGTTCAACTCCGCGACCTGCTCTGTCAGACGATGCACTATTCTTATTTTTGCCTTCGCAACTGTTTTCACCCTTGAGGTCTTTCTTCTTTTAGCGCCTCTGCAGGGACATGCATCCCACTTTGCTTCGTTTGTTGCTCTCAGTGGCGTTGCCTCGTTTGTGTGGCATCTTTTTGTCTGTTCTTTCATAGGGAAGTTTTGCTTTTCTTTTTCTTTTTGCCTTTTGTTCCCGGCGCGTACAGGCTCGTTTTCGTTTTAGGCGCTGCAAGCATGCTCGTGGGTCCGCGGCTTGCGCCGCGCGGCTTTGCTGTCAACTGTCACGCTTCCTGACATTTAGGGCGGGACACATGCCGTCTAGTGCTTCGTTAGTCGTCGCCCCTGGCACAGCGAGCTCGCGCTTGCACCGGCATGCTAACATTGCGCCACACAAATGCCTCTGCTACCAAAGAAAAAAGAAACATATTGTGACGCTCTTAGGTGCATTGTGGGTTCATGAATGTGACGCGCTTAGGTGCATAGTGGGTTCACGCCTCAACAAACAGTATGCGGGGGACCGAAGGGTAGTGAACGAGGACGCCGACACGTGATATATGACCCTGGTGATTTAGTGTTGCTCTGGAAACCAACCAGGAAACGTGGACTATGTGAAAAACTGCTGGCCCACTATGTTGGACCCTATGTTATTACGGAGCGCATCAGCGAATTAACCTACCGCATAGCACGTCTCACATCAAATGGCCGACGGTCAGCAAAGACTGAACTTTCGCATGTCGCCCGTTTAAAGCCCTTTATTTCTCGACAGCCTGTTTGACTTGCCCGGCGGGCTTCGTCTGCGCGGAGGGAAATGTGACGCTCTTAGGTGCATAGTGGGTTCATGAATGTGACGCGCTTAGGTGCATAGTGGGTTCACGCCTCAACAAACAGTATGCGGGGCACCGAAGGGTAGTGAACGAGGACGACGACGTGTGGCTGGCTGGCGGAATCTCGACAGGCGCTCAGTTGACCAAGGCCATCACATCTAACTCTACCCGGCTTCAAAGTAACGCCTTTTGTGGGCGTAACAATATATACGATCGATACAGAGTCACGGGGTCACATTTGCCCTGAATGACCAATGTTCGGAAAACTTAGTGTATACAGCGCTAATTGGAACAGCTGAAAAGTATCCCTTTTATCCTTGAGTCGCGTGCCTCAGGACTTTCATTAACGTTTTGCATCCATCCATCCATCCTTTACACCGCTTAAGCAAATTTCCAGCGCACTCCAGCTTCGGTTCGGGGTAAAAGGGAGAAACGTTACCGAACCTGCGCACAGGCTCTCTAATAGACTGCACCCATGCACGCACAACGGCCTGGTAATGGCACCAAACGTGAGCATGCGTACAGTGTGGGGTGCTATACCTGCCCTCCCCAATTGTCTTTGCATGTTCCAGTGTGTTTGCAATACATGCGGACTTCTGTTACTTGCTCGTGTAACTCCCCTCTAGATTTTTAGAAGCCCAGAAATTTTGCGTCTTACTTTACCATATTTTTCTTAGTGTATTACCGTTAGATGAAACGGAGTAGCCATCCCCAATAGAGGGGACTAAATCTCTTTCTTTTCATTTGAATGACGAGAGACCATAAAAAAAGAGAGTCGCCCTGACGCCAAAGGCGTAACCGTCCCGCCCAAGACGGTCGCATGACTTATTCATTGGAAGGTGGAGGAGCGAGGGATGGTGACGGAATTAAGTGTTTATGTAAGAATGTACAGAACAGTAACAAAACAATACCACGGTATGAGCGACAATGCAAGAAGATACAATGAAGCCTCTTAGTGTGTACCATCCAAGAGTTCTGAGCAAATCGAAACCACGCCAATAGGTTGCGTTGCCCCCGCAATGTCCACGCGCAATGCGACAGTTCACTTGCAAGTCCTGTCGAAGTTTAGTTGCGGAGGCATCGCTGCTTACAGCCAGACCTCGTATTGAGCGAGAAAAAAAAAAAAAGGATCAGAGAGGATTGATTTGTTGTTAGTGACAACCACATAAAGAATTTATTATTATTATTATTATTATTATTATTATTATTATTATTATTATTATTTGTTCTGAGAACATATTTAATTTTGCAGGAAAGGGAAAGCGAGGAGCAGGCCGGCAACTGCCACCGGAATGGCCACAACGCCTGCCTACTCTTCAGAAAGGAGGGTACACAAACATAGGAATGGAAGACAGGAAGGAGGCGAGGAAACAGGAAAGAAAGAGCAACAGGACAAGTTTCAAAGAATAAATTAGAACACACAATACAGGTCACACACAGTGGTGCCGGTCACTGTAGATCACACCACTAAAGAATTTTAAACAGAAGAAATAGTGTCTGAGTTACAAACGCTGGTTAATTCTAGAAAAGTAAGGAGAGTGCGATGAGCCTGTTCGTGTCGAGACCCACAACCTAGAGCGTCGTACGCCGCAGGCCAAGGAGGTGATAGTCTCTCACTAGTGACATGCACTGCGCACTGAAACCGCGACACTCCAATATCACGTGCCAAGGTGTCCCACAGAAATCCCTTCCAATCCAAACGAAGCACAGGAGAGCACATTATTTCCAACAAGGAAAGTATGTAGGCTTAGTGGTTTATAAGTCATGACATTACATTTTGTTTCACGCTAAGAGCAGCAGCTTGGATCCCACTGGCAGCGTTAAGCTTACTCGTTTCTTTTTATTCCAATTCGAGTTAGCTTTGCCAACTTAGGGCGCATGTTTCAACAGCTGTTGCTAAATAGATATATATATATATATATATATATATATATACTTCTATTTCGTTGTCCGCTAAACCGACCAATAAACTCTACCTTGTTCGCTTTTATTAACGGAAGAACAACGGAAAAGCATCTGTGTGAAATGCTCAATTAGTAAAAATAAAGATAGACAGAGAAAGAGAGAAATTGCAGGCAAAAGGTGAACAGGCTGACCGGAAAACAAACATCGTCTGATACCCTGCACTGGGGAGCCGGTAAAGAAACACATAATGATGACAAGGAACATACACGGGCGAAGACAGAGAGTAAGAATACTACGCATATTAAAAACAAAAAAAAACGCGGCTCCCTAGAGTCATTTAAGTAGGTCACTCTAACAAAGAATATAATAAATAAAAACTGCCTAGTTAGTTGCCTTTGGATGTGAGGACCTTATAGGCCGGTATGCCAAGATTGCACGCTGAGAAAGCGGCCGGCCGTTGAGATTTGATTTCTATACAGAAGTGGTATTGCTGCCGCGAGCGAGTATCTCGGGGTTGTGCGGAGGACAATGACAGAGAACACATTGGATGGTTTCCTCGCTGCCGCAGTTGCCACTGGCAGCACTAAGAAAGAAAGAAAATGAAAAAAAAAGAAGAAATAAGGATTGAAACTGCCCCCTCTGAGCTTGATTGCTTCTTTATAGGTCATACCTTGGAAGGAATAAAATGCACACAGGACAACATTGCGCTCACTCTGAATTTCTTCCTGCGCTTCGCTCTTCCTTGGAGTAACCTCTGCTAACACGCTGTGATTTATTGATGTATCGATTGATTCACTGATATTGTTTAACGTCTCAAAGCAGCACTGGAGCTATATATAAGTGACCGCGGATTAATTTTCACCACATGGGGTAAGGCCGACTATGCCACTTAATGAGCGGGCAATTTCCGTCTGTTATCTTGTTGCGTGTTTGTTTGGCACAGTTGTTTCGAGATACACGACCGTGTCGCTTTGTCGTGGGGTGCCACAGGAAACGAATTGCGTAACGCCGTCTGTTCCCGAATGCCGCAGCGCACGTGGATCCATCATGTGGCAAAACGGAGCGGCGTCTCGGAATTTTGGGTCAGAGCCAGGAGCGTGTGCCAGGTGATACGCATCACTCCGGTAGGGTGCGCCAGTCGCTCTCAGTGGGGGCTTTCTGTCGCCAAACGATCGCGGTCCACACTCCGAACGTGCCGCACCGCCTTAGCCGCCTCGTCGGGATACTCACAACGGCCCGGAGAGAAATGACTGCGTTTGGTGTGACTGTCGCAGGCCAAGCACTTGCTCACAGACATTTTCTTCTTCTGCCGCATGCGGAAAGAGTGGTTGAGATGTCGCCGAACTGAAGTACTTAACTTTGATCCACCCTGACGCCAGGACATTGGACATTCGTGCACGACCCTTGCGCCTTTAGCAATATCGAAATTAATGCGCCAACGTAATTAGTGCGCCAACGTAATTGGTGCCCCAATTCACACGCTAAGAAAAAAATAGCGAAGAGGCTTTCTTTTTAATGCAATAGCATTGCAGGCAGACTTCACCCATTTTTAACGCGTCATCGTCTGGCATAAAAGCGTAGGCTGATCACGAAGGAGTGAAGCCTAACACAGCGTCTCAAAGTTCTGGCTGTCACGAGGGTAGAACGCGATAAAGTTGCACGTCGCGCAGGCGCGACGTGCAACTCTCCATCCCGGCCGATTTCACCATCGGTCACCCATTCTTTCATAGCAATATAGGCGGACTACGCCCACTTTGTAGGTACGTAACAGAAAACTCGAGGTGCGTAGAGCGCACGCCGGCGCATCCCAGTGTGCTGGCATGGATCCGAAGTTTTTGAGAGCACGGCCGCTGGATTAAAAAAAATAAAATAAAAAGTGCGGTCTGCCAGGTCAGGCGGGCCGAAATGGGAGGGAATGTCTCAGCCGTATAGTGACCGTATCTCTCACTCTCTAGGCAGCAAGAGGATACTGTGAATTGCTTGATCCGCAAGATACAGAAAGTCGCTCTTGGTGTTGCAATTAGAGCATCCACACAAAGGGTGATGGCCACAGCCACACTAAATACCCTTCAAGAATTAACCGAAGCCCATCTATCATCGCAATACCATAGACTCACCACCACTGAAGCTGGGTGTGAGATACTGAGACAACTTCATCATGCTCCACCATTCAACGAGAGCAAGCGACATCAACTTCCTCCGAACATACACGGCCAATACCACATCCAGCCCCTACCCAGGAACATGCACGCCGAATTTCACGTCAAACGCCGCAAACTTCGAGCCAAGGCGCTACAACGCAGCTATGGACAGGCTGAAGGAGTGTACTATGTGGACGCTGCAGCCTACAACCCTAAACATCGTTATGCTATAGCGGTTGTAGACAACCAGGGCAACACTGTTTGTTCAGCATCAGTCAAGACCACCTCGGCGGGTGACGCGGAAGAGGCTGCCATTGCACTTGCATCGGGGCTAGCCGATTGCGAAATCATCATTAGCAACTCTAAGACTGCTATCCGGAACTTCAGCAACGGCTACATTAACAACCTCGCGTATTCTCTACTTGCAGCTCACCCACCAGAAAAAGACATCGCTCTCGTATGGACTCCAGCACATCAAGGACTCCATGGCAACGAAATGGCTCATGCCGCTGCTCGAGGATACATGTATGGACCGAGTGGCCGCAAATATGGGCCTAACTCTAGAGTCCAATGACTCCCAACAACACACCAATGAAGACACATTCGTCACATCCCATTAAATTTGCACACATTACAGAAATCAACGCCTAATGTATCCACCTCTCTCTGTGTCTAGAACGCGCCAGAGAGAAATACTGTGGCGACAACTACAAACTCGCAGTGTTCTTACCACGCGCACTTGCACTTATACTTTCCCGCCACATACCCGACACCCAAGTGTCGCTTTTGCCCTGTCCCCATAACAGATCTCTCCCATATCATGTGGCAATGCCCCATCGAAATTCCCCCCCCCCCCCCCCCCCCCCCGCACGCTCAAACCATTAATTAGTAGCGAGGAGCTGTGGGAGACTGCACTGCGCAGCTCCAATCCCACCCTACAGGACCGAGTCCTGAGGTGGGCTGAGGAGGTAGCGGAGGCCTACCACGACTGGTAGACGGACTTCTAGCCACATAATGTGGTGATGGACGCCTGCTGGGACTGGAGTACTTAGACCTCCCTCCCTCCCCCCCCCCCCCCCCCGGCCCCTCCCCTTTCTTAAAAGGGGAATAAAGTTCATTCATTTATTCGTACATTCTCGGCCGCTTGGCTGGGCCGAACGGCCCTAGGGGTCGCGGACGGGACGCGTCGGCTTCCACGGGCGACGGCGTTCGGACGGCGTTGGAAGAGCGTTCCTCACGCATTTTATACGCCCATCCCGACTTGTGAGGCACCGCGGTGGATGACAGCGCCTCCGATGCACGAGGCAGGCCACGCTTTTCTTTTTATCCAGCAGCTGTGGTAAGAGATACAATGTATAACCGTGCCTATCTTAATTGGACAAGAGAATTCATTGCCTAGAAAACATCGCTGCGTCCATTCACACACACATACGTCACGAGCCAATACAGAACCTCCGTTGTTGCTTCGGTTAAGAGGCCGGTAGTCGGCGTAATTTTCCTTAAACACGTGCAATAATCATGAAGCGCTTAGTACATTCTTAAATAAACTTAACTAGAACACCGTTATTTTTGCCGTCTGTTGGAGATACTACGCTTATGTCCTCCATATTTATTATTGTATCAATATTAGCTAAGCTAGCTCAAAGATCTCAAATGCGCAACCTTTCAGGAAAGAAATGACAGAATTGTGCAGCAACAAACGACGATGACAACCAGCGTAAGTGAATCAAGTATATTGTGCATAGCGCTGAATATTTAACAAGTAGGTGTGCTTCATATTATTATTATTATTTGTTTTGAACACATATACACATATACACAGTTAACAGTAAAGGGAAAGCGAGTAGCAGGCTGGCAACTGCCACCGGAAGGGGCACAACGCCTGCCTACTCTTCTGAAGGGAGGTGACAGCAACACAGAAATGGAAGATAGGAAGGAGGGGAGGGAAGAGGAAAGGAAGAGCAACAGGACAAATCTAAAGACTAAAGTAGAACACAGTACACTACACACATTGTTCTGCCGAGTTTCGACTCTGCAGCCGGAATTAAAGTGACGCCGCGTCGAGCAGCCTCCACAATTATTAATCATATCCATGGCTAGTTCGCTATGCAGCTAATTGTGCGCTCCACGATGAGACGCCAAGTACAGCTGCACGCAATCCCGATTTCACCGATAGTCGGTTCACAATATACACTAGAAGGTGTTTGAACCAGCCACCTCCCATCTTCGAAGGAAGAAGCGTTAGAACACAGTACATATCACACACAGTAGGGCCAGTCACTGAAGGTCACGTTACTACAGAAGGTTGAATATTCACGCTACAAACGTGAACCTAAGTTAGTTAACTCTAGAAAGGTTAGTAGGGCGCGATGTGCCTGATACCGTTTAGACGCACAACCGCTGGGGTATAGACATTCCTCGAGTGTCGCCCACCGCAGGCCACGGAGATGATAGTTTCTCACTAGCGACATGCGCTGCGCACTGAAAACGGGACACTGAAATATAAGGTGCTAAAGTGTGTCGTAGCAGCCACAAGACGTTCACAATGGACTTGCCACACGCCCTTGTCTGTATAAACGTTCGTGCACGCTCACGCAACCAACCCTCAGCTTGAGCAGTTGTGCTTTAGCGCGACGAGGCAAGCCTCGACCGCGAACACGGGGCGGGAACGTTCCATTTGCGACGCGCTGGCCTGGATGCTGCTTGAGTAGGTGGCGACGAATCAGCAGACGAGTGTCATCAAGCTTGCACAAAATTTAAGTTATTATGAGCGCAACTTGAAGCGAGCCGATCAGCCTCTTCATTTCCGGCGATTCCTACGTGTGAAGGTATCCATTGCGCAACGAGAGATACCCCACGTGATGTAATTTTGCTCGCAGAGTCAGTGATGTTTATGTAGGAGCCGAGATTATATTTTCACGCTTTGCGTAAGAATTTATTTTTTATTATGCGATACAGTGGAGCTTACTGAGCGCTTACTGGCACTGTTTTGAGTAGCTGGCTATAGGAATATACCTCAGGCCGACCTCTCCGCATTTCGTATCATTAAACTTCTCTCTCTCTCTGTTTTGTCGGTCTGCATGAAGGGGGTTACGTACACCTGTTTGTTGATATTTGCAGTCGACGCAAATCTAGCCTTTGCATATATATAAATCCAGAAATATGCCCACGGATACACCGAGTGACCAAACAGCAGACAGAAGCAAACACGCAAAACCCGGGAGGGTAGGCAAAAAAAGTTTTGCGTTACGCAGGCGTGCACACACATAGACAGCACCACGCAGACAGAGGCGTTCGCACAGACCCGTCGTCATGAAAAAGCACAAAATTGTCTTCCCCGCCGTCCAGGTTGAACAACGGTGACGAAGCAGTGTTAAAGTACTTCGTCCAAATGTATAGTCCATTCGTCATTGATTGACTTTAGCTTAAATCATGGACAGCGGCATGCGATGCAACGGCGCCATGCGGGTAAATTGTGAGTGAGTGAGTGAGTGAGTGAGTGAGTGAGTGAGTGAGTGAGTGAGTGAGTGAGTGAGTGAGTGAGTGAGTGAGTGAGTGAGTGAGTGAGTGAGTGAGTGAGTGAGTGAGTGAGTGAGTGAAATAACTTTATACGATAAACATATTTATCCTGCCAGTCCCTACGTGGTACTAGCCGGGTATAAGTTTATCGTATTCATTCCATTCAGCCTAAACTATATCTTATACATATACCTCTGCCCACACTGTCGTGGCAATATACTTGCTTTTCTTTTTTGTTTGGTTTAGTAAGCATCTTTACAGGTCACTGGTTCACATATTTTGTTGCGGCAGGTTCGTAACTTCTGTTCTTTTTCATTCTCTGCTGCCTGCTGCCACTAGTCTATTGGTATTCGTCATTAAGAGTAGCTAAGGCACCTTTTTTTGTGAATTTAATCTAATGCAATGTAATTATGTACCACACTATTTTTAAAAATAAGTTAACAATCTGCAATCTATAAAGAACCACCGGGGCTGCTAGAAACATCGCTTAGCGGTGAGCTCCCGATAATGTTTACTACACGCGATTATTTGACGCGCACTCATGCATAGATTAGCGTGTTGTAATCAAGTTAAATCTAAATGCGGCCGCTGCTACTCGGAATCGAGCTCAAGACCTCGGGCTCATCAGCATAAGGCGAATCCCACTAATCAACAGCAGCGGGTGGCATAGAAGAAATGGATTGGAAAGAAAATACCGGAAGAGCATCAAGGTTGCTACCGAGAACAGCGAAAAGGGGATGATGATTTGGTATTTTTATGGCGCAGCAGCCGTGCAGGCTATCATGAATGAACTGTGCATATAACGTCAGCTAATGAGCATTTCTAAAGCACACGCTTACTTATAAAATAGTGCATGTTTTACGGCTTCCTTGGTTCACTTTTTTTGTTAGATTTGCGCTACAACATTCTTGGGCTAGCTCGGTATGTTCATTGTGAGGCAAGGGATAAATAATTGCTTAAATATATTTAGAAATGTATGGTACCTTTCATCACCATTCCTCTCTCCACAAGCATTATACATCATCTTCGTTCTCGTGACATCACTGCGTGAACGTCGCACACTATGCGTTCGTCTAATTTGGTGCCTGCATTTGGTGCCACCACTTCCAAATCTACCGGGGCAGTAGTCCCATCGGACGCCATCTCCTCGAAATTTAAATAGTTGCACAATACCACGTATACAGCGGCAGAACTTGCTGATCTTCAAGGTGCGCTCAATTACGCGCTCGAGCAGCCAGAAAATTGTTGGGCCATTTTCTGCGATTCCACAGCAGCTCTGCCAACTCGGCAATTTGTCCTACGTCATGGGTTAAACGAGCAGCTAGTGTACGAAATAAGGCACGCTTTTCATCATGCGCTCGAGAAAGCACACGACATTGTATTTCAATGGCTGGTAAGTCACTGCGGAATCGTCGGCAACGACAGCGCAGACGACGCTGCGCGTTCGGCTCATCAAAAACGTCAGCGTGTTCCTATACCACTCTCAAGAACGGATGCTGCGCGGCAACTTCAGTCACTTGCTCGCGACATCACACTTCTGCTATGGAATTCACCGGTGCTTCACCAACTCGCGCTTGAACTCCTTCGACGCTAACTCGCGACTTCCCCTGCCACCTGGAATCTCCCGTCGCGAAACAACTTTACTGTGTCGCGTGTGGTTGGGCGTCGCGCTTACCAGCGTCTGCTCATTCCTAATAGGGTTGGCCAACGGTGCGACGTGGTTTGCGCAGTAGCGACGAGACTCTAGAGCACCTTCTGTGACACGTACTGCCTATCCTTTGACACTCAACGACGTACTCTACAAGGTAAACTCAACCTGTTAGATAATAGAGCACTCTCGGCAGAAAAGATCCTTGCACCATGGCCTATGCATTCTTGCATGAAAAGGCCACAAACGCCATTCTGCACTTTGTGAAGGATACTGGATCGTAGGAACGCTTGTGACAGCGGAGATTACTCTGCGACTGACTCTGTGGATGTCTGACTATATAGTATTTTCTCATCTTATCTGTTCTTCCCCTTTTCTCCTCCTCAGGCTTAGGGTAGCCCGCCGGGCACGTCCTTAGTTACCCTCCCGACCTTTACCCCGTTGCTTCTCTCTCTCTTGTCGGCCTTGTCATTTCATCTTAACCACATAGACAAGCCGAATGTCTCATTTATAATATCTAAAGAAATGAGCAATACCCAGTTGGTTCGACGCAGTCGAGAAAGAGAGAGATATATAGCGAGAGTAAATAAGCGCTTAATTAAAATAAAGAGAGGTTGGTAGACTCAGAACGCGTACTAGATTTAGCAAAGGTGAGGATGAATAATATATAGGACTAAAAACTGGTAGTGTGCCAAAGCAATTTAGGCAGTAGTGTGCCAAAGCAATTTAGGCAGTGCAGAGCTTCAAAGCTTAAAGCGTAACTGATGTTCTAAAGAGGGAGTGGTGTCTCCTTAAAAAAGATATTCATAAAGAGCGCAGCGTGGGAAGACGCACAAAAAGTCGGCGAAGACCGACTGCAGTCTGCAACTGTCGCACGTAAATGTCAGCCATGGCAAATGTGGTAACGAATGGACATTTGCAAAATCCACTGGCAGTCAGAGGTGGCGTAGCTGTGCGTCCCAGATGGAGAGTTCTGGCATAGCTACAGCAAGGATAAGGCATCTATAATGCGCTGGCTACAGTTGAAGACAACCCAAAAGCTTCAGAAAGCTAGGACGGCGCGTTCAGTATAACAACCCTTCTCAGAGAAAAAAAATAGAGATTTTCAGGAATCAATTATGGGAGGCCTGCGCAGGGGTATAGCCTCGTCGGCGTGGTTGTTCCCGACAGTGACGCCGTGAGCTGGCATGGGTGCGTCACAAAAAAGAAAAAAAAAAGGAACGAAAAGAAAAAGAAGAAAAGAACAAAAGAAAAACATAATGACAATTCTTCCCAACCTCCAGATACCAATCGCCTACCATTATCACTTATTGCGGTACATAGCGTAGATTGAAGGCCCCTTAGGATTTTAAAAGTATGCATTACGTCTGTGTCACTTCCTGCACCACATAATTGATAGTGGCACAGGAAATGATCCGCTCTGTCGGTGAAACACCTTTCATTTGACTTGATATAATTGTCTCTATTCGATTGCGTCTGATTACCTTGGACCGCGCCGATGCCTCTGCTGACGGGTCCTAACAGAGGTGCCAATTCTCCCGCGGTACCACGGGGCGTGTGTGTGCGTGTATGTGCGTGCGTGCGTGCGTGATTTCCATGGGTGGGCCACGCGCGCCATACCGTCTTAATGGAAGTGAAGAGACGGCTAGTGGCGTGACGGTTGCTTGACACTCAGGACAACGCTGTCTTCTTAAGGCGATAGTACGAAGCGCCATTACTGCCATATTGCCGTCCACACTGACTAATCTTGACAAATGTCAAGCCGAACTTATGAAGAGATATCACATCAGTACTACCACCGCGTTAGATAGAACCACCATCGCCTTAGTGAAGGTCTCATCTGCTTCGGATCTAGAAACGAGGGATCGCCGTGTTTTGCAATCCATTAAAAAAAAGTAACGTGAACTTCAGACAATAAATACCGCAATAAAACGAGTTACAATAGGTAAGGACCCTCCACGACGTCATGAGTTTTTTAGTGCTCCGCGTATCGTGGATTCAGTATGTGAAATGTTATTATTGCTTATTCTTTCTTTTCTACATTTTTTTCTTTTAACTTATGTACTGTGGAAACATAGTAAAAGAAACTGGAGAGGGAGCAAGAGCTTTCTTTCAGCGCAATGTTGGACCAATTGTAAAACGACTCTGAACTTCTAACCCCCGTTTACGAACAGGGACTTTGAAAGGGGACCCGTTGTCACACATAAGGCGTACGGTGACGGGTCTTCGCTCCTCCTCGCAACAACGGTGTCCTTTCACTGATTTGGCCCTCCGTCAAGGCCGTCGACATTTTGATGAAGAGGGGGTGATCCCTGGGCGAAAATTGCTCGCGAGAATGTCACCACCAAAGAGGCAGTGACAGTCTTAAAAGGAGAGTTGGGGGATGGTGGAAACTGGCGGCGTCAGCTTGATAGATTTAGTTTGCTCCTTTGTGTGAGCTCTGTGTTTCTGTGCGTAAACGGAGAAAGCGAAGACAACTCTGGTGTTGGTGTCACAAACAAAGATAACGCATAGCGATAATTCAGCATTCTAGTATTGCAGTGAAGGCGCGAAATTACAAAGAACAAAAGAAAGACATACGGCAGACATTCTTCTGTAAGTTTAAAGCGAAGTTGACATGATGCCCATAGTTGCCTCTGGCCTCGCTCAAACAATTTCTTTTTCAAAGCGAGGCTATCTGCGCCTATTTGCACGTAATCTGACGGCTTTTACGTATCTTTAGAGCCCATATTTTCTGATGGAATAGCGTATGGTGTTAAAAGGGTTCTTTGATTTTATTTTTTAAAATATTTGGCCTGCCTCATTATCGGGAAAATGCGCCCGCTGCCCGTTTGTGAGAGACTTTGCAAGGGAGGAAATATTTCTTGCTCTGTTTTCGTATGTTTACATTTTTCTCTAATTATTGCAACCTGCGTTTTCTTTTCTGTCCCTGCGTGTATGTTTTGTTCCTACTTGCTCACTGTATCTTCTTGCTTTGCTTTCGCCTTTGGGGCCTGTCATCTTGATGTTTCTTTATTCTTCTGCTCCCTTTTCGTTATCTTCAACTTCCTTTCATTGCCATAAATTATTTGGACAATCCAGGCTCATTTCTGCAGTCGCCGTCGCCGTGAGGTACTGTATAAAGTCCAAGGTTGACAAAATCGTCGCCGCGCGGCGTGTGCAGATTGTGTCAGAGAAAGCGTCCGACGGTGAGCCGGCGATTGTGGTGTAATCTCGCGCACACAAGAGAGGAAAGCGGGGAGGAAGCGCGCCGTCTTCCGTCGCGCGCAAGGCTCGGGGGGGGGGGGGGGGCAGGGAGGTGGAAGGGGTGCGTTCTACTCCGGGCATTCCGGGCAGTCGCGCGCTCCAGGCCGGCCGCGCATGGCCGTGCATAACCATGCACCGGCCGCGCAGGCCGGTGCATGGTTATTTTCTATCTTGAAAGCCATCTGCGGTGAGGACAGAGTCCGCCTTGCGCTGTGCTTCCGCGGCTTAGTTCGCGTTGAGCTCAATTTGCAGCTTAGTTCGCTCGCCGCTGCCCCGCTTCCTCGCTCTAGAGTTTTGACAGTGAGTTTCCACGGACATCGAGTGAGTTGTGTTCATGTTTGCTTGTGCACGTGTGACACAATGCTTGTTAATTGAGTTAGTATGCCTATGTTCACAAATTTACATGGCCGGTATTACCACTACCCTTACTTCGTATAGCGAAGTTGCTATTCACTAAGTTGCTATCGCAATCGATGTTTCTCCTTTCGGACGAAACTGCGACTTTTTTCTATCCTTCCTAAAGAGTAGGTAGGCTTTGTGCTCCTCTTGATGGCAGTTGCCAGCTTGCTCCTTTCCTATTTCCCTCTCTCTGTGTATTGTTTGTGTTTTTCATGTCAAATAAATATGCACCATTGGGTATGTGCCCATTCTTGGCGAATCCTCCCGAAAGAGTGCGTGCCACTGTGATACGAGGGATATATAATGTTTAAATCTATTTAGATATGTTGTAGTTTTCTCAGCCATAAACATCTTCTCATTATTCTTTACAATATAGGCATCATACATGGCATTTATCCTTGTGACGTCGGTGCGTCGACTTCTCGCAGTGTGATCGAATCCGCTTGAATTCATGTCCGCATTTCGGCATAGCTTGTAAATGGTGTAGTGCACAAACGTAAACATCGCATGAGCTTGGTTAAAGTTTAAAGCTTAAGATTAAAGCTAGATTGGCGCTTCATGAATATGCACATTTAATGAGAATATATGTTGTATAGGATGACAGTAAATAACTCTGTCCGCAGCGCATTTAGTTGTATAGCTCTTAATTAACACTTCGCTTTACAAACTTAACTATGTGGATCAATCTTTCTCTGCGTTTGATTTTATTGCGATAGAAATTATAAGGACACTCGAAGCGAATCTTCGCCGTCTCCACTGGCGTCGTCATGGGGCTGCGCATATATTTAGGTATATGTATGCTGCATGGTTATCCATGCCGTATATACGGGTTATAGGGCTACACAATCACTAATGTCGTTCATAACAGGTCTCATGCTCTTGAAAAAAAAAATTTTCAGAATTTTGACAATGGCAGCTGCCCGCAAATTTCATGAACCATAACATTCCCAGCACACGCACGCCTCTTAAATTTTCTCAGACTGTTATATTAAATGCGCCAAACAATATTAGTGCTAAACCTGAAAGTGACGTAATTTTACTGGCACCGCTCTTCACGGGCAGCGTATGTGGGGCCCGTGAAATGTCACTACAGGGCCTACGCGGCGCTTTAAAGTTTTGAAGGGCGCTAGAAATTGTGGCGCACCCGCGTATACACATGTCGCGTCTGCGTTAGTCAAGTTCAAGCCCAACGATAAATCTTGCTATTGCAGTCAATGTTTCTCCCTTCGGGCGAAACTGCCAATTTTTTTTACTAACGCCGAAACTAGGGTGGGGCACGAACGCAGTCATACAATAGGTAACGTTTGTATTGTTTTGTCGCGCTGATTCAAATGCGCGAGCTTCTCCGGCGAGGCACACGAACGAGGGGCCCGAACTGTACGCGTCACCTAGGTTTTGAGGAGTTGACCGGACAGCGTGTAACGACCTCGCAAACGTCACTCCTAAACGCCTTCAGCGCAACCTGCAGTACGGGGGGCACGCGAACCGACCGCCTCGGTATACCTCACACTCTTGCTCAGCGCGATGGCGCAGCTGTTTCCAGCGGGGTGCCAACAGCGGCGCCGCCGGCTTGGCATCGAAATAGCTCTGTCTCGCCGCCGCCGTCCCACACGCGCCGCGTGCTGTCACACGAGGCGCGGGTCTCGTGGCAGGTTGAAGGCGTCTCCAGGCGTCGCGGTACAGTGAGCATCTCGCGCGACATGCGAGTACCCTACCTGGCTTTCCATCGCGAGGTTGCCCTGTGCACCAGTGTTGTCGGAGTCCTATTATCGGGCGTTGATCCAAGTATAACGCGTATTCAGCTCACTTTTGACGTGGCGCCTTCAGGTGGCTGTGTTGGCCAACCATATTTCGTGCAAACGATGCTTGATCGTACACAGAAAACAATAAAATTGACAAAAGTTGTGCCCCACCGTGTGCGACGGCCGAAAGGCCCTTATTTCGGTACCGCCATGTGACGCGCTTTTATCACGTGACCAAGGCACCTTGGCTGCCCGACAAACAACACCAGCGTTGCTAAATTTCGCACCGCCGTTCGCGTCTGTTGCATGGTAAGAACGCACCGCAATCGAAGCCACTAGGACCGAGGCAGACTATAGCCGTCGCACCGGAACATCGAGAACCGTTGCCCCGGTAACCCCCGTGTTCTCAAATGATCTTCCACTCGGAACGCTTATTACACTCTACCGAGTTGAGCACTGTACCATCCCTCGACTGAGGAAGACGCTACGCTTCTCAACACTTAGCGCGGAATGTCAAAAAAGCACACCTCCCCCCCTCCATAAAAAAATAAAAATAAAGAAACGGCAGCCCTGGAGGACATCGGAGATATTGGTCTGCGGCCTAATGCGAGCTTTAAAGTGCTGTTCATTGGAATTGTGTGAAATGAATCAAATAGCCACCGCAGTCTCGGTTTTTCTCTTCTGAATCGTTCCAGGATCTCAGAAAGAAGCGGTGGCTTGTTTAAATCCGAAAAGTCAATGGAACACACACACACACGCCCGCACGCACGCATGCGCGCACACACGCACACACGCACACACGCACGCACACACGCACACACGCACGCACGCACGCACGCACGCACGCACGCACACACGCACACACGCACACACGCACACACGCACACGCACGCACACGCACGCACACACACACACACGCACGCACGCACGCACGCGCACACGCACGCACGCGCACACGCACGCACGCGCACACGCGCACACACACGCACGCACGCGCAAAAGCCAACAACTGCTGCTGGAAGAACAAAACCGGCTATAAGGGCGAAGAGCAACGCATTGCACCCAAACATCAAGTGGAAGAGCACATTCAAGTATCGTTACTTCACGGAATTGCATTGGCAAATGTGTGGGTAGCACATCAACACGAAAGCCGGCCATTCTGAAACAACAAGCCGCGCTGCCAGGAAGTGGGGTGGATATTGTGGACGGTCCGGCAAAGAAGTGATATGCACAGCTGCTACTAGAAGCACAACTGTTGAAACACAGGTATGCAAAGCCTGCGCACTGAGTACGAAGCGACCGACCTGAACTCGGTTGCATGGTTGAAAACAGAGTTTCTTGCAATTACTAGAGGGAAGTCTGGCGCTACGGTCGCTCAGCCAGCATGGGAATGATGGGCACTGCACGGATTTGTCTGATCTTCGTGCTTGGGGCTTTAGACGTTCTTGTGGCTTCGTTTATTACACTTTATCTGTGCCTAAATCGAACTAAATTTCAAAGCAATTTAGACTTTCTTTAATGCGGAAGGTAATAAGACTGTGCAAGCACGCATAATCGCTGATTATTACAGTGGAGCCGCTTGTCCATGATTCCATCGCGTAATGGTTACAATATCGGGCTTCTGTGCTTGAAGTACGGAGTTCAAACCCTGCTGTCAGACAATTTTAACAACGTTTATTCAATTATTTAAAACGCAGTACGTTCATTAAAAATTGATCACCTTGCAAGGTCACGAAGCCAGTTGAAGCCAGAAGGACAAAGTTTAGGTAAATCCATGTACTACTCATCGTTCCCATGCTGGGCAAACTGCCCTGCCTGTAGGTTCCGTAATCACTAGCGCCACAATTACCTCTAGTAATTGTATGAAACTCTGTGGCTGAAACATAAGTCACGACCATATTCACCTTTGCGAAAGCGCATGGCACCCTACTTTAGCGTTGTATTTTATGAATCTGATAAAGAAAGTTAGCCAGCTGCACGCTATTGTATCTCATGAGCGTGCCAGTCACGGGTGATGATCAGCCTAATCTCAGCACGGAAGTGAGAAGAGTGAAAATGAAGTTGATATCGGACAAAAACCGAGGCGAATGCGAAATTACGCATAAAAGAGAAGAACGATGATGCAAACTACAACAAATTCAGAGACAACTGAAGATGTTGAAATTATGAAGTACGCGTATACCTGCACTATACCTCTTTTAAGGCCTCGAAGAAATGGTGCCTTGTAAACCCGATGCTTTCTGTTAACATAGGACGTAGTTTAAAAGTAGCCGCTCACTTATTCAAACCAATAATTTTCATTAATGTTCTTTTTTAGTTTAGCTTAAGTTTAGTTGTCATCTGAAGTTGTCAATTTTTAACCCTAGTAACTAATAGACACCACAGCCTTTCATATCTTTCAGTGCTAACTTTCTGTAAATAAAGAGCGAACTACAGCGTGACAACAAACGCCATGTTGAGAATCAAATCACGACAATAGAAGGACCACGGCGAGATTATTACGATGGTATGACAAGGAATGCATGACGACGACTGCATGATGACAATGGCATGAGAATGGCATGACAACGGCGTCAAAATCACGATTAAATGACGGCAGCATGATTACGATGGAATGGCGAAGACGGAATGACATCGATGGAACGACGACGGCATGAAGGCAATGGGAGGACGAGGAGTGTGACAGCAGTGGCCTGACGACGGCTGTGTGACGACAACTGTACGATGACGATGGAGTGACGATGACTGTGTAACAAGAGGCGGATGACGACGACTACATGACGACGATGGCGTCCCAATTGCAGCAAACTTGATGTCGAAGAAACGACCAAACATCTCCTGTGTGACTGCCCCACATAGGAAGATGAGATGCGTGCCCTTCCGACAGCTTTAGGGCACTTAGACGACCGGCCTTTCACAGAGGAGATCTTGGGTCTGTGGCTTCGTGCGTCTGCTATGTGTAGGGCCACAAAGGCGCTGGTGCGTTTCTTGAAATGCACCAGCCTGTACGACCGCCCATGACTGACTCAGCGATGAACGCTTGTGTGTATACTATAAATATATATAATAGTGCGAACTGCGAACTTCTTTCTTTCTTCTCTTTCAATCCCCTTTCCTACCCGGTGCAGGGTAACCTACCGGGCTCAGCCCGGTTAACCTGCCCGCCTTTCCTTTTATGACCTCTCTCTCTCTCTCTCTCTCTCTCTCTCTCTCTCTTTCACGCACACACACACACACACGCGCACACACAGCAGTTACTGATCATGTTGATGTTGTCGTTGCTCGCAGGCCGACCAATCGGTAACTTCACCCTGGTGATGTCAGGCGCAGCTCCCTGCCGGCGTAAATACGTTCGAAAGAGGGACCGGAAAAGCCAGGAGAGGAACACTGGCTTGCTTTCGGGATTTGTGGCTTACCCGCGGCGCGTAGCGGTGCCATTTTCGCGAGAGGTGATCATCACGGTCTGCTGTACGGGAAACGCGTGTTTACTGAAAATGTGTAAAAAAAAAATTCATAGGTGATTTAGGAGCCTTGAATTATTTTTGACAAACTAATACATTTGAAACATGTGGTAGACTTCTTCATACGGTTTGCTCTCGAGGCGACAGTTTTTTGCGCACTGAGCCGTATACGTCGCCAAATCGGTTTAGGGTAGCTTAATCAGATCGTGGTTTTGGCACGCAAAGCCCATAATTAAATTAATTAGGAATGGCAGCGTTATTGCGAAGCCATCTTGCCATCCTTTCATAGGATGTAGCGTTTATGAACGCTATTTTTCTTATCATCATGACAGGGAGCGAGAGGGAGACCGTCTTACACGATCGGTGCTCGCATTGTTCTAAGTATCGTACCGACGCAATAAAACAGGGAAATACGAGCACGTTTAGCTACTAATCCTGCCATAAATCGAGAAACAGACTAATGAAACGAAATTAAGTTATCTTCATCTGGGCACCTGTGTTCATTAGTCCTTGGTTAACCCCCCTACCTTTCCCTCTTCATTTCTGTATCTTAGTTATTGCTCTAGAAAAAAATGACTATTAGTTACGTTCCCTGCAGTACAACTTATTCGTGCCTAAATGCTTGCGTAAGTTATGTAACACGCTATTAGTAAACCGGGCGAGTTACGTTTCGCAAGAACAAAGCCAAAAGCACAATTAACAGATGCCTGGATGATCACATAATGTAGGACTTGCCGCATCGTTACGAGTTATGAGCTAGAAAAAACATCCTCCTGCATCGTTATGAGTTATGACGTATAATAGTCATGTATCTGTTTTGAAGGCTTTGGGCGGACCCTGGAAAGAGCACACAGTACCTAAAATGCCTGCGCAAGCTATAAAGTTGGAGATGTGCAGGGAGCATGCTCACAAAATTAAGCGGATGACCGAAGCAACTACACTGCTGCGTTCGCAGACATTTAGCACGTGGTATGCCAAGCTGCGTGTATCGCGGTTTCTTTATTTCTTCGAACCTGTCCGACGGCGCACGAACTACGCATAGCCAATCCCCTATAACGGATATGCGCCCTTAGAAAACGGAAACTAATCCAAACTATCCCGGAACTCTGTCGCTAAACAGTTTGCGCGAGGTTAATGTGCGTGACGCAGACTCGGAATGGCAGGTTCTTGTGCAGGCGATTCGGAGGCCACAGCCAGCCATGCAATAACAGGCGAAGACAACGCTGGACGAAACGCGAGAAAGTTTTTCACGGTTCCCGCTGTAAGTGCCTGTTGTAATAAAAGCTCGGTGACTACTGCGATGTGGGCCTGTCACAATACACTCACGCCGCTGAGCTGGCGTGCAGTTGCGTGCAGCGAAGCTTTGGTGCGCAAGTATGGCTATTCGCTGTCTATATGACGTCATTCAGGGAAATGTAGCGGCCATCGTCAGTGTCGTCGTCATACTGACGTCGTTGTCATAGTCTTCCTGTCACAGCCGCCGCTGCTGTCGTAGCCATCATGCCGGGGCCTTTGCTTGCAGCTGGGCAAGTTGCACATATTTCTAGGATCACTTTATGGAGCTTGGGAGTTACCTACAGTAATGCCAACTTAATGACAGCTAATGACAACTTAATTATGCCGCAATAAATCGGTTCGAAGGCAGAGAAATCAATAGGCTTTGATTTTTTCCGCGCCTTCTTTTTTTTTCTTTTTGCGTGCGCAGTCTAACTGACGAGGGATCCCTTCTGAAGGACATGTGACTCGTTGTTTGAGAGCTCGACGTCTATTATCCACTGCGCGAATTTCACTCGCGAGTAGCGGTGTAAGCTCGAGCAGAGAGGCTCCTATGTACACATATCATGATTAGAAACTAGAAACGCTCGGGCAATCGTGAAATTCCATTTTCTTTTCCCCGGCAAGCTACTCATTCGCTTCCAGTTCGCAAAAGTAAACAAGGCAAGATATAGCCGAGGAGTAAATGGGCGCTGCGTGGTGAGAAGAGCGCAGTGCGTTTACTCTATCCGCCCACTTCCGCGAGTTTCGGATGCCTTGCGTACTGCGGTATCGACGTGCGAATATCGAGATAACGGCATAGTTTATCGTTAGCACTCCCTTTGCATCAGTGCGGCCAGTAAAATAAGGCTTTTGCGCGTTATTTCGCGTCTGCCCACGGCGTGCCGCCTGCATGTTGCCGCCGTTTTCGTCTCGTGCCATCCAAGTCCGTGGTGAGCGTTCCCCCCTGTGGCCGGAATACAAAGGGACGCTCGTGTGTTGCTTTTGGCTTCCGAGCCAAAGAGCCACAAACGTCTCGGGGAGGGCGTGAGCCCGGACTCGTGCCTCGACTCCGCGCCGCTCGGCCTGCCGTTATACACCACGTGGCAAGAGCGCCCGCTTCGGCAACCGCGAATGCACGCCTCGTGGTGCGCACATTTCCTTTCTTTTTTTTTTTGTCTTTTTCGCAAGATGTAGCTGTTGCAAATGAACTATGCAATAATTCCCACTACTACATATATATATACGTGTGTGTGTGTAATGCGTAGACGTGGGTGCGTATCCCATCTACCGCCAGTTGCATTTCACCCACTTTCATTTCCGTTTATTTATCATTTCGTTAACTCGATTAAAACTATCAGTGATTGCCTCATATATATGTGCGCGTGTGCGTGTGCGTGTGCGTGTGTGTTTGTGTGTGTGTGTGTGTTTGTGTGTGTGTAATGACTAGATTTCTTAACGGGCTAACAGTATTTAGAAAGGTGAGAGGCATAACTTCGGGGTTATCTTCGGTTTATTTGCCCAACAGTTTCGGTCGGTGGGCGGACCTTTCTTCCAGGGCTACGGCCGGGGGCTCAAGAGATTACTGGCTGATAATAGGCGTATTAGCCGCGCATTCGCGGAGTCACGCCCTTCATCATTGGCAGTGCTTAGGTTGTTGACACGTTCCCGAAGAGGAGGGTCATGAGGTCAGGAGATGAGCAGCGTAAGGAAAGGAATTCGGTACGCATGCTTCTAAATGGTAGACGAGCACGCAAGCCATCTTGTGGCGTTGTCATCAAACAAAGACGATGCAAAACGAGAAGAATGTGTAAAAAAGAGAGACAGAAGGGAATGGACGAAGCAGAGAGCAGAGTCAGCTACGAGTACTACGAACTGATTGTGAACAAAAACAAAAAATGGCTACAAGAAACAACGTAGAAACAAAAAAATCGTACGCGACCCTAATCTTTCCTTTAACCTAAAAGATCAATCTAAAAAAGTAATGACGTCACTAGTAACGTCATTACTTATTTTTTCTACTTCCGGGTTTCGAGAAATTTCGCCGAAGCCTTGCTCACGTGGCGGGTATATCTAAAGCCTACGATTCTGTGCTTATGTGTGCGGTAATCAGTGATTTCTGATTAATTCTAATTATTCCAGACAATTCAGCAACTCTACTTATAACGAAACTTACGTTCTGATATTGTATCTATAATGTAACCAATGAGTTTTGTACTGTAGTATTTTTTTCTATATTCGTCTGATTTATATTGAATTTCGTCCCCGGTCGTCTCAGGAGGTGAACCGGAAGTGCTGCACAAGAAACAGGGGTGTCACTCGACGCTCGTTCCACTGAAAAAAAAAACAGTTTGTGTAATAATGTGACGAAATAAGTATGAAGAGAAGAGCAAAGTGCAGAAATGGGGATCGGAACGTTGCGTTGAGGTCCGGTCGGTCCGCTCCCCCAGCTGAGCAGTGCACATTCTTTAAGCATCGGCCAGGTATTCGGTTTGCATATGAAATGATTGAGTTATTGTTTAGTTCCTGTAACCTATGCACGAAGAAACGAGAAGTTTCTCTTTTGTTTATTTATGTCTTTTGTGATTTAGAAATTTGCGTTCATTGTGTGCTCATTGCACAGGAATAGGCACATTTGCTTTGTCTTGTGCACTGAAAGGTGTCAGCGATGTTCGCTGCCCCTAACGCGCTGTGCGATCAGCACACCTTTCTTGTTTCTTTATAGTTATTCTGTCTGCTCCTAATTAAAATTTAGTTCCGAGTTAGCGCTTGTCTCATGTGAGTTGTGCGCTTATTAAACCGCCGAGTATGAACCAACTAGCGCAACAACACGTTCTCTTTAGCAAATGCCCTGGTGTGTACAAGTAAGGGTGGACGTTAATTAATGCCGCTGTGAAAAAATGATGGTGATAAATTAATGGTGGCTTCAATTAATGCAGACGACGCATGTCAAAGACAGATTGTGGTTTTGGAGGAACAGTCCGCACAGGCTATACTGCTGCTACAGAGCTTGGCTACATAAAAGCATCCAGCAAATTTATTCATGTACCTATATAGACGTTCAGTAATCTTGCAAAAGCAGTTTGATTGGGGAATTCCGTACTAATATGTGATTTTCTTTTCCTGCTGAAAAGCTGTCGTGTAGTACCGAAAATATTATTTTCCCGTCTAACGTCGATTTATCTTCAAGTCAGTTTTCCTTGAATACCGAGTCTCGAAGAAACAGATATAAAGGCGCTCGCAGCGTTTTCTCAACTATTCAATTCAATGCAATATTTTTTCAACACCACTAATGTTGAATACCGTGTATAAAAAGCCAATAAGGCTTGACTAGGTCCACGGCCCCGTTTACAGGCAGCGACCAACAGCAGATAAACAGTGTCCAACGTATAGAAGTTAACGTAACTGTGCTGAGAAGAAAAAGAATATTAGAAACAATACTAGTATTCGTAATGAGTAATTTTCATAGTTAGAGCCATCCAAACATTGGATGCGTTAAACGCTTCATCTCAATTCCCCCCCCCCCCCCCCGTCTCCAGCCCGCCCTCCACCCTAAAGCACTAGTTAAAACGGTCTTAGATAGTGTAGCTTGTACTAACTGCGTATTCTTGCATGAATTCCAGAACTTCGGCTTGTACATTGTACAAGACGAGACAGTGTTCTGTAGAGCTGGTCAATGAGCGACGTTTTGCAGTCGCTCTAATTAAAGTCCAGACGCCGCGACGAACCAACGTCCGGCGGGCCTCTGTTTCGCTACGTCATTAAGTCGCGTGGGGGTTACGCAAACTCCATTTGCCCTTCAGCTCGACGAGCCGGAAAAGCCTTATCGTCATGAGTGCGAGAAACGCTTCTTCTACCGCTCTCCTTATCTTATTTTCTTTAACAATGATGAACCCTCTTTTGTGAAGAAGCCATTGTGGTCGGACACGAGCAATTAAACAAAACAAAAAAGTGCTGAGCTTAGGGTATTCTGAGTGCAGAGAATGACTGGCACGCCGTGATATTCTGCGTGACCCTTTGCATAATAACAGCGATCCCCCGGAAATGTATAAGATGCCAGATACAACTGCCCTAATCGTGATTTATTCTCGAGATTGAAAGTACCCGCGTTTTAAATCTCACAACGCGTTTAGAGAGGCAGTTTGGGGTCAATCGTGCGCGCTACATTTATTTTATTTTCTTTAACGAGGGCCCGGGTCAAATCGATAGGTTAGAATAACGCTTGTATGACGGTCATCGCTGGCGCGGTTGCCTTGGCGTGTATCTGACACTTACGTATCAAATTCCGGCTAACCAACGTTGAAAACGAAACATTAATAAAGTCAGGCGTGCTTTATATATGCAGTTCTTTTCACACACAAACACGCGAAAGTCCGTATACGCTTATAGAGAAATGAGAGATTCAAACTTTGTGATGCTTCGAAGTGACTCTCGGTAAATGCCAGAAGTGGCTTCAAACTAAGCAGATTTTCTTCATGGATTTAAATGTATATGTAAACACGAACGAGGGAATCCACAAAGGCTCGCTTTCATGATCAGGGCGGCGGTGCTGAGATACCTAACTCTCGAATGGCGATAAACATTATATGGATCACAATAGGGTTCGAGTAATGCCTTCCCTCTGCCGATCAGCCAGTAGGCCGAAAATGTCATCCAAAAATGCCCCTGAGCCGAAAGCGGATCCATTTCTCCATTTGGGTTCAAACCCAGTACCTTTGGTTGTGATCCAGATTCTCTAACCAGTGTACTACGGAAGTTACAGTCAGAGAGATAAAAAAGGAAGGCAGGGAAGTTAACCAGCCTGGAGTCCCGTTGACTGCCCTACGCTGGGGAAAAGGAAAAGAGGAATAGAAAGAAGTGAATGTGAGAGAGAGAGAGAGAGAGAGAGAGAGAGAAAGGTGATGGAATAATATATATAGGCACACAAGAAATACATATTGTTAGGTTAGTTGTGTTTTAAGTAACGCCAATAATGATTGGTTGCCTCCATAAGTAAGCATTTAATAGCAACGTTCGTCATTTCCTGTTTTGTGTTTTGGTCTGTTGCAGTTACCTTGCGCTAGCACATTTCGACATGAGTAGGGTTATGCTGTGCAGATTGACGCACGTGCAGTGGGGATATCCACTCTAAACTTCCTTATGCAGACAGGTTAGCGCTATTTGCTATAATAACCGCTAGCCTTGATTACACGCAGCCCGCTAGTATTACATGTTTTTGGTTCAACATTACTTAGGTCACCTTAGTTACTGTGTTTCGATATAACATAGTCTGAAAGTTAATCATTTCAGCGCGGTCTGACGCAGACGTATAGCAGTAAGTCGAATACGCCGCCCTCGCCTTTGAAAGTTTTTATTCCCTTTAGATGTAGACTAGTAAGCTGTAGCTTGTGCCTACCTCACTTCGGTAAAACTACATCGACGGTAACCGACGCGTGCATTGATATGTTCATGCGCTTCCTTCGTGGCGAGCCGGCAGGCGTTCCGAGTAACCAGACAAGTTCTAGATTTCTCATCACACATTGTGCCCCCGGAAGCATGCACGGTTCATTCGGTTCATATTTATACCGCTAATGCCAACCACGGCTCAACTGCACTCGCCCTTTCAAGGAAGGATACGACGCAGAGCCGACGCAGTGGTTATGGTGAAAGGTTATAGTACGGTGCCAGTTCGTCAGGAACCTATATGTGCGACTGTTGCTTTCACCGAAGCGATAACGACAGACTGCTCGTAATCGCATCACGAGGTGCGCATGAACCAGGGTGCAAACGAAAAGAGAAGTGTCTAGGCACGGCAGCGAATGTGGGGAATGCAGTATATCTGTCGTCTCCATCTGCTCGTCTCAAGTGAGGGTAACGTGTGCGCGCAAGCGACCCAGCAAGTTAATACAGCCTTGCCCAACGCCTCGGGACTAACTGGAGTAACATTTAGCGGGCCAGCCTGGTGGGCGACTTTGCTGTCGCCTGCCGGAAGGGATGTATGTCAGGCGCATGTTCCACGTATAGCAGTAAGCCTCAGGGCACTTTCAATCTCCTCCGTGAGGCCGCGAAGCACGTTTTTTTTTCTTCTTTTTTCTTCGTTCTTTTCAACGAGCTGAATAGTACGCCTGATTCCAATGTCGAAATTCAGTCAGCTGTTCGTGACGCTGCCTCAAACTACTTTCTCTTTATTTATTTCCCCTGGAAAAATTGAATTACTATAGTTCCAAGTTGAAAAAAAAAAAGAAACAACGCTCACACGTCTTCCGTTGCTGAAGCTACAGCGACCCACCGGTGCCAACTTTCTTCGTTTAACTTCAAAACACACTTCAAGTTTTGCCGCATGACTAGGTCGTTGGCATGAATTATAAACACAAAGCAATCGAGAAGCTGGTACTTCGTAATACAATGTGTACTGAAAAAAGAGAGCAGAAGGAGTCAGATCGCCTCGGACAATTTATGAGATTAAAAAAAAGTTTTCTTTTTCCGTGCCCCCCCCTCCTCCTCCCCCCCGAAGCACATTTAGCCGAAGTCATCTAGGGGAACTGGATCGCTCAGCCTGTATGCATGCCTTAGCAGAGCCGAGAGGAACGGGTTAAACAGTGAGCCAAATAGGGTAAGCTGCAAGTACCTTCTTTAACCAGAGCACCCACTGAGCTGCAGCTGAACAAACCGCCAGTTTAGTTGAGTCAGCATGCTTCAGTTCATCTTACTTTCCTAGAATGCACCAGTTTGGCGCAGGGTCTATTACGTTCTTCAGCTGGGGACGACATCGTTGCGGGTGCCATTACAATCTACGGGTTGAATGCGAATAGACTAGATGCGCTTACATGTCGATGCATGCTAAAGAACTCCACAAGGCCAAGATTCATTTGCAAATCTCTATTGAGGCGTCCCTAATTTTTTGAACTTCTGGGCACTTACATTTAGAGTAGGGATGGCCCAATATTCGAAGTTTCGCATACGAGTCGACTACTACACTATAACTACTCGTATTCGTTCTCGAAACGGGACTATTCGGTATTTCCGAATACTTGGAACAGACACAACATTTCGCAACAGCTGAACGTGAAAGGTTTGTTACTGGTCTCCTTCAGCTAAAGAAAGCATCGAAAATCATCAGAAATTAGACAACGGCTAACGTTCTCGAAGTAATGCAGAAAAAAAATGGTTAATGCAAGCTCTGCTTCAGTTTCGCGGAGGATCGAGACATATGTGACAATTTGTGTGTTTTGCTTGCGAGTCTGTCAATTCTAGTTTCTGAAAATATATAGTCATCTAGTAGTTTTATTTTTTACGCTACAACTAGTGACGTTTCCTATGCAACGGATCCCTTTACATATGTGTCTGCGAAACACAGGTCATTTAGCAGGCTTTTTTCCCCTACTTCTGATCCTTTACTGGCAACCATTTATTTAGCGTTTTTGGAAATTTAGTCATACAGCAGCCATTCTTACTTGGTGAAATTGTTTGCAACCAGATCCTAAAGTTGTTGAGAGGTTATCTACGCACCGTTTTATTGGCAGTTGGCGATCTTGTATTCAAAACTTCTCCTTTGTTCCTGATTGTTAACTGTGTTTTTGCACAAATCAGAACAGGCATCGTGCCTAATTACACTAAAATAAATAATCCTGCTGGATATATATGAATATTCGACATTCGATTCGATATTCCATAGTTACTATTCGTATTCTATTCGTATTCGAAAAAAGCTTATATTCACCCGCGTTTAATTTAGAAGCATACACGCGGTCAAATTTCATTCCGTAGCCCTCCAATACGGCGTTTGTATTTCCACGTCTCAAAGCATGCTGAGCAGCTTCGGTACGCGAAATATCATCCTTTTTATTCTGCTGTACTCGTGCATTGAACTGGTGCATTTAACTGACAAATGGTGACCTTATTCGGCAGTAATGTCGGAAACAGTAATGAAGAGAAATATATTATCATCTTTCAAACTATGAAGAATCAAAGGTGATGATCTGTGTGACTTGCCAGAAGCGTGTAAAGTATAAAGGAATGTCAAACGTAGACTTATCTTGTTCTCTTCTTCGTCTATTCTTTTTTCTCATGTTCCCTCTGGAGCTCTAAAGGAGCAATATTAAGTGCTATTCCAACTACAAAAACGTCTTGTGACCTTATGTGCGCGAGCTACTTTTGCCGAAAGAGAGACTGCCATTTAAGATTCATTAATATTCCATACCTGTACATAGCTGCGTATTAGTTCACGTGGTACAGTTTTAATATATTCGGAATCGTTGTCGCATGTGTTCACGTGTTATCGCTAATCTTTATCGTGGAAGCTCGACATACTCGTGCGTTCAATGCCCCGTCGTATGCTGCGACCTCACTACATGCTTCATACAAGGATGTCTCTGCTGGCAGCGTTTAACCTCAAGGCCTCTTCTCGAAAACCGTGTGCCGATATATGTTGTTAAGAGCTGTCATTAACCAAGGAAATAAATATATATTAACAAATAATAATCATAATATTAATCATAATAACCAATAGTCACATAGCAATGTCTACGATAGTTTGAGTAAACATGAACAGCACGACAGCCCAGCACGTAAAGCGTAACGACGAACAGCGGGAGAGCACAAGCGCCTGTCTTTCCACGTCGGTCGCTTTTGTCACCTTTTAGCTCTCATTCTCGTTATATCAATTGCTGCAATGCGAGAAATGCTCGACTTCTGAAAAACGCCCTCCAATTCGTGGAAGCATTCAATTTCGTCAATCTCCCCATTACCTCTAGAAACACGGCGCTACGTCCGTGAGCCAACAGAACCGATTAATATTGAGTTCACCTGCCAGCAAGGGGAGTGGGAGAAAGTTACGCTCGTGCAACACCGTATCCGTACCAAAGGAATGAAAGGCTTTCTTTGTGTTGTCAACGAAAGCACGCTGCAATCAGATCAGAGCTGCACGACACCACGTTGCAAAACACGGCAAGCAGTCAGTTCATTTGGCCCGCAGTCGTCACCTGCGCGTCGTCTGCTTCGCTGATACCAAGTGCTTCACAAACGTCATCGTGCGCAAGACAAATGTTCCTAAGTTCTCCTTCCGACTGGCACCGTTACGATGAGTAAAAAAAGCCATTGCGTACGCGCGGTGATGAAACAGCACCTGGTATACGCTCCCCCTGACTCCGAGCCATTTGCTCGGGCTGCGTGGCACTCATACCTTCTGGAGAGAGAGAGAGAGAGAGAGAGGAGGGAAGTTCGTACTCATAGATGCCGACGCAGGCATGCACATGCCTGTGATGGGCTCCGAGATAAGGTTAACTTGGCGGGGTAGCCGAGCGAGACAGCTACACGTTTGTCGTACGGTCCTTTCAGTCGTGCGCGAATTGCGGCTGGCTCCCGCATGCCTTCCGGACGGCATCCGAGGAAGCGCGGAAAGGTCGTGGCGCTGCTTGAATCATGTGCAGCCGCCACAGTTGCTTGCTGGAGACGGTGCGACGTGGAATACGTCAAAGAAAAAGCCTAATCGACTAAAGGCTGTAGTTACTGTATCACCGCTTTGAACAGAGTTCTCCACATGTGTGCCCCGTGTCCTTTGTACAGTTCTCAGCACTGTCAACACGTTTCAGCCGCGCGGTAAATAAGTTACCGGCTCTCAGTATTACACAGATCTATATTTGCGTACACAAGCAAACGTAAAAGCTTTACGTACGAAAAGAAACAGTTTCTTGCTCTCTGCGCAATGTCTGTACGCTAGTGAATTTCCGTGAGTTACGCACACTTTGTTTACGTGCCTTATTGGACAACGTACGCTAGAAAATATCGCTGTCAAACGTGGCGGTACCTGTGGGTACCCCCCCCCTCCCCCCTTCACTGTGAATCATCGAAATGGTGGCGCTTTCGCTACTGTTAATTGCCAATAAAGGGTAAAGTAAGCTTTTGCTTTCTCTATAGCCCAATGCAATTGCGAATTATGAGCTGTGAGCACCCAATTTCAGTGATGGTTGTTTCAGGCATTCACAGGCCTAAAAATGAAATTCTGAGGTTTTACGAGCCACAAGCACTGCCTGGATATGAGGCACGGCGTAGTGGTAGACTCCGAATTAATTTTGTTTACCTTGGCTTTTTTAACCTCTGCTTAAATGAACGTGTGGCATTACCAAGATCTGATTATGACTCACGCTGCAGTGGGGAACCTGTGCGTTTAAGCACATTTAAGTGCACGTTAAAAATACCTAGGTGACAGTGACAGTGACAAGAACTTTATTAGAGTGTCCTGAGGAACTTGATTGGCGGGAACCGAAGGCTCACCAATCAAGTTGGTGGCTCCGCCCACGACGGGACAGGGAGGTGGTGACTCTCCGTGACGTCGCGGGCCCTCTGGACGGCCTGTAGTTGGTTTGTGAAATCCAAGCTCTTCAGCAAGGCGTCCCACTTGGACTTGTATTGAAAGTCGGAGCCCGCGTTGTACGGGCACAGCCAGAGCATGTGGTCGAAGGAGCAGCACGCGTGACCGCATTGGGAGCATGACTGCAGGAATTAGGGGTCTATCCAACTAAGCGCTCTGGGCGTGAGGTAGGATCTCGTCTGTAAAAGCCTGAAAGTAACAGCCTGAGCCCTGTTCAGTTTCGGGCTGGGGGGAGGGAATTTCCTCCTGCTGTATCTGTAATGCGACTTAATTTGGTGAAAGGTGGTAAAATGATCTTTGAAGGGGCAATCCTGTGAAAAAGCCGGACCGTTAGCTCGGGCGCGGTTCGCAAATTCACGCGCCGGGCAGGTGGCCCACTCGTTAGGGTTGCAACTCGCTTGGTTAGTAACGTCGTTCATGTGAGCCGGGAACCTAGGTGGTCAAAGTTATTTCACAGTCCGTCGCTACGAAGTGCTTCTCTTTTTTTTTTTATTCAGATAGTGGTATTGGCACTTAAAACCCAAAATTTACTTATTAGGCCAATGAATGCTAGAATCCCCGAAATAACACTGAATATAGGCGCACTAAGAGTTCATAACTTGGAATTCAAGTTGATAGGTTTGACGAGACGTGTCGGCATAAATCACGCATGCTAATGGACTGTCTTGGATTATACATGTTTCGCACCAAGCACCAGATGGCGGCTTGTCCAGTCACGTCTTCTTTACGTTTGCGTTCTCGTACGTTAGACTTAAGTGATGCGCAACGCAACGTCCCGTAGATAGCTTGCTCTTAACGAAGGTATATAAAGCCCGTGCGTAATTCTAAGCCTGTCTGTTTATTGTACAGATGCGGTCACCACATTGCAGGCTCAAAATCGGTGAGTCACCTATATAATAGGGCGTAAGAAACCGTCGTTATTCTATAGCTCTCCTTAAGTCCTTATGGGTTTTTCAAGCCAATTTCATTGTTTTCAAAGCGTGTCATGTCTTTAAGTCTATTTCTTATACGCAGCAGCGCTCTTCCGGTGTATGTCCGTGCGCGGTTCTGCATGTTTTGCGTTCGTCACAGTGCACCTAGAACTTGTTATTGAGCTAGAGCCATTGTCGCTGTAAAGGTCTGTATACTTAGGCTGAGGTTGCAGAGCTCCGCAACAGCAGGGAATGTGTGCTCCTTCAAGCAGTCTTGTGCTTAATGGAACACCTATTCCGCTTTAGTAGCCAGAAAAGAACCGTACACCCATACACGAACGGCAGCTCCATGAACAACGCGAGTGGCGGTAGCGCACCTACGGCAGCATCAACAGACTCCTTTGATGGTCCAGTGAAGGAACTGACGGGATAACAACTGCCAGCTGACCTAACAGATGTTGTGGCGGCCTGTGTGGCAGAGAGCAAGGTATGTATTTCCAGCGGGCTAAAGCGACGGCCCTAATTCTTGGCAGTTGTCACAGATGCGCGGTGTTTGCGCAACAACGGGTATTTCACTTGAGGCAGTGCGCACGTACTCGCGCTACAGCTTAAACCGAAATTGCGCGAAGTGTCGCAATGTGTGAAGCCCGTAGAACTCGGAGAATTGGAATTTCTCGTGATGTTAAGCATCGGTGCGCCTGTTGCCGTTGGTGCTAAAGGGAGCTTTTTTATTCTTTTTCTTTCTTTTTTTTGTCGTGGTCACACATTTCAGAAACATTTCTCACCGCGGATTCTATGTAACTTGGGAACTACAGGATGATCCCTTTGGTCAAGAGAGACATATAAGAACGAACGGAATATCGCAGGACTTTGGGATATCGCTGACAGACATGATGTGATGTAAGAGTTTAGCAGGTTTTCTAAATCAGTGGGGCTCTCAGACAAAGTGGCCGAACCCAGACTTACACCAGCTGACCGCGTTTCGCAGTTGTCCCTAGCAAGAATTTCCCTCTCAAGTAATCGTGTTCCATTGTGATCATCTTATCACCACTGGAACAGTAAACTAAATATTTTTTGCAAGCACATGTGCAAGCACATATGAAGCCTCCAGTTAAGAGTATTTGCCAAGAATGGTCACGAAGTAGCCGAATACTGCAAATGTAATAACACATAATACAACATATTACTATAGACGTGCAAAACAGGCCTTACTTTGATGAACCACTTCCTGCTGGAGGCGTGAAGAACAATTGATCTGTACCGCAATTTACTCATAAGTTATGAATAGTGGCGTGCTGGCGGCTTCGATTTCTGCAGTGGATTAGCGGCGGCCTTCGTCCTTCTCGGGGCCAGAGAGTCCTCATAAAGTATTACGATCATTACAGTAATTATTGGCTCTCAAGGGTTCAATAACGGGCTTACACCGCCTTTCGGTTTGAAGCGAAACGTGGCGTGACATGAACATTGCAAATCATTCAGTCGCCCGGCTCACAACAGCAGGACAGAAAGCAGAGTAGAGGAAACCGAACGTCTCGTTCACACTCGTCCACGATGCAACCGTTCGTACGAGCGCACAAGTTCCCATGAAGCATGGCTGGGCTCAGTGAACCGGGACGTACTTTCTCGGAGGCTCTATTTAAGACCGTGTGGTCGGGCCACGGTGCTCCGTCAGCATACCCTACTCAACGACCTCACGTGGCCAAGCCAGCAGGACGCTCACTCCATTGTGGTGCGGTACCGACAGCCGCTCTCCATTTTGGCTGCTATAAGGAAGGAAGCTTCCAGGTACGCGACGCTCCCCGCGGTCGCGGCTTCGTGCGGCGCAGGTATTCTAGGAGATACCGCTACGCTCCCGAGGGGTTCTCCCGCAACTCGAGACGCGGTGACAGCTCGTCGTGTATGTCGAAATGAAGTTGGCCCTACGGTGGAGCGTGCATGACAGGGAGAGCACGGGGAAGAGACCGATGATTCACAGGTGTAGACAGTGCGCTAATTAGATCGGTCAGAACTGTGCTGCATGGCGACTCACGAACAGCGGGGGGGTGCAGACTCGGTTCGCAGGGAACACGCTAAGGAAGCAAAGACGTTTTTAGAAAAAGACACGAGAAACATTGGAAAAGTAAACAAAAAATGTAAAAAGTAGGAAGCAGGGAAGCGCAACCAAGGTATCTATTCTCGTGGTCGATTGTTCACCTGAGCATGCTTTGTCAGTTTCTTCCATCAAATATCCATTGTTCTTGAAGCGCGTGGAAAAAGCCCTTAACGCTCAGCGGTGCCAAAGCATCAGTGAGTGAGACAGTTAGGCTGCTTACGTGTACGTACCGTCTTCCTGTCATTTCATTTTCTTTTTACTCCATCGTATCGCGTGGGCAGAGTTGTGGAAGATTGAGCATTCATGGGCGAAATCATCTAAGACACTCACGTGGCACGAGATGCGCGGCTCTCGTGGCAAGGTGCAAGGATAGGGCACGGTAAGTTGGCTTCGCTGTGCGGGACCGACAGTGAGAACAAATTCTTTAATGTAATATGCGTCACAATGTAGTATTAAAATAATTAAATGATTGCCCGAGCTGCTGTAACAGCTGAATGAGTGATACGTGGGTTGTAGTGCGTTTTGGGCGATTGTGTGAACTGTTCACGATGCCACAAGTTTCAAAATTATACTGTGGCACACAACTACGAGCGTGTATTAGGATGTGTTCAGATAACGACGGACTACGGTGGCGACCGACTGTATTTAGTTTCCACTGTAATTTTTATATAAAGTGGGAAAATGTATCTGTAGAAAGGAGCAAACATTCGTTTTGCAAAACTTAGCACGGATTTCGGGAAAAACGTTCTTATTTCACTAACTGGCGTTTTAGAAATTCGAAGGCCTATCATTCTAAAATTAACGCATTGGACCGCGCCATAATTGTTTTTCAGTAGATCTGCACCACTAATACTATTGGCCTAGATGAAGTTAAATTTGGGTAGCTTACAGTATGTTTTTGAAAAATTACCAAGCTTTGGGTTTTGAGCAACCGCCTCTGACTGGCTTCAAAATGACGCAGGGTCTCTTTTCTTTATCTTGTTCTTTTTTTTTTTTTGCAAAGCGGATGTGTGTGTGGGGTGGGGGGAGGCATTTTAGCTAAGGCGACGAAGCTGAAAAATATTTCTGACACATCTTCAAAAAGTTTCTCGCAAACTCATAAACCAAGTATGCTGCTCTCTACTATGTAGTATGCTGCAGCCTAAATAGTATGCTCCCTTCTACAGTAGTATGCTCTCTTCTATGTAGTATGCTGCAGCCTAAATAGTTCAGTCAGCCTCCCTGCTTCTTCTTCTTTCTCCTTTTATTCCCTCTCCCCTCTCCCCAGCAGAGGGTAGCTAGCCTGTACTTACACTGGCTAACCTCCCTTTCTTTCCTCCTCTTTATGTCCCTCCCTCCTGGAAAGATATATACGAAGAAAAAAAATCTCACACTAACTCTTTTGCCCGTTTACAATTGAACCGTTTTACTTATGCGAGCCTAAAATCTACCATGCACACAGCGAACTTATAGAGAGCGTTTGTTAGAAATGGGCTTTTACGATGTGGAAAATAACCTACACGCAAAACTGCAGCAAAGCGCCCTAGCGACAGCCGCTACAATGGTGGAGAGAAAAACATCTGAATTATTATGTTCCGCGAAATAGATCTATAATAATATTTGATAAAGAAAACAGAGAAGACATTCGAGGCATCTCAAATTCGAGTTATCAAAGTTGAAGAGAGCGCAATATAGAGATAAGAGCCTGCTAAGTCAACAGCTCTAGCGGGACTATTCCGCCTACTTACCCTAACGTGGTCGCACTCATCGCTTACCGCCCCCTGCAGCCATACTTCGAGGCTTCGCCTGAAGCTTTCCCGCACGCTATGATGCGTGATAAAAGCATCGCACAATCCGTTTCTGGCGGTGACAACACTGTGCTATTATAGTTCCTGCAACGGCCTCCGTGTCAACGGAACCAACGCAGGTGTCAACACGCGAGCGCACAGAAGCATCGGAAAAAATTTACGAGGCCGTTAAGCGTTGTTTTTACTGTGCGACAAAAGCTGTGCACTCTACCTGTCCCGTTTCGAGCTCAGACGTCTCGCGGCACTGCTTTCTTTTGTTTACTTGACAGCCCATCTGTTTAGGCTAAAAACCTGTCGCCAACGGGAAGAGGCGGGCTGTCAAAAGCAAATGCTTTCATGCGTGGATGCTGTTAACAGTAAACTAGCTTTACTTGCTTTATTTTTATTGGTTTTTTATCGCTACCCCGGAATTGACGTGCGGAATGCCATTACCAGCAGTCACGTTGCGAAGTCATAACGCCTATGTTGGCATGAGAGGAGAAAACGCATTGGAGGCCGCGGAGACTGTATAGATTGTACGGAGCGTGTATGGACGTAAGCGAGCGACACTCATGATAACATTGGGCGTACACGTTCAGCGTACGCTGATAACGTTAATGTTTCTGGTGAGGGCTTGTACCTAGTAAAATACAGGCACGCATAGTTGAAGCACGGCAGTGGTCGCTATAGCAACAGCACTATTAGTATACTTGCTATTACACTATTTCTTTCGCGAGAAGCATGCGGCATGCCGACAGTCGGGTGCTTTATTTCTCGACAAAAACACGTAATCAGGAAATTGCTGACTTTGATGCCTGCTAAAGAAATAGCGACAACTGTTCACGAAGAATGAAAAGAAAATGCAATACCGTATGCTTTCCTATAGAATATACCGAATGCCGCGAATTCAAATACCATGCTTCATACACCAAAATGCCGCAAATGCGCCCTTATTCCGATGCATAATGACACAACTAAGCAGAACAGACTAGACTAGAATGCAGAAGGCGATCACTTACCATAGTGCACTATACATACACTGTAATGTATAGCGCACCCGCATGCACTACAGCGTTCAAAAATAATATAGCATTCATTGCCTACACGGCGTTAAATGCCTAACTGTATTTAGCGACGTGGTTATGTTTCCGGCAGCACCACTGACCTGCTATTTATCACGCCTCTCAGAATCACTAAGTTGTAGCAATACTTGCCTCAAGTCTATTACACCTATAGGTAAATCTTCAACATAACGTGAGCTGCATCTTTACTTTTGCTACACGTGGAATCAATAGTGTAACGCCACGCAGTCTCCTTAGCTACGCGTGGTGGTTTGTATACGCCGTCTAACTTTTCTTTGCTGTCCCAAAATTTATTCTAAAACTTCCAAGGAGTAGTTGTTGCTGTCCTCACTATTCCCAGATTTGTTAAATATTAGTAACTGTAAAAAAAGCTACAATTTAGTTCACACTACGAAGCAGAGGCAGCGACATCTGGCTGACGCACTCCTGACCGCGTAGTAAGGCTCATAGCCTCTGTCCAATATCAGCCGTGAAGAGTACCAGTAGCGGGCAGCAAATGATGTGCTTAACAGCCAGTCTAAATTTCGGCTTCAGCTAGCTGTCGTGCTTGCCACCCCTCATCATTTCATTAGCGTGAAAAGGACTTCATGACGGCGATCATCACTTTATACTGCAACAATGGCCTGTGGCGGCAACATACGTCGCTAATACTGAAAAAAAAAACAGAGAGAGAGAGAGAAAGAAGTAGAGGAATAGCGGGGAGGTCAACTAGACATCCGGTTTGCTACCCTACACACGGAGGGAAGAGATTCAAGGGTATATCCTGAAAAAAATGAATAGAGAGGGTGCTCGAACCACGCGTAGCCAGAAAGTCTACCGCTGCAAAATTGGTCAGAAATGAGAGGCGCGGTTTGGAACGCACCTGCTGCTCCAGGCGTGCACGCGCATCGCGAGAACGTCGTTCCGATTGGCTTAAACGGCCGGTAGCAGGGCGTGTTCAGTGCCATTAGTGCGAGTCCCGTCGCACAGTTGTGACCCTTCATATGATGAGAGAACGCAAGGAGGGGTGCAACAGTTTGGATATATGACAAAGATATTTGCAAGTGTGTACACAAAAGCGTCGACTTAGAGGTAGTGCGATTCGTCGGTGCAATATTTTATTAGTGTCGTTCCACTTTGTGTGCATAATCGTAATACAGTGCCGACCGCCCGAATATTGTAATCCGCGCTTACTGAAGGAAAGATGAGAATAATTTTTGTCTAGTGTATACAATGCCGAAAATTTTGTCTTATCGGTATGCACCGTATGACGACTGTGAAATCAAATGATAGATGTCATGGCATAAGTTTTCTTGAGCTTGTAGCGACTCGACTATCGCCTCTAGAGCCGGCGGAGAAGACGGCTCACGTACGTGTAGCGCGAGAATATAGCATGCTAGCGGGCTCGAAATGAGCGGCCGCAACTGCTGCCGCTCCCGAGATCCCGTGGTACCATGGTTAGTCGGCCTAAATAAATCGTGGCCTCCCACAAATTGGTGACCCTGATGAGCGAGCTAGCCCAGTCATGCCAGCGTCAACGCACCGACTCTATCAATGTGAGTGACGTGGCCTCACGCGGTCCGGCAGACGTATACGTCCCGTGGTTGTAGGATGTCCGGGAATTCTACATAGACATGCCGGACATCTGGTTCATTCAACTGGACAGCCACTACCTTCTCAACAAAGTTCCAGGCCCCGAATTCTACGGACTTCCGGGCAGCCGTCTTTGCTCACGACGTAACCTCGAACGCTCAGTCACGTCCAGCTGGCGCTCCGTCACAACAGCTCTCGCCATGTGAACCATTGCGTCATTCCGCGTCTTGCCGTCCAACATCGCCTGCGTCCACCTGTGCCGATCTTCAGCAGGTGCCTGCCCCAGCATCAAACCTCTACTCGGTTCGTAAGCCTCCTCCGCAGCTCAAAGGCAGCGGTGCGACGGCTCTTTCCGAAGAATTCACTGGGCCAAACCCGAGCACTTTCAGCTACTCTACGGCCCGCCGCTCTCCGTGCTTGGACGTTCCGGCAAGCTGTCAGCTTTCCGTTCGGGGGCACCTCACTCATCACCAATTCAGAGGGTCTCCCACCGGCTCCACTGGGCGAAAATTTCACACTGACAACCTTCGCGATGCATTGAGCGACCACCATAACCTGATACTGTCGGCATTCGAGATCGGCATTCCCATGTCCCTGAACATCGGCATTCCGATGTTCTGTACTCACACCTTCTGCGGATGCATGGCCTGCCGAAGTTTTACAGGAGCCGCTGTGCCATCTGGTTTCTTCACCTCGATAATCACTTCTACGTCAACAACGCGAGTGACCAACACTTGCGCTATCTCCACGCAAGTCCCGAGCTGCCAGACTGCCTATTCTGGGAGCTCCCACATGCAGGCCCGGGCATCTACGAGAACCTGCTACAGGTCGCGATTTCGCACTGCGGCATCATTGTGGCTGCGCTTCGGTCACAACCTACGCTGCCGATGCTGCCTGGTACATCTCTCGGATTGCGTGAACCCGACACTATCAATCCCATCTGCACACTTTACCTGGGTTGCTTTACCTGGACTTTACCATTGGACTCTATTTCAGTCGCGTTTCGCACTATAGGATGGGATCCCTGTAGCGGCGCGACTATCGCCTCCAGAGCCAACGAAAAAAGAAGACGGCTCGCGAGCTTCTAGCGCGAGAATAGAACATCCTAGCGCGCTTGAACTCAGCGGCCGCTGTACCTGCCGCTCACGAGATCCCGCGGCACCATGGCTTGCCGGCCTAACTAAGCCGTGGCTATGGCGGCTACCTCTTCGCGCCGCCCTCCACAAGCTCCACGTGGAACCACGCTGTGCCGATCACTGTGTTGTCCAAGGAGCAGCCTGTCGATAGTGATCACATTTTTCTTATCTCGAGCAGTTTGACTGGAAGTTGGTAGCATGTGCGCGGTATTCGCGTCAAGTCGTGCACCGATGTAAAAAACTAGAAAATTTATCTTCAACTGCTACTATGGGCAACGAATGTCGACATCTGTACTCGACCTCGCATGTGCATCGTTCAGTTTTTTAAATGCATTGATTACTTCAAAAAGACCAAAACAAGTGAATTGTGTTTACAAGAATGGGAGCTTGAAAGTTCTACAGCACAACACTGTAATACTTGCAAAGCGAAAGCCCACGTCTAGTTACTATGTATATATATACATAGAAACTAGTCGTTTTAATGAACCTTCACAGCACTGAATTTGACTATGTTAGTTGCATTTGAGCTTAAAGATCTAAAGTTTATCTATTGTACACAGAATATTTTTTTTATTTCAGCTATCAACTGCCATAACAAAAAATTGCTTCAACATTGATTATTTAAAAAAAAACTACCGAACCGTGCACCTTACAACTCGAATTCAGTAATAAAAAAAGTTATTGCGATTCTGTCATGTGTCTATTAGAACAGCTAAAACAGATAAGGTTGATATATTATAGACTGCTCTGAGATATACCAACAATTTGGGAATAAGAATTTTGCAAAATATATCAGAGACAATGTAATGAGTTCACGTTAGTTCTAGAGTTAGAGATGAAAGAAGGCGAAAGGTAGGGAGCTTAACCAGAAGGGAAAATGTGCTTTGCATGCTTCCCTACACCGGGGAAGGGGAGAGGGGGAGGCAAAGATATAGGAAAGTAGAGAGAGAGAGAGAGCAGGGGAGCACAGGCATAGAATCCCAGCTGGTCACTATCCCCGCATACTACCAGCGCACAGTAACCCTTGCAGCATAGAAATACCAATCTTGTGTAGGTCTGTTGACCTTTAAAACTACAACAGCTGCGTTGACTTGTAAGCTGTAAACCTACAGCGCAAATTTAAACACCGGATGCAAGTGAGAAATACCACAAATAGCGCTTTCGGATCAGAGGTAAAAGGGTAATAGACTACATTTATCCGCTTTAGACTCTCTAACAGATGGGGTTTTCCCATTGGCGATATGCGCCTTTAGAGTTGAGTTATGGAGATCAGAACTTAGTGCTTAAATTTTTATGGCTTATTACATTACGACAAGATTGATTCCTAAATCGAAATTAAGCTTCCTTTACCATCTGCAGAGTTCAGCTGTCTATCCTAAATTTAAAAATATATATATATTCAAGTTGGTTTAGTGTTATCTCAGCGCGATCATTTTCGGATTTCCCATGTTCTTGAAAAGGAAAATTCACGATGGACCCGAATAAAAGATTACGTCTCGCCCACCACGAGAACGATGCGGGAGTGGTCTTGCGGGGGATCACACGACTACTTTCAGAGACGTCAGGCAACAGTGCAGATTTAACAGATGCAAATACCCACCACCCCACGGCAAACTAAACAAGAAACGGGCAGTTTCCCGGACGCAACTGCAGACACACACGTATTCGAACCGGGCGATCCTTCACCTCTGCCACCCAGACCTTCATTAATGCACCTTCATGCATATACACTAAACGAGTTCCTTTGTAATAACGATACTTTTCAGTCTTCCTTCTTCCCCCGTGTTGTTCGCGAGTGGAATAACCTAGCTGCATCTGTAACTAACAAAGTATCGCGGTCTGATTTTGTTGTTATTAGAAGATGAAATAATTAGTTAGGAAAGAATAGATCTTATGCATATATAATCATCAGAACTCCCATTTTTCGAACTGTAGCTAAACATTTATCCCCTTTGTTTCTTTCTTTGTTTTTATAACACTGTAATAATCCTTACGTACATGTAACCTGAAGTGTACTATTTCTGTGAGTTTCTCTTGTTATTCATATTACTAGTGTTGTAAAATTGTGCATTGAATCTGTTTTATGTATTTCCATTTACATGTTTTCATGTTCTTACCATTCGGTATATAAAACATTAATTGTATGTATAATCATATGCCCACCTGCTATGGTCTCGATATGAGACTGGCAGTATTGTAAATAAATAAATAAATAAATAAATAAAAATCCGACGAGTGTAAAGCTTGCGGATCCAGAGCGACGCTGCCGCCCATGCTATGCGGGAATGCGCCTCTAGCGAGCAGCAGGAGTCCCCGAGGAAACGGCCCGTGTCCAAGTACTGGAGGCCGTCACGTAGCCTGGGGTGCTTGTGGCTCGACCCCGCCCAAATCGCTGGACATTTTCAATAAAGTTTTTCACTCACTTAACAGCAACAACATGGAGCGGTTTGTAACGTGCTTACTCCGCGGCGTCATCCGCTTTACTTTGTATGATGACTCGGCATTATCAGGGACAAAACGTGTACCACTGGTTTCGTATTTGTTTTTATCGCGTGGAAGACGCTTCCACTGGTATTTCACCGTGTAGGATCATCGCGCAGTGTAAAACGCCACATTTAAAATGTATTGAAAATGCGCAAGAAGTACATCAAAAATGGGCTTCGTATGATGCGTGCTTATTCCTTTCCTTTTTCCCTTCTTTTTCTGTCGACTTTGAAGCAGAGGCCGGCGCCTTCACTGGCGCTAGTTGCTACTCTCAACAGAACAAAACAAGATGCACGAAAAACACCGAAAAACGCGGAAGACGGTAAAATATAATGAAAATTCGACACAAAAGGAAACTCATGCTCAAAGGAGTGTAACATGGTAGGAGAGACGCAGACAGCTCCGTAAACAAGCGAAAATCCACAAAGACAGTACAAAAAACGCGTACAAGAGTTGATATTTTTGTATACAAGATGCTTGACGTATCTGCACATAGCTATAGTTAAAGGAATGCGTAACTACATAAGTGAACAAAACCAATTGACTCAAACGTGAACAACACATAAGTGACATGTGGTATTTAAATAATCGCAGTAATAGGTTCAGGCGTGAGCATTTCGGCTCAGCCTTTCTCTGCTGGCAGACAGCCCACTTATCGACAAAGGCAATCAAAACGCACGAGCTAAGTAACAAGTACCACAGCTGCGTGGGTCACGCATAATAAAAAAGGTCAGCCGGCAACGTGTCCCTCCGACTTCAATGCCTTCTTGAATTGGTGCCAAAGGCAATGCTTGCCAGGACATGATTAGATCAGCTTCGCGCCGCGGGAACTCCCAGAGGAAGCATATACGACTAGCCACTCGTCAGCTTCGAGTTCTGGTTCAGAGAAAACGGAATGTTTTATCTCTGAGTTTTTTCTCGCTTCATCTTACTCGAGCCGCACGAAAAGAAATACAATGTTCTCAAAGACATTGATCAGTTGTCCTAATTACCTCGCACGCGAAACTATCCGTAGGGAAGAAAGAGTTAATTGCTTCCTCTCGTGCTACTTAAAGAGGTCACGGCAATGTGCTCTAAGAGACTCCTTATATTGGAAGGAAAGAAGGGTGGGGGGGGGGGGGTGGGGGGTCGATTCTATCGTGACACTGCACAGGGATTTTGTTCACTGAGGCAAATTAATATTGAACACAGGGAGATTGTGTTGATTAGATGAAAAAATTATGCACCACCTATGTTTCGTTTTCCAAGTGAGCGGGCTCGGCACCTTGGCACGGAAAATTTTTGCCGTGGTTTCGATGCAATGCCATGGTTTCTGACACGACATGACCTCATCAGGAGAGCGAAATGTCATAAGAAACAGAGCCAAAATGCCAATTCAGAGTAGTTCTTTAGTTTATTTATTTGTTCCCCATACCTTACAGGCCCATTAAAGGGTTTTGAGTAAGGATGGGAACAGTTACGACAAAGGAGAAAAAACTTAGCATCAAACAAAAAGGTAACAAAACAAAAGTTACAAATAGTACAGCTACTCGTATTTTTAATTCCTTGTTGAAGTTACGCGGCGTGCTCCAATTTCAGTGAAGTGCTTTCTTTTTTGCAGTTAGCTCTGAAACTTGAGCCATGCCAGATTTGAAAAGTTCTGAAGGATCATTTCAAAGTTATAGGACCAGGCATAAAACCTACAACAGAATACCTGAAGTTTAAAGCTCATCGGCGTTTCCTTTCTTACACATCTGCCAGTGTAAACAGACCTAAATCTGACTTATTTCTCGTCCTTCTGACATGCCTTCGTCAGGTTTTGCAGATAATCAGTGCTAGATATAATGAAAACGTAACAAAAAAAGGCGAACACATACGCGTTCCTATTTTCTGACGCTAATCTACTCGTACTCGGTGACAATCTAACAATTAAATATAAGATCAGCCCACACCGCGCTGCCTCTGCACACCGCCAGTACCTCCGCGTTGTGAAACATAGTTCCCGAGTGGCGCCGATATTGAACATTTCTGCATCCGCCGTGACGCCAAAGAATTAAGCTAATGTCATTGAGAGGCAAATCTAAGCAAATTATTTTTTAATTGATAGGGGTATAATTGCTTTCTCAGATGTCATAGACTAGATAATCACGCGACGGCAACTAGCCCAACCGTTACTTCTCCTTATAGAGTCCTGTGTCTACTCGTAATCTAGGGCCAAGCTCACAAATATTTTCGTTGGTTAGTGCTTTTTCTAGTTGACATTCCGATTTGCTATTATTATCTACAGCGTCGTGATTGCGTGGAAATTAATCTTACGATCAATTACAGCCACATCGACATTCTACAGATTTGATTTGGAGCCGGTTTTATGTGGGAGAAATAGCTTTATTTGGAAGGACGTGGTTTTGTTTCAATGCGCCGCATTATCTGCCTCATGCCAGGCACATTGCGGTGGAGAAATGGGATCCTATCTTGGGGCTCCGTTTCGGGCTTCCTAAACAATTGTGTGATTGAACCAATGTCGACCAGCACAAAAACGCAATGTCCTACTCGTTAGGCCACAGATGCGCGTTTACTTCTTTCGTTTCGTGCCATCGCCAACTAGCTTATGAGCCGATTGTCTCATGCACCACGGCACACAGCAAAAAAAGTTGTTTAAAATGTGGGAGAACTTGCGTGCGCCAGTTTTCAATCTGGTTTCAGGCGCAGAAATGGAAAGCTCGAATAGTCAACCATGCCACCTGTCTTTCACGTGCATCCCGTCGCATAGCATCATGTCGCCTATAAAAGTGAGAGCACGCCAGGCTGTCCCATTCTTTTCTAGTGGCAGCTAGCGCTTTGAGGTGCTGTGTCACACGACAACGGCTTTTGGGATCTGTTCACATTCGCCAGGCCAGCGCTGCGTAGACAGCGTAACATTGTGGTGCCTTTCGGGATCAGTGCAGGTTTTAACAAAACAGGTTCTAGTGGTTTTTTTTTCACCGGAGTAAAACATATAAATCATCATGCTATCGCTGTCGCCATCGTACCACTGTTACCTTGCTGCTGCCTTCGTATACAGACGTTCGTTGCCCACTAATTGCTCGTCCTAAAAAAAAGTATGTTGGTACACATGGTAACGGCTCTGCAGAACCCCAAATAACGCTCTGTAGCTGCAACTACCTGCAAGAGGCTTCGCATAGCATTGATTTGTTTTGTGCGTGCCACCTGCATACTTATTTCGCTTTTTTTTCTTAGAAGAACGAACACGTTGGTTTTCACTCGTACGATGTACTGCTACATTTGTCCCAGCGAAATGTTTGCCTACGTCATTCTTTTATTTTTCACTTTGATGACATCCCAGTTGAAGTATGGAGATTCACGGGCGCACGAGCGGAGAGGGAACAGGTGAAATGGCAACCTTGACGTGAAGCGCAATGCCCCTCTCCGCCCAGTACGTCGTTGATGATTTCATCGCTGAGGAGTGAGAGTCTGAACAGAACATCACGTACCAGCAGAGAGCGGTTCATTCACAAAGTCACAAGAAGTCGTAGACTAGTCCAGTTGCTTTAAAAAAGCGCGTTAGTGCTTCAGTGACCTTGTGCCCTTCAACCAAGGTAGCGATTGGTTGTACAAGCGATGGAGATCATACGCCGATCATAACGTTAACCAACGATGGACGGACAGCGGCACAGAGGGAGCCTCGCAGACTCGTCACACATGAAAGAACTGCATACAGCACTACTGGAAATTCTAATGAGGAATAAATAAGCGTTGGCAAACGCGGCGCCTAACCACAGGCGACACAATGAAGTTGCTTCGCGACGGGGAGTCCGAGAGGCAGGCGAAATCGCAAGTCACGGTCCAGCGAAAACAAGCTAGAGTTGGCGAAATCAGGTGTGTTCCATTGTCCCAGTGTTGTGCAACGAGCAAGTGAGTAAAGTTGCAGCACCGCATCAGTTTTCAACAGCGCACATGAATATTGCTGGGGAGCCGAGCACAGAACTACATCTGCATTATTGTTGCCGACAATTCCGCAATGGCGCTACAATCATTGAAGCATGTACAGGATGAGGCATGCGTATGCTGCAGCGAAAATCCGGAGACAACTCGCCGCGTCCTAATGGAATGCGAAGGAATTCACCCGGTGAGACCCATATCTATAGATGTTGTACGCCTTCCAGAAGAGCTTGGATTTAAAGTGGACGGAAGCATCAACCGGTCAACAGTCGAGATAAGCAAGATAAGTTTAGAGCACTGATGAAAAAAAAACAAGAATTGGTGGATATGACTGAATCCGTTACAGGCATAGGTGGCGGTATAAGTTAGAGAAGTTTTCGGGAAGAGAAATGAGATTAGGGACATGTATGATAGAATGAAAAGCATATAAAGCATACCTGATTAAACTAAGCAGGTTATGTGAATATTTATCACCACCACCTTTCAAAGTGGATGCCAATAAATCATCATCATCATCATCATAGAATGTCACGCCCGTTCTCGGGAGCTCGGTGCTGAGCCTACCTAATTTTACACACACAAGAGCTCGTAAGAACCATGGCGCCGGACAAACTGCAGAGTTTGTAGCGGTGCCTTGGATTAACAACATACCATCAATTAGCCCATCAGCCGTTGAAGAAAGTAGTCGTAGCCACCTGGAAGAGCCACGAGGTATTCTGCTGCTTATATTGTAAAATGCGAAAGTCTGACCTGTATAGAGATAGAGCTTGGTGTGATATATTCACTGCTCCCGTAGTGCTTTTGAAACTGGTATATATGTGCATGTAGATATGTACACGCGGTCAAGGTAAGACATTTAAGAAAGATAACAGAGTGACAGAGACAGCTGCTTCAGAGTTAGTAGCGATGGGTCCCAAGACACAGATAAAGTCGCCGGGGACATGACAAAACAGATGTTGGGTGATTCTCAGGGTTGAAGCAGGATGGTTACTGGTTACAGCACCGGAGAAAGTGGCCCGTGGTTTCCGCACTGGCAAAGGAGCTAAGTAGCGTGATGATAGCCATGAAAGCTGTTGAATGTGCGTTCTGAGCGTCTCAACGGTGATGTATGGGGTATGTGTGTGCTATTGTGCATGACCAATCGCTGCAGGTGTCGTGGGTGCTGTCGCGGGAACTGCTACAGCTGTCGCTCATCGCGGGAAGCGAGTACAAGTCCGAACTGTTTGTGATTGTATGCTCTGCAGTATCGGAGGTTAGTGAAATGTGCTCAACAAGACAGGAAGACCAGTAGCGTAGAAATCCGAGTAAGACAAGCGCTCTGGATTTCTACGCTACTAATATAGACGGTATAGATGGTCTCCCTGATTTTCTGCGACGTACATGAATATTTGATTAATAGAAATGAACTTAATTTTCAGGTAAGAAATGTGAGAACTCCAGGTATGATCACTATCAACAATAGCGCATAAAAATATGTGGGTCTTCCTGTACGCAAGTGACCGACAGTGAATACATACGGAGCGAACGAGAGATCGGCTTTCATCGCTCACATTTGTAGAACTATGTGTACACGTCGCAAGCGACCTTTGCACCAAAATTACCAGTGATTTCAAACTCTCAATAACTTTCATATAAATCCAGTGCAACGAAGAGGCGGCGGTGTTGCAGAAACTAGCGCAATCGTGCACAATTATCCGCACAAACATAATGGCTGGCGAAGTTCCCGCGATTTGCACAAGCGTGCATTATTGATCTCGAGTTTTGTTCAGCAGACGCTGGATTTTCTGTTGGGTCTGCTTTCTTTGACGTTATCAATGAATTTCGAGGCGCAGTTTCAATACTGCGCCTCAAATCTCTGGCGTACATTGTAAAATAAGTTACACTATTATTTACTTTTAAGAGTAAATTATGTTACAGTGTATATCTCGAAGCCTCTTTAACTCTAAGTCAAAATCCGTGCGTCTTAAGGATGTCAAACTACAGTGTTGCTTGCACGACCATTTCGTCAAAAGGGGCGCGATGACTATCTCTACATCTGCTCCTAATGGAAAATCAACATTGTTGCAGAAAAAAAATGTATATTTACAGATATTTACAGACAAAGCGGGTATCACAGGCGTAACAGCAGCCAAGATGGAAAAGGAGCAACTTCTGCCTCCTCTTCATCAGTGCCGGCCTGATGCTGCAGTCTTCTTCTCTCTCACGGCAATATGATTGCCGGTCAGTCTTTCAAGCTGACTTGAGGTCACTGGAGAGAGCGAACCATCGAGGCCCCTTATACACAGATAGGCAGGAATAGGGTCACTGCCATCAATTTAGATACCTAAGAGCTATTCGACTTTGGCACTTCGTCTATGTGACAAAAGTCCAAGCTCAAACGTCTTCTACAAGTAGCTTCTTCGACATGATAAGGCAAGATGATCAAAAACAGGACAAAAGATTAAGGGAACGAACTGTCAGCACCACACTTGTCTAAAGGGGTCAGTGGATAGATTGGCCATAATGCCGTTTTCACCATGTGTCGTTTGCGTTCGTTGTCTCCGGACATACGGATGCACCTCCCCCCTGGGTTACTACGACGTGAACAGACCATGTTGTACCGTCTGTGGCTAGCAGTTGCCTTTATGAACTCATATGCTTTCCTTATTGAAATGGGCAACAGCCCCACATGCGACACATGCAACAGCGAAGAGACGCTCATACACATTATATGTGTCTACCCACGATATAGTGCCCAGAAACAAGTGATGGGCAGACTACTGGATCAGTTGGACAATCGTCCACTATCAGAACTGAAAGCTTTAGGTCAGTGCTCTGAAAGAACATCCGCGTTGAAGGCCTTACTCGCGTTATTAAGGTTCTTGTGGTCTACGGGGCTTAACGATAGACTTTAAGAACGCCGCCCCCTACCGCTATAGAGTGTACGCGCTTTTTTAGTGCTCGTCTCGCTTTCTCTCTATTTCCCCATTCCACTCTCTTTCTCTTTTTATCCCTCTTAACCCTTCACCTCGTGTAGGGTAGCCAACCGGAACTACCTCTGGTTAACCTCCCTGCTTTCCTCTGTATTCTTTCTCTCTCTCTCTCTCTCTCTTTCTTTCTCTCTCTCTCCGCAAAGAAAAAAAAAGCCGACGCCACAATGAGACCACTCCATGTCATGCCGCATACTAGGTTCATTCGCTGTAGGACAAACAAATGTGGAACCTAGAAGGCTAACGCGAGGTAGCAGCTGCAGAAGGTGGCACAGTCCGCAGCCAGCATCTCGAGCACTCTGGACAAGTGTAATTCAGACTGGGTGACATGGTTTCCGTACGGGTGTCGAGTGTCGTTCGTATATTTAACAATTTGTCCTGTCTTTTCCTACGCTGTTTGCTGTATTATGTCCCCATACCAACACGCCCCGCTAACGACGATTCTGCATATCCCCCCGAGAGAAGCCAGGCTACCGTCATTCAAAACACACAGCCAGTATTCGGAACCAAGATGAACCAGAATCATGCGTTTGGAATTTGTCCTTAAGCGTTCCCTTCTTGGACCGTCGTATACAAGAACATCTTCCAAAAGATGTTGCAGCTTCTTTCTTGACGAGCCGCCACTCACAGTTAGGCCACAAAATACTCCCACTCATTCATTTTTTATCCCTAGACTTTCCTTTATTGAAACATCGTGACATGAAGGGCAGTTTGTACACTACAAAGCCCTTGCTTAGCAGGACTCTGCGGTGTATGGTTCTGCATAACTTTCGTAGTTAATTCTGTCTTTTATCGCATTCGCTACGGGAGCCCTAGGTCGGGCTTCGTTCATCTGACGATTCAGATTGCTCTTGTTACAAAAGAAAGCAAAACGAACAAACGAAATAATGTGGTCCGGAGGAAACCAGGGGAACTTCACGATTGGCGTACTTGCCGGCGGGAGAAGGAGAGCTGAGGATCCTCCTCTTCGATTTGCGCTTCACCATAAGCACGAAACCATCATTCCTTCCATGGCTCCTTGTCGTGTACAGCTTAGTGCTGCCAATGACGTTGCATTTAGATCGTCTGTTTGCTTTCCTGGAGCCGATCGCTGGAGACGACAACTATAGGAAAGCGCAAAACGGAACCCGGTTTCATCGCCGTCTTGCATAGAGCGATGACCTTCGGGGCAACGAGTAAATTTGTCAAAACGCCAGAAGACAAAAAAAGGCGTCATCCTTGGCTGCTTGCCCTCGAAATGTGGCACATTCCCATGATGACGTATTGGCAAATAGTATGAGAGGAAGAGAAAGCGGAGGCGGGGAGGTTAACTAATTGCACCGGGCTTCGCGTCGTATACTGGAGAAGGGAACCTTCGTTATTTTGAGGCCTCTTTCCTCTCAGAAATGATGACGAAAAGAAAGAGAAATACGGTGTCTGAGTGTGGTGACCTTCATACACACGCAGAGAGACAAAGAGAAAGCTTTTTAGTGTGTAAAAAAGCTTTTGGGCTGTAAAAAATAGCTGATTCCATGAACGTCTATGTGGTATCGTTTTGAAAACAAGTTATATAATGTTGGCAAACGTTTATGAAAAGCGTATATGGCTGCTTGCTTATCACTGCAAATAGTTACACAACTTTATTGACAAAAATAATAGGAATTTAACAGGAATTGACTTTGACCGGGAGCTGATCAAACGATAAATGTTGGAGAGGTTCAAAATCAAAATTATGTGAGTGACGGCAATCCGAGAAGCCATTCGTCTTCGCACTACCTTGCTGTTTATGTTGCAGAGCATATTTTTAAACCACGACAGCTAGCGCAAACAAACAAAATGTGTCACTGCTGCAGTAGTTGGAAGAAGAAGGATCAACCAAGATGGCCCGAGCAAGCAGCAAGGCGTCCTTTAAAACGGTCACGCTTCGTCTCTACCCATTCATAATGGCCACATTCGTAGCGGTTGAGCTTTGACCCTGCCGCGCGACTTCCACAGTTTCGTCCCCTTTTCCTCGCTGCCTCCTTTTTGTTTTCTTTTTCGGCTAGTGTTCTTTAGACTGCGCGCTCTCGTGTCAGAGGGGCGATAAATCTTGCGCTGCACCAGCCGTCTAAACGACTGTCGCCGACAAGGCGGCGTGTTGCGGTACTTCGGTACCACGTATAGGTTGCACATAGGAAGAGCACCGAACGGCGAACGCCAGGGTGTTTCCACTAAGTTTCGGCGCGCGGCAGAAATAACCGCGGCTGATGCAGGCGCGGAGGTGAGCTCTGCGCCTCCTCTCGGGTACGTTCGGCAAAAAGGCGACGCGCGAAGAGTGACACTCTTCGATGAAAAGAAACAACACGAAACAAACAGGCGAGGTGTCGTCACTTCGGCTCAGAAAGTTTGCTTCGCCGGGGTACGAACCGCGGGACTTTTCCCGGAATGACCCAGTCGGTCACGGCGCTCCATACACCGGCACGTCGCCTTGGTTGGCGCCTCTCTCTGTCGAGTGCGAAACGACGGAAAGCGAACCGAGTTTAGCGAAAGCATTATTCATTCAGGAGCAGCGACGCGCGGTTCAAGAGTGGGGCGAACCAGCTTTCGCTAGAAAGCACTCGGTGGGCTCAAAACTGGAGCGCGCATCCTGACACGAGGCCTTCGTCGAAATGACTTTTTTGGTCTACCCTGTAGGGCAGCCTGAGGTAGGTAGGGCTGACCAGAAGGAGTTCATAACACGACCACGTTCATTCTGCGCGGTAATCCGGGACAGACTTCAAAGATATGGTATTTTGCATTCCGCTCTTTTCTTAGCATTCTTCTCTTTCTTTCTGTCAGGTAATACAGAAAGAACAGGAAGCATATCCGCGCTTACACCAGCCGGAAGCTTTAGCTAGTGTGCTTTCACTCTCGACAAAAAAAAGAAAAGACATGCTGATGATATTGCAGCTATTATATTTATTGTGCGTCATTCTGATTGCGATATTTAACAGCAGTGTTCTTAATATTACTTTGTGACAGCGAAAAAAGAGAGAAGGGCTTGAGAAAAACGCCCCTTTACATTGGCTATTGTGAAAGGAAAATCGCTGTGTTGCAAACGTGCGTGGTGACGTCGATATCAGAATGTCATGCCATGTGTTGCTGCTCAGCACGGTCAATAAGCGCAGGCCTTGAGACAGTCGCTTTCGTAAACGAGTATTTCCAGAGCAATATGCGGTGTAATGTCATAATTTTTATCGTAGACATCCAACTGCAACTCCCTTAAGTCGAACATCCATATTGTGCTACGTGTTTGCTTACTTTCCTGTTTTTCCTTTCAAGCAACAGAACACCTTCAAGTGACCTCAGATGACCTACAGATGCGACGGCAAGCCCTGAAAAGTTGACGATTGTTTTGAATTGCCGCGCGCGAAAATATTGCATGTATTCGCGGGCTTTCTTGACGTTCGGAAAAACACCTTTATGTAGTGCGCACTGACCAACAGAAAGCTGTATGGGGAGCTTTCCATGTTGCTCTACAATTTTCTCATTGACACTTTTCATCTAATTAAAATATTTGAGAAGTTGATTATTCAGTTAAGATAATTCTATAATTAGGCGGAATGAAAAAAAAATAGTTTGAGTATCGCCAAGCGACGACAAACAACATTCACTTGGTTATGTCCAGCTACGTGGCATTTGGATATCTTTAGATCTTGGTGTGCGATAGTTGGGACACCGTGTATAGAGCCGCTAACATTTGTAAATGCGAAGCGCTTGTCCTGTTTTTTTCCCTGTGTCCCCCGTCCTGCTCAGCGCTGAACCACACAGTCTGGCGAAGCATGGTTACTATTTGTCACGTTACGCGTCTGAAAGACATAACACAGTTATTCTGGAAGTACGTCACCGTTCAGGTTGCGGTCGCTGCGTCATGTACGCGCTGAACTCAAGCTGCGCATTAAGAAAGGCGATGAACGCGTCACATCCCAGGGTAAATATGCAGGTGAACAAGTGAGCTTAATAAGTGACACGCTTTCTCGGGGTAGATGTGAAGCACAGTCAAGGGACACCTACACACACAAAAAAAGAAAATAGCTTATTTTAATTTTTGAATGCGACCGCGGGCCAGTTGACATTGCTAAAATTTAAATATTTAATTATGGTATTTTGCGTGCTAAAGCAACGATTTGATTATGAGGCACGCTGTAGTGGAGGACGCCGGAAATTTGGACCACCTGGGGTCCTTTAACATGCACCTAAATCTTAGTACACGGGTGTTTTCGCATTTCGCCCCCATCTAAGCGCGGCCACCGTGGTCGGAATTCGATCCCGCCACCTCGGGCTTAGCAGTTCAACACCATAGCCACTAAGGAACCACGGCGCGTGTCGATAGTGCTAACGCGTCTCTAAACTGTCTCGCGCCGGGAGGAGTGCTGAACGCGAAAGAAGCGTGGGCTGTACTGCCTATTCTGATGCGAGAAATTAAATGTTTGGTTTTTCAATGACGTGTTCGGCGAACGCTTTGGAATGGTGGGTAGCAGTAAGGGCGCAGCCTCTATACAAGTGCTAATGTTACAAGTGGCTATAAAGCGAGCTGTATGGAGCGAAGTATGCAGGGGTTGAAAGCCATACGGTTCCGCTTTCTAAGTAATGTTTGTGGGTGCGAACAGGAACCTCACGTATAGATATTTTTATTAGGCGCAAGTGCATATATGACACAACTGCGGTGCTAGCTTGATTAAACGTAGACAGTAAACTAATGAAACAATTCAAGCGTGGTGCCTTTGTACGATGCATTCTGAACAAAAGAAAATTATTAATAAAATAGCCTTTCTATCAGGAACAAATACCGGGTACACGAGGACTAAAGCATTTTATTAACACTCGGGTGACTGCTTGATAACTAGAAAAACGCCACTCGGCTGGCTGTCTCAGACGTATAAAATACGATGAACTTGAATGATAGGGCGAATGTTCACTGTGCGCATTGATCATACTGTACTTTGTATGAGCATGTAGAAGTCGACCTACTGACATCTATGCAATGACACCCCGGCAAAAATAAACTTTTCTACTGAACAGCTGGCCTCAGGCCATTTTATATACAAGTCCATGCCCTCACAAGAGGTCTACTTCAATGTCAGAAGAGAACAATAAACTTTCTCCTTATAGTATTGCTTATTCTTTTTTTCAGCAGGAGGCCATATAACCTCTCATTCCTTGCCGCGCGAGCATTGTATATCCATGGTGTGTTTGCCTAAATATTAGTAAAATTTCCGAAAAGCATACCGGCATCGCACCTGCTACCGCAGTCTAATCGTGGTTTCGGTTCTAAGAAAAAAATCGGTGGTTTCACCAGTGGCGAGAGGGAGGGACATATTCTGAATGCAAGTGTTTAAATTTATAATTAAAGTAGTGTCACATATCTAGAACGCTCGCAACGCAGCCACTTCATATTGGAGACTGTTCATGAAAGAGTTAGTGCCAAGCCTTTCCACGGAGCACAAAGAATATCAGTGCGCTACATTTTGACTTCATGGCACACTGAGGGGCCCATAATTCTGCAAACGACGGTTGTCTCGCCCCGGGCAGTGCTCATGGACATCACTACCTTGCTCTCTGCGGGCTTGACCTGGCTTGATCCCGGTTCAATCCCAGTCGTTAGCACAAGTTGAGTGCTGATATATCAAAGAGAACACGTTATTTTAGTCCAAGGCCGTTTATTCATATGCTATTTTGTAAGAACCATATGGTATCACCAGAAATATTCGCCAGCATGGGGACTGATTAACAGGTATCGGAGAGTGCATGAATTACCCGCATTTCTACGATAATTATTGCTTGAATTTCAATCAAATGTTTTCTCTCACATTAGAACTTACAGTGCGTGCCCACCGTGATCATTGTTTTGTGAACAAAATGACTCTATACGTCTTTACCTGTGTTCGTGCTCCACAACGTCAACTTCGTGCTGAGGAAGTGTCACGTGTACATTGGATCTGGTACTCTTGCGATCACGACGAAGAAACAGGAACACATCAAAATACGTCTTCGACCTCTGCTAACAATGAGGTGTCTATAAGCAACGTTTACAAATTTAATTACCTGGCTCCCGATCTGTCACTACGGCAGAATATCCCGTGTCAGTGATGAATATCATGTCAGGCATGCTGAAAAATGGCGCATCTGGTAGCTATACGAACTGTTCAATAGTCATCAATGCTACGCATAAAGCTCAACAGGCAGTACTTTCGTGATGGCTCAATGGTTATACTGTTCAGATTATGCGCTAGCGGTGGCCTACACAATACAACCACTTAAAGTTCGGGCAAACGTTTAGTCCGAGAGTGCTCTATTATCCAATAGGTTGAGTTTAGCTTGTAGAGTATGTCGTTGAGTGCCAAAGATGGGCAGTGACACAGAAGGTGCTCTACAGTCTCATCGCACCCGCACAAATTGCACGCCGCACCGTTGGCCATCCCTATGAGGAATGAATAGATATTGGTAAATGCCACGCACAACCACGTGCGACACAGTAAGGTTGTTTCGCGACGAGACAATACAGGTGGCAGGCGAAGTTGCAAGTTAGGGTCGAGAGAGTGCAAGCGTGAGTTGGTGAAATCCGGTGAATTCCATCGTAGAAGTGGGGTGAGGTGAGTGAGTGATTGAAGTTGCCGCGCACCATTCGTTTTTAAGAGTGGTATAGCAGCCCGCTGATGTTTTTGATAAGCCGAAAGCGCAGCTTCATCTGCACTGTCGTTGCCGACAATTCTACAGTGGCTTGGCAACCACTGAAATACACTGTCGTGTCCTTTCTAGAGCACGTGGTGATGAGCGTGCCTTATTTCGTACACTAGTCGCTCGCCTAAACCATACTGTAGGACCATGGCCTATGCATTATTGCATGAAAAAGGCCACAAAAGCCCTTCTGCACTTCGTGAAGGATACTGGATTGTAGGAACGCTTGTGACAGTGGTGATTCCTCTACGACTGACTCTTTGAATGACTGAATATTATTTTTCTTTTCTCTCCGAGTTTCTGGATGATTTCTAAGAAGAAAACCCGAGATAATGAGTCCAACAAATTGTCTCGCATTTGGCGATCGGTACGAAATGTAGATGTCTAGACAGGTATCCTTCCCTTTCTTTGTCCTTACATTCTAAGGAGTGCCCTTATAGCTTTGTTTGCTTCACATTTTGTAAAGAGCGTCTCCGCGTGAAGCATATATTCCTTCAATAAAGCTTCTTGGCGTAAAAGTTGTTACGTGGGTCACTACTCATACGTGAAATAGTTCACAAGATTGTTTTCATCTTCTAACGACTGTGCTGGAGCATGTCGTTCTTTGTCAAACATAAAATCACCAAAGCAATAACTCGCCACTCCTTTCAGGAAAGAAGAACTAAGAAAATTTGTACGTGAAGGTAAGAACATGTATCTAAAGGAAGGTCATTTGGTAGTCAAGCCAACGTTGTTCAAGTCGTTCAAGATGCACTGGGTCATAAATCGCTCGATGGAACTAAGGACCGGTGTTTTGCTGCTAATTCGATATTCCGTCCAGTGTTATTCTTAAGCCCAGCCAAAAATCAGAAGCAGTAGATCGAGGGGCTTCTTTCACGGGATATCTTCGAGATGCCACTTGACAAAGCTAGCAAGCGACCGTGAGAGAGCCTGGTCCCGGCAAGCACTCATTTACTTCTCTAGCCATGATTTTTTATTAGATTTCATATTACCAATAAAGAACTCGGCAACCTCTGACTTGTTGCCTATAGTGCGTGACCGCAATTATTTGAAGAAAAAACAAGCCGGCCAGCAAAATTAAGACGCTTGTCCTTACTCTTAAAGAATGCTGCTGTCGCAGTAAATTGATTTATAGACGAAGAAACCCACTCAAGGCTGTTCCGACGCGATCGGAGACCGCTCTCGCACGCTCCTTTCTGCAAAGCCTAGCATTTAACTTTTCCAGTGTTGCCATTCTTTTGCACATTTACTTTTATCGGGCGGGTGTCTCAAGAGGCTTTTATCAGTTTTGATGCACTGTGAAGTGCAAGCCAACGACCGGCTACTCGCAAACACAATGGCAGGCACTAAACTCACCCGCAGATCAGTTCCGCCGCAGGGACACAGGAATACAAAAAAAAAATGAGAGCTCTTTTATTATGTTTTGTCTTCAAAAGCCAGTTCACAAGTTAATTAATTCATTCATAAAATTTAACGTCCCAGGAAAACTTTCGAGATATGAAGGATGCCCTAGTTCAGAACTCCAGAATAAGTTTTTAGCACTCGGAGTGCTATAACGTTCACCTAAAGCTGCACTGGCCGCATGTCACCTCTATCGAAAAGTGGCCGTGGAGTCTGAGAGTCGAACTGACGACCTCGTGCGCAGCAGCCGAACACTACAACCACTGAGCCACTGCGTCTATAGTTTCATGATTCGCCTACGCATCAAGTCTTGTTGACATTATACCTCCGCTAAATTGACGTCACATAACACACACAGGTATCTGTGTTCAATTTTCAACCGTCTTTTTTTTTTTTTTACAATTGCGTGTAACGTAAAAGAAACTCTACAAAGATTAAGATTTCTCTGTGGGTTTTGTGCTACAGACAATCGAAAACACAAAGCGGCCCACACAAAGCGTTGCGGTAGCGCCACGTCGTTTAAGAAGAGCAAAAATCAGAGAACACCAAAGTATGTCTTATGAGTTGTAAATGCGAAAGCATTAATTTCCAATTGGACGCCGCTGAGCGGTCCTTCGTATAATCTAATAGAATAGAATAAATAATACCTCTCACATTTCTCTAGCAAACAGTATGCCGGAAACATATCTAAACATGTCACACACGCTAAGGCTGCCCTGTAGCACTCAGTCTTTTTTTTTTTACTCGTGCACTTTAGTAATTGTATAGGTGTCTGCCCTCAACTCTTGCCTTTTCCTTGATATAAGGTCAGACATTTGGGCGAGTTGGTACAGATGCATGATTGAAACATACATCGCAACTTTTACGCTGACCGTAGGACAGGAAGACACAAACATGCGTGTTTCCGTCCTACGGTCTGCGTAAAAGTTGCGCTGTACACTTCCATCATTTTCCTTGACAAGCTATGGACAAGACAGTAGGAAAGATTTCAACATCGTTTTCAAGATCGTAAACACTTGAAGTACAAAAGCGCGTGAGCAACTATTCAGTTCTCTTATCTGAGCGCCCTGCATCGGATCAGCTACAAAACTGTGGTCAAGGAAGCAAGCGTTATCCTTCACCTACGCACCACTTCAACGTACACTCTATATTGTCAGCTGCTGTGCAAATTGAGTGCGCTCTGGAAGAATAAAAACTGGCGACGAGCAGCTAGCGAATAGCCACGGTGTTTCGTTCTTTTTCTTTGTTTTTTGTTTTTTAATGCTTGGCTTTGTGAAGGCCTTTCTGCAAGGATAACCGAGTGCTGCGAATATTTCCAACGAAGGACTTATAGCAAAGGCACGCAGGGAAATAAATACCAAGCAGGCCTCCAAAAAATTTAAACGCCACTGACCTGCCCCGTTATAAAGTCAGTGTTATTCTTGATGTTTTTAACCACGCGGTTTAACAACTCCCGCCCAGGCTACGGCAAAAAGAGTTTCAATTAGTAGCGTGTCGGTTTTACGTACATGTGGCTTTCCTTAAGCAACGTAATTAACGTGTATCTCAGCTGAGCTTCCTGACAGCTTGAAGCCCGCGACTGCGCAATCGTGGCTAGACGACTCACCCAGCCTCCACCGCTCGAACCGCGGGCAGTACCCCGAAGAGCAGCTGCACTGCAAGGCAGGAAGAACACAGGGGAAGCCACCAGGAATTCGGTTCCTTTCGTCCGAGGCTTTGCCACCTCATGACTGGCAGTTCACGCAGCTCCCGCGCCTCGAACCGGTGACATCAAAAGCAGCCGTGAGATCGACGCCGCTGCCTGTCCGTCAGCGACGATGCGTTGCAGCGGAAAGACAGGTCTTGAACTTCGCGACCTGCGTCGTGTTTTGCCGACGACAGGCCAACTGTGTGCGCGCGGCCTGTTCGCTGCTGGCGGCCGCAGTAGCGGTACTCACGCCGCTTGTATATGACCGGTGCCGCGGCAGGCAGCAGCTGCGCCGCGCGCGAGTCGTGGTCGCAAAGGCGTGCGCGCGTCGTGGCGTCTGCCGCTCGACTCCGGCCCGCGTGCCGGTCGTGCCTCCGTCGCCGCCGGGTCCAGAAACTCCGGCGCTCGAATCTGCGACGAGAGCGAGAGGGTGCGTGAGAGGAGCCTCGAGCGAGAGTGGAGAGAGCGCGAAAGAGACGGCCGCTTTAGTCACGTGACTCAGCTGTCGCTCTCCCCTTTTCCTCACCGCCTTCCCCCTACCTCGCCTCGCCTCCTCCCCCATTTTTATTCGTTTACTCTCAGAGTGCGGTTTGGACTCTTCCTCGGGAAGCTGTGGGTCTCACTTTCACTTTTCCTATTGAACTAATATTTATCATCTGGAAAAGGGGGCGTGCCTACTTTTGCCCTGTGTTCATTGAAGTTTAAACGCTTTCCGCTGCCAGGAGGCGTGGAAACGTTTAAAGGACGGTGGTGAAGAAGGAGCGTCGACATGCTTGGCGGCGTCTCCGTCAAGTTAGAATGCGTAAACAAGAGCTAACCAGTCGTCCGGAGTTTGCCTTTCGCTTTCGTTGGGCCACGTTGCGCGCTCGTTGCATTCCGTGTTTTACTTGTACCCACAAAGGCGCGTGTGCAACACAAAGCGAAATGTAACGGCTCGGTGCGTCGGGGTCTAAACTTGTACCGGAGGTACCTATCCAACGGCATCGGCTACTGATGCTATATTTTGTTTTTGTAACGCTTGAAACCCGACTTGTCTGGCAGAGACTAATGAGTGATATTTCTGTACACGACCGGTCGGGATTGCAGTAGAAGAATAGCGCATTCTTGTTCATCTCTTCTTAGCAGGAGTTAAGCACCTACAGACACTCGCGTAGTGAACTTAGGTGTTTGATTGCACCGCTCTGATGAAATGTGCCCTTAGACAGATTGAGCTAAACAATCGGTGAACAGATTTGAGGAAAGTACTGTAGACATTAGTGTTTAAAAAAATTAATTGAAACGTACTTTCCCAGCTGAAATTTTGATTGGTTGCAGATATTTAGGGAACTTGATATTTAGTAACCTTAATTAAGCTACCAGGGCTTGAACGTGATGCTGGAGCAGTTCTAAAAATTGGGGAGAAACATTGTCATGCTATTTGTATTACGCTGGCTTTCAGCGTATGGGGTTCCCACTCATGCTAAAGATAACACATATGCTTCATGACAATAACAGTATCACAGAAGGAAGACATCATTATGCTTACAAGATAGTATTCAGAATTTATCCACTTTTCAATATGCACGATGCTGCATAAACAATCCTTTATTCTGGCACTGCCGCGACATATATAAAATGAGACTTCGGACCTGAACATTCTGCAATATCTCAGTATTCACGCGCGACGACACTAACATTGTTTAAATGGTCCCGCTACTCTCTCTAGACCGTCAACATGAACTGGCACCGCTGCCTCACTTGCTCGATACGTATAAAACAGTCCTTTCACGGAAGCTTGCAGGAATTAATTTTAGCCTGGCTCTTTGTTCAAGTACCATACACTCGCTACATTTTGTCCTAAAATTTTTAAACAAGTTTTCGCCACAAGTTCAGAACTCCAAATTGTGCCGTAATTTTTCAACTATATTGTCATTTCGTGAGAAATGTACGTCTGAAATAGGTGCTCGGTGTGGACACTTGTGAATGTTGAGACGTGCCATCTTTGGAAGCGTACATGGCACGAACTGCAGAGGCAGTGCTATCCCATACGTGTACTACGAAAATTTAAGAGCTATTACGCACGTCGACCACGATACATCTTTGACGCGCGAAATCCCTGAAAGTGAGAGAGGTCGCTAAATATCATTCAAGCCTCTGTAGTCCGCGAACAAAGGAATAGCAGGACTCTACCTAGTAACACTGTAGGAGTCATTGAAAAAAAAACAACCAAGTTCTTCCATTACAGCGGTGATCAAAACAATAGCAAACATTCAAAATGTCAAGACACACAAAAAGTTTATCGTGTATCTGAGCCACTTTGCTCATACCTTTGTTATTGTAGCGAAACCATTATATGTCCCGTGAGGTAGAACCGCCGGCATTGTTCGCAACGAATAGTAACAAGTATCATCATCAGCGTCTTGTAAGTTAAGTTAGAGTAAGGGGACGTAAGGAGCAAATTGAATGAAGGTAAATTATAGTAGATTAAGGTGGATTAAGGTTGGTACAAATTATGGCAAGGTAAATTAAAGTGGATTAAAGTTAGTACAAGTTTGAGCAAGGTGGCTTAAGGTCGAGTAAAGTGAAATAAAGTGGATTAAGGTTGGTTCAAGTTAGAGCAAGGTGGATTAAAGTCGGTTAAAGTGGATTAAGGTAGGTTAAGGTTAGTACAAATTACAGCAAGGTGGATTAGGGTGAAGTTGTGAAGGGCACATGACAATGCATGACGTTACGTATCATGAACGTAATCAATTAATTAGAGAAGTCATAAGGCTTTCGTATTCAAATCATGGAAGAATACGTAAGTGTCAGTTTTTAAGCATTAAACCTCCCGTGTTCTTAAATATAGCGCACTCCTCAGAAATTTACTCTGCAGGCATACCCAGGAATTCTGGACATATGTTTAGTTTCTTTTGGCGTATCGGCGTATTTTGGCGTATGTGGCGTACCGACGTTAAATATTTGAAATTCGCGCCGTGACGTATGCCACGACGCAAAACTAAGCAAAACATAATAAAAAGAGGCACAACCTGAGACTGTTGCTTCGCGTCGGTGCTTCACGTCGGTACGAGCGCGCTTATGTATCAGCCTTATCTTGAAGACCACCTGCTACTTGCTCGACTGGCAATGAATCGATGATTTTGCTAGACTCCTGGTCAGACAGCTTATCGGCATTCCGGGTGAGATGTCTGGCCGAGATAACGGCTCCCGCAAAGCTTCCGTTGGGTTTCCTTTCTTTGCTATTTCTTTTTTTATTATTATTTGTGCACCACTGCGGCCACGGGCTTCCGTATAGTTAGCGTTATGTTTCGTGGGTTTCCTATAGAAAAGGTGTGATGCAATAAGAGGAAGCTTTAGCTCGCGCCTTTCTTCGATGCCGGCTGCTCAAATACATGTAAAACGCATAAATGATTTTATGAGAAAATCGCTCAACCGCTCAACCGATCTGAATGAGAATTGTTGCATTCAAGAGAGAACGTTAGACCACAGTGATCACCGCAATAACTATTTTGATTTAGTCCATGGCATTATTGACAACAATTATCAGAAATCGGTAAATCTGAAAAAAGAACAGAAGTACGAAGTTTACAAATCCGTTAATTCACATCAAAAACTGATATTGTATCTCTATAAACTGCATCCCTTGGAGCATCTCAATCGGACAAATTTGATGTATGAATTTATAACTTATGTGAAGTTGTTACAATGCTTGTGAAGATTTTTTCGAATGCCATATTCAGGAGTTAGTGGTGTATTTCAGGGTGGCATACAATCTATCATTTTTGTCCGCTATAAATGAAATATTAGGTGCAGCTTACAGAATTTTGATATCGTTTTAATTGCTGAGATACAGAGTCGTATACTTCAAGTAATAATTCTTGAAATTTCGCATTTTTTTATAATTTAAAAATGCGGAAGCTAAATGAATATTCACTTTCTGAAATCGCACTTTAAATGTTACTTTTAAGTCAACATAAATCACGAATTGCGGTGGAGTCGTTGTCAAAAGAAAGTATTGCTCATTTCCCATGTAGGAGCAAAAGCTTCCCGTTAAGTTTGGTTTAGAATAATATTTTTGCTGAGAGAAGAAGCAAGACGGGTAGCGTATTTACATTGTGGCGGCCGCCCTTCGATGGGGGCGAAATGCGAAGATACCCGTGTACTTCGATTTAGGTGTACGTTAGAGAAACTTTGGTGGTCGAACTTTTCCGGATTCCCCCACTACGCCGTGCCTCATAATCAGATGCTTGTTTAGGCACGTGAAACCCCATAAGTTAATTAATTTACAGAATGTACAGTACTTTACAGTAATTTACAAAGCCAAGCATACAACAGCCTACTCATTGAAGCGTTCACTTCTTCAGACATAAGCTCGTGCTCATCTTCCTTGGGGTTGTGCAGAGGTGCGCAACATATTTACACTTGGCATGGAAGCGCCGTTCCACTGCTTTTTAGGCAGAAAAGGACTGGTAGCGTTTCAGGTGGCTGACCTGGACGACGTGACGGGAAGTCTGGATGGAGCGAGTAGTAGGTGCGACCGGGGACATCTCGTAGGTTACATCAGTTACCTGACAGACGATCCGGTAAGGGCCGGAGTAGTGGGATATTAGTTTTTTCGAGAGGCCAAAGCGGGGCGGGGGGGGGGGGGGGGACACGCAGATCACGCAGGGACAAGATCCCCGGTAAAATCAGCGGCGTCCCGCTGGCGACTGTCACAAATGCTTTTCTGCTTGTCTTGAGAGGCACAAAGGCGACGGTGAGCAACTTGGCGTGTTTCTTGGGCTCGAGCAATTACTCACTTGTATGCTGAGACATGGACTCCTGAGTGGTAGGCAGTATTGAATTAAAAAGCAGCACCGGATCTCGGCCGTCCAAGTAATAATATGGCGAGTAACCTGGCGTGATGAACTTCCCGCGAATGTGACAAAAGAGAGAGCAGTATCCTAAATCACGATGGTTATCAGAAACACACATGAATGGATGGAAACAATCCGGCAAATTTGACGACCCGGGCTCAGGTCTCCCATGAGGGGACTTCGAGGCCTTGCCTCGTCGCCGCCTCTCGGGCTTGCTGGACAGCCCACCCTTGTGTCTTGAGGTTGGAGCTGCGCAGAGCGGCGGCCCACTTCGACACAAGAGCCTCCGGAGCTACTGCCATTGTAGCTGATGTAACCCGACACTCCAACAACATGTGTGACAGCGTCGCTCTATTTTCCTGACATAATTTGCAAAGAGCAGTCGGGTATTGCGCGGGGAAAATGTGCTGCAATCGCACCGGACTGGGGAATGTTTGTGTTTGCAATTGTCGCCAGATGACTGCCTGGCGACGTTTCAGCATAGGGTGAGGTGGGGGCAGCAACCGCCTGCCTAGCTGGTAGTGCTTGGTGATGTCATTGTACCTGACCAGGCGTTCTCGCGTGTTTTGAACCAGCAGTTCCGAACTCGAAGAGGCGGTCTCCGATTCTGCGCGGCGGGTCAGTTCTCGCGCAGAGCGGTGTGCTACCTCGTTCAAGTTAATGAGGCCCTCATCCGTGGGGGTGGCGACGTGCGCTGGAAACCATATGATCGCGGTGTTATCGCGGTGTTTCATGTGTTAACACACATGAAGAGCTGTGCCGTTACTGTTCGAATAAGCCGCTCCTAAGACCGTTCATCTGAGGAGGTATGCTGTACTAAGTTTGTGTTTGGTAGAACAGGAGCGGAGCAAGTAGGCCACAAATGTAGAGAGGAAGGAGCGACTCCTGTTGGTAAGAAGTCGACGAGGAGCGCCCCGGTGAACAATGATGTTCTGCAACAGGAAGTAGGCTACGTCTGTTGGAAGGGCTCTGGTGAACGCGAACTAAGTTGCACGATCACTTGCGACGGCAATCCACTTGTTGCATCAGTGAGATGTGGGGAAAGGTACCAAGAAGTCTGCACCAACGCTATAGAAGGGTTCGGTAGGAACGCCAAGAGATAGGAGTACACCAGCAGTGAGCACAGATAGCTTCTGCTGGCGTTGACATCACTCGCAAGAAGCGACTTAGCGGCGGACAGATTGGTACAGACCAGGCCGAAAGAATCTTCGTCGGACACGGTCGTACGTGCTGATTCCCCGAGGCGACCAAACGTTGGTAGATCGTGCAGCTTGGACAGAACAGTTGTGCGAAGATGCCGGGGAATGACCAGCACCATCCAAGATCCACTAGGGTACATGCTGTACCGATATAGAGTACCGTCCTGCAATAGGAACATGCCAAGAGAAGGATCACATGACCTAGGTGTGAGCATTTCCATGATACCACTTATGCTTGGATCTTGGCACTGTTCGGTAGCGAGGTCAGCGAAGCAGATAGCGAAAATACAGAAGCATAAGGTGGCAGGAACATCAGGAGCATCGTCTTGGTGGTGGTACAAGCAGTAACTGTGTACGGGTATTCCTGTACGCGTAGCGCCTAGTGACCTAGGCGATCGGTAGGTTCTGTGAGGGACGAAAGTCAACAGAGCGCATGGTGGTCTGTGGTGAATGTAAAGGGCCGAACATATAGGTAGCGGCGAGATTTCGCCACTGCCTAGAGAAGTGCAAGGCACTCACGTTCAGTAATGAAGTAATTGCGCTCAGCTGGAGAAAGTAGATAGCTGGCGTAGGCAATGACGCGGTTGGGACGTCGATACGTTGGCGAAAAATGGCACTGATTCCATGAACACTGGCATCAGTGCGGACTTCTGATGGAGCAGGGGAGTCGAAGTGCGCAAGAAGGAGTGGAGATGTTGGGAGAGAGATAAGCTTCGAGAAGGCAGTTGCTTGTTCAGGTCCCCAAGAAAATGAAACGTCTGCCTTCAGAAGAGTAGCGGGCGGGTGACTCCCGCAAAATTGAGCATGAAGCGGCGGAAGTACGAGCACAGGCCCACGAAGCTGCGGGCGTCTTTACACATGTTGGCACGGGAAACTTCCGTACGTCACGAGCTTTGCCCGAGTCTCGACGCGCACCAGATGACTCAACAAGCTCACCGAGGATAGTAATTTGGCGGCGTCTGAAGGGACATTCAGACGAATTAAGCTGAATGCCAGCATTGCGAAAAGCAGAAAGAACGAGCGAGAAGCACTCCTGGTGCGTGGCAAATGTAGGAGCAAGAACGATGGCGTCATCTAAGTAACGAATACAGATAGGCCATTTGAAGTCATGAAGGAGTGTGTCCACCGTGCGTTCAAGAGTAGATGGAGCATTGCATAAGCCGAAGGGCATAAATTTGAACGTGTATAAGCCATTCTGGTGTTATAAAGGCGGTTTTCTCGCGGTCCATGTCGTCGACTGCAGTCTGCCAGTAACCGGAGCCAAGGTCGATCGAAGAAAGATACTTTGAACCGTGGAGGCAGTCAAGGACGTCATCAACGCGTGGTAGAGGATAAACGTCTTTCTTGTGGAGGTGCCGGTAATCCACGCAGAAACACCAGCTGGCGTCCATTTTAACTAGAACAACAGGGTCCGCCCAAGGACTGGATGATGGTTCAACGATTCCTCGAGAGAGAATCTTCTCGACCTCTGTTTGAATGACTTGTCGTTCGAGCGAGGACAGACGGTATGGTCGCCTGTGAATAGGGTGTGTGTCACCGGTGTGCTGTGGTAGAGGTCTGGCCTAAAGGGCGACCCAGGTCAAATATGTCACTGAACGCGGAGAGCAGCTGGCATAACTAGTTGGCGGGGTGAGGTGGAAGTTCGGGAGCAGTTACGTTTGTGAGCTGAGGAAGGATGGCCGGCAAAGAAGAGTCAATGGGAGACGACGTAATATAAGCAGTCAAGGCTGAAAGCAGGCAAACATGGGAGGAAGACAGCGTACCTAAGGCTATGCCTTGTGGTAGGACGTGGTCACTGATTCCAAAGCTGATCAGATGAAGGCTGGTAAAGTTGCTGGTGATACTGACGATGGTTTGCGGAAGAGCAACGTGATGAGCAAGGAGGACTTCCGCGAGGGGAGACAAAACACAGTCGCCATCAGGCACACGTGGAGCTGTTTAAAGTAGGACGCTGGTCATGGCTTGTGGGGCGAGTCGAATGTGCTCAGCGAAGCAGAACTTGCTGGGAACTTCCTCAGGAGGGTCAGGAAAAGGTAAATCAAATGGAACAAGTCCAGCGTAACAGTAGATAAGAGTGGAGTGAGCGGATAGAAAATCAAGGCCTAGAATAACGCCATGGGGACACTGTTAAAGAACAGTGAGCAAAACAGACACCAACGCGAGCGGCACACATTGCTATTGTGGCCAGTGTTCTGCCGCTAGCGACTCGCACAAGACAGGACGCCGCAGGTGTTAGGACTTAAGTGAGCTTAAGCAAGCCCATCACATAGATGTGCTTGCCTATATCTAGCAGAGCAGAGACAGGGACACCATCTACGTCACATCAAGTAAATTCCTTTCCGTCAGTAAGGTGAGTAGAACAATTGCAATCCCTGTCGTTATAGCATCGTCACCTCTCGAAGTTGCACCCTACAGTTTCCCGTAGAGTACAGGTACATGGGGGACGGAGAACGGCAAATAGTGGGTGAGCAAGACAGGGGTCGGCGTGGCGAGGCTGAGCGAGTCTTCCGTGTATATGAGGACGCCTACTTAGATTTGTATGGCTCTGTGGAATCTTGCGGTGATAGACAAGCACCTGGGGAGTGGCGGTAAGGTTGGAGCGCAGGCTGATATTGGCATGACGTCCAGGTATTGCGGCAGTGGCGGGAAATGTGGCCAACGCGCCGGCACTTGATTCATATCGGCCGGTCATCGGATGTTCGCCATTCCGCTGGGTTGTGAAAAGGCCGACAGGGGTACTGGCCTCGCGAAGAAGAGATCGTAGGAAAATGTAGGTGTCCGCTCGGTTGACGGAATAGACAGACTGAATTCCAAGGTTCGCCAACTCGTCGCGCACAACAGACTTGACTTGAGACAACAGAGTTGACTCACGTGGTCATCATATCCATGTTGCTGCGCCGCCAATATCAGAGTTCTGGCTAGTTTGTAGAATGACACTACAAGTTTACGCGAGCTGTACTTTTGGGACATAACTTTACATAGACGATAACTGAAGAATTTACTCAACGAACCGCTGCTTAGGACTATTTTCTCCTATACATAAAAAGGTAACAACAAAGAAAAACAACAAAATATCAATTTCGGCGCGGGTTCGTCTTTAAACCTTTCGTAACGCGTGGACTTCGAGTTCAGCAGCTCAAGACCTTGTGTACAGCCAGAAGTAATCTTCCCTCCACCGAGAAATGGCTCAGATTTGCTGGGACACGGACGCACCATCTTGAACAAGTATGCGAGGTTATTAATGGAACATATTTGTTTAGCTTCCGGACTAAGTGGGCCTGCGCACTTTTATTTCAGCACATGATTGTGCGTGGCAACCAGTGCGAAAATATTGGCAGGGGCTTAGCTCGGCTATGCGAGGATGCAGAGCATGGTTAGCCTTGGTTAAGCTTGATTGCAAGTCCAGGTTAGTCTGGTTGTCTAGCTGTGCTGCGGCATTTAGCCAGTCGTTCGGCGCGCTGTTCGTGGGCGATTTCCTGGGTGATTCGTTTCCTCTTCATTTCGTTCCGATGACGATTCCAGGCCTCCTCCTGCTTATCAGAATTGTCGCCGTCCACACTGCCACCTCAACTGTGGTTGCGGCACACGCGAGCTCTCATTTTCGATCCTCCGACATGTTATCAGGCATGCGACGCAGCTGGAGAAACGAGCGGCGGCTAGCGCAACGACAAGGAACGCGGTGTGACTTCATACCAAACGGCGGCGGCGGAACACCTGTGGCTCGGCGCTACTAGCGGCGCATGCACAGTAGTGACTAGGGAGCGAGAGATAGAGAAATAACCGCAGCGAGACGCGCGTTGTGACGTCATGTGCCTCCTCGGAGCGCCGCCATGGCGGTTCGCGGCCAGTAAAGCTTTCGCTGTAAAAAGACAACAAACAACTTGAGCTAATCAGCCAAGGTTTGGCTTTGATGACACCGGCTATGGTAGCTATAACTACCAAGGAAGTTAATGAGGCAGACGGTGCGCTAAACGCCTCCTCCAGAATACTCCGAGCCATAGCAAGTTTTTGTTCTTCAATGTGGCTTAGATAGCAACTGACGCTGACGCTAAAATGCACTGGCCTGCGTCAGGAACTTCACTTAACTATAAACGACCCACGATCGTGATCCCAGTGCAACAACGCGCCAAGTGGGTCCGCCTTTAACGTGTAATGCCTTACGCATGCATAACGTAATGTGTGCGTTTTGCATAGCGCCACAGAACAGAATATTGAGGCTGTTATACCGTCTTGGTTTAAGTGGAGGCGGGTACACTTGAAGCGCCAAGGAGTATATTATGCCGCGACATCAGACGCCTGCTAGCCTTTATTCAGAGCAGCAAAAGCTTTCGCGGCGCGCGCGGCTGCAACTTTGTTCCCACGGCCCATTGAGGACACTTTGCCGACAATATCGTAATATGGCTGAGGTATGTTGATGAAGTCAGTCGGCAGCATTTTCGTGCCGGCAGCTACGTAATAAAATGCAACCGTCGGTGATTAATTTTAAGTGGGTAGCCTTCAATCAAGGTGCGCAAAAGCAGATAAAGCATTTGGGATACTATTGTGAAAGCGTCTTTCGCATGGATGCGCTCATCATCGAAGTAGTGCATGTGTTTGCTTGGCGAGTTTTGAACTAGTCAGCGGATAAATGTCACAGGGGCTTTGCGCGAAGCATGCACTTTCGTAGCTGTGAGAGAAGCAGCCTCGGTGCTATAGGTCACCGCGCACACGCAATAACCACTTTCTGCATAGGCGTGCATGCAAGCATGCACCCCGTCCATGTAGATATATAGCGAACGGTATGTGCCTATGTAAGTTGAACTTGTGCGTCAGCAAGTATGTGCAGCTGTAGAGCCATACAGAGTAGCGTTTGTCAGACTTATGGAACACCAGGTCCGCCAGAGCTTACGCATTTTGTTTCGCTTGGAATTTCTTTCTGTTCTTTCACCGACCAGAACCATATAGGCACACGGTGGACGCAAAGTGTTGCGTGTTCACGCTGTTGTCACGTTAGAAAATCTAAGCGCACTTCCCAAGAATGCTTTAGTGCGTCGTGTTGCTTCTATCAGCGGTACTTGGTTTCGTCATCGACCAGCCATGCGCGTTGGCCCATTCCTACACTCCACCCTCTCCCCCTATGACAAAGCTCATCCACGTACAAGATAAATAAACGCGCTTGGGCCAAAGCGCAAGCATAAACTTTTGGACCATCAAAACTGCAGCTGTACTTGAGACCGTATTTTCACGGTGCACAGTAGTCGTGGGATACTTTCGTTCCTCTTGTTCTAGCATTAGTGTTTCATCGTTTATCATATTGTGCTCCTTTATTGACACTTCTCTGCCCTGCTATAGGTCAGTAACAACTGATGCACTGGATTATTTTTTTATGGTTCTGCGCAATACACGGAGTATCTAAAATGGAGTGGTTATAACCTCTTCGGTTGATATCGTGTTAACTTTGCCCTACCCATGCGGTTGCAGGCATAATTCTTGCTCGCCAAGGCCATATTTAGATGGTGGCAAGAGAAAGAGAATACAGAGAAAGGCAGGGAGGTCAACCAGAGGTGGTTCCGGTTGGCTACCCTACACGGGGGAAAGGGTTAAAAGGGATAAAAAGAGAAAGAGAGTGGAAGGGAAACATAGAAAGAAAGCGAGACGAGCACTAACAAAGCGCGTACACTATAGAGCGGTAGGGGGCGGCGTTCTTAAGGTCTATCGTGAAGGCCCGTAGACTGCAGGAACCTTAATAACGCGAGTAAGGCCTTCAACGCGGATGTTATTTCAGAGCACTGACCTAAAGCTTTCAGTTCTGATAGTGGACGATTGTCCAACTGGTCCAGTACTCTACACATCATTTGTCTCTGGGCACTATATCGCGGGCAGACACAGATATGTGTGAGCGTCTCTTCGCTGTTGCATGTGTCGCACGTGGGGCTGTTGGCCATTCCAATAAGGAAAGCATATGAGTTCGTAAAGGCAGCACCTAGCCAGAGACGGTACAGCATGGTCTGTTCACGTCGTGGTAACCCAGGCGGGAGGTGCATCCGTACGTCTGGCAAAATACAGAAACGTTTATATGTTTAATAAAACGTTTAATAATTTGGACCTAGATGGTCAAAATTTACAGAGCTCTCCTTTACGACGCGTCTGAGTTCCCAGCATTTATTTGAAATATTCAGCCAAGTCAATAGGGAAGTTAAACACAGGCGGTGTGGGTTTTCTCTTTCAACCTTATGCGTGGAGAGAACCGTAGCGAGCCTATTGCGATTCATAAAAATACAATGCAACACCTGTGAACATTCCAGGACAATATTCAAAGAGGACTTCAGATGAGCGACCGCTAACTCTTGCAGGCGCTCGCAAAGCTTTCTTTTTTTCGATCTCGTCATCTACGAGCTGTGGCCAACCATTTAGTGACACAGCGCACAAATTTACTGGCGTCATTTGCTAAGATGGGGACGAAATCCTTACGCTACATTTTTAATGCTAAAATGCGAAGATCGCCAAATGCTCGGACCTGGGCTGAGCATGAGTGAGAACCATATTTTATGACTGAGCTTCAGGGATTATTACACATTACAACACGTTCTTCCCTCGTTGCCACTACCTGGTAGCTATTTTCGTTTTTCTCACGGAAGCAGTCTGACGCATCCTATATGAACACTTCTAAGAAATAACGGACAGTATGGGAATCTCGTAAACTGGAACACCCGATGAGACAAGGCACTTCGCAGAAACTAAAAACGAAATAGTCTCGACCCTTATTCTTACTGAAAGGAAGACAGAAGCCTCTTCCATTAACATCGGCGGTCTGCACATTGGCCATTTCAGACGAGACCGTCATGAGAACGCGCCTCAAGCAGTCTCATGGCACACACATCGAAACGCAAGTCGCTATTTCGATGTGTGTGCGTGTACGTGTGCGCGCGCGCGTGTGTGCGTGTGCGTGTGAATCGTGAACAGTTCGTGGATGTAGGTGGGCATCGCTCGGCCTGTCTTCCAGTGACATCTGGAGTACTACAGGGAAGTGTACTGGGCCCTTTGTTGTTCCTCCTGTACGTGAATTATATTGTTGTCGTTGTAAAGCCGAATGTTCAAATAAGACTATTTGCGGACGATTGTGTACTGTTTAAAGAAATTACCCACACTAGTGACCAAGATGACCTAAATGTTAGTCTCAGTAAATTTTCTGTTGGTGCACTCAATGGGGGTTGACCTTGAATGTTGAAATATATAGTGTTTTTCTTCCCATTTCCCTCAAGAAAACATCTCTCTTATAGTTATATGCTAGGCTCCTATGCACACAAACAAGTTACTAAATATAAATATTTAGGTGTTACCTTTTGCAGCAACCTTTCCTGGAACCTTCACGTGCAAAATATATCTTTCTCTGCCTTCCGTAAGCTGTGCTTTCTCAAATACAAGCTTAAACAATCCCCATCCTCTGTTAAACTACTTGCATATTACTACACAATTTAGCTCGAGTACGCCTGTATTATCTGAGATCCCTACACTCAATGTAACATAAAGAAACTTGAACGAATCCAAAGACAGGCTGTCCGGTTTGTTTACAAAAAATGTTCGACATTCGACTCACCAACTGAACTAATGAGGTCCAATAATATCCCTACACTTAAATCGCGTAGAAAAACATTACGGCTTGACTTTCTTTCTCAGTTACTTATAAGGAATTGGCACTGGACCCGGCAGCGTATGTAAGTCGACTAGTAACGAGACCTATTCGCCAACATAACCAAAATGCATTGACCCCCTATTTTGCCCAAACCAACCTATTTAAATACTCTTTCTTTCCACGCACCATAAATGACTGGAATGACTTGCCTTTATAAAACTTTTGTCACGATTGTTTACTTTTTGTATCAGCATTATTGTCGTATTGTTGTCGCATTTTGTTGTATTGACATTGCTTTACTTCTTGTGACCTAATATTGTGTTATCCACCCTGCATGGACATCGTGTCCACAGTATGTATTAAATAAATAAGTATATATAGAAGACTTTTTGTATCCACTTTCTGTATACGTTGCAATCTTATGGTGAGCAAGCTTACCCGCCGAAGGCGACTAACGTAGCAGCCTTATGTTTGCTTTTATCTTTTGTATCGTAGTCTTTGCAGTGGCAGGTTATTTGCGAGGTTTTTACGGCCGTTAAATTATTTGCGAGGTTTTTACTGTCGCCGTTAAATCTAAGTGCAACAACTTCGTTCGGGAACAGGCGCGTGGGCGAACACGGTGGTTGGTTCTGGTCGCGTCGTTCTTGTCGCCAGCGCTGAAACTTAATTTAAGAATGTTTTTTTGACACTAACAATAACTGAAACCGTCCAAAGCCTGCGATGGGTCTATAGTTTGGTTTAAAACAGAGTCACAAATGGTTTTTTTTTTATATAATACGCGGACTTTTGCTTCACCGAGTCGCTGTCTACTGACTTAATACTATACCTCGAAATGATGCAGAATGTCGGGAATGTGCTTCATCGCATTTTCTGCATGACCTCGTCAATAGTATTTTCAATACCGCTGAATGTCGACCGTTTACTTTCCATTCCAAAGGCCACAATAGCTATACATTTCATTGCCCTAGGGAGCATTTCCGCTCTGCCCATTCCTGAAGTCGGTTCCGAAAGAGCACTCACAGGAACGCGTCCGAAACGCCAAGGCAGCCTAAGCGCGATCATTTATTCGATATTCGGGAGTAGTAAACCATGAGCACTAAGTTTAACTCTTCTGCTCAACTTTCACGGCGCTTATTTAGAGCTTTTAAAATATTGCATGAAGGATATTGCATGCGTTGACTACTTCTTTCTGCTATAGCTACCACATATGAAATGTTCGGTCGTGTAAACCTTTTCGCCCGTTCAAAGTTTCTCTTTCCTCCTTATTCTTCGCAGACGTTGGTTGGCTAACTTCTTTTGAGGCTGTCATCAACCTATTTACATTGCGTATTTCACCACCCTAGTTTGACTCACTTTGTCAGCTGTACACGTGGTAAGCACGTTTTGCGAGCCTAATGTCTGCGTGACAGGGAAACCTTTGGCTCAATTCAAAGATTTGAATCTGCACGACCCCCTCATGGCATGAGTACCAATCGTACTCTCTTTCCCTGTCCTCGTTGCATGCGCTAAAAACTCTCGTCTTAGAGCTTTAAAAGCAAGCACCCACGACAGGGGTCCTCATATACAGCATATGTTTACTGGAAACCACTACGGCGAAATAGAAACACATCCTGCTGTCTCTGAGAGATGTCCACGTGTAATCAATTAAGTATACCGATCATATCAAACTAACATTTTCTGAGCACAATCGAAGTGTCAGTAAAACACGTATCATCATTCTGACGAGCAAAGCAGATGTCCATCGTCTCTCTTATTTCGTACTCATTTCTATCGTCCAAATATGCACCAGTTCGTACAACAACACACTTTGGCAAACGAACCGATAGACTCTTTTGTTCTGTAGCGTTGACATCGTTTCATGAGGCACTGCACAATACGCACGTTAACGAAAGAGGCCTGGTTACTTAGGCAGCATGGTGGTGTTCATATATATGTATATATATGTGCGTGCGTGTTTGTGCGTGTGTTGGGGGGGTTATGTGCAAGAAACCATGGTATGGTTATCAGGCCCACGTCATAGTGAGGATTAATTATGACCCCCTCGTGTTCTTTACCGTGCACCCGAAGTCCGGTTCACGATCATTTTTTTTTTTTTTTTTTTTTTTGCATTACGCCTCCATCAGAATGCGCGCTCACCTAGGCCGGGGTCGAAGCAGCGCAACGCCAAACGACTGGTTAACGGTTTGTTCGCTTGAAAGCTCTAGGACGACGTTCAGATGCCTGGCTCGGAAAAATGCATTGTCTTGCACCTACCGTGGTGGAAACAACGAGGTAGCCCACGAAAGCACGTTTTGCCTCTTTCGACACGTTTTGATTCTTGCTTTCATTTCATGCGACGGAAAGAATGTGTTTTCGTCTTGTACAAAAAAACACATTTGTCAGCGTCGGGCACTATGTACTCAGCGTTGTACTGAGCCAGCGAATTTCGCGCTTAGCGTATCCGAGGTTTCATTTTATATGAAAGCGCAGAAGTTGACTATGTGGTTTGGTGAGCACTGACCATCGTATTATCGGCCGTGGTGGCGTAGTGTCTTTGGCGTTGCGCTGTTAAGCCAACGCCACCTATAGATAGCACAAGGCATTTTCACTCCCATCCATGACGTCATGTTACTGGCCCAACTGCCACAGAACCTAATGGGAATGCTTCCGAGTAGGTAACAATGATTTCGGCGCCACCGCTTTCATCACGCCAGTCTTGTGAATAGAAATTTCGGGCCGGTAGCGTGACGTCATGGATCGGGGTGAAAAGGCCTTGTGCTGTAGATGGTGTTGGTTAAGCCCGAGGGCGCGGGATCGAATCCGGGCCATGACGGCCGCATTTAGATGGGATTGAAATGCAAAAAACGCCCGTGTACCTTGCATTGGGTGCACGTTAAGAAACCTCAGCTGGTCTAAGTTAATTCACAGTCCACCTCTACGGCGTGCCTCATAGTCATATCGTGGTTTTCGCACGCCATATCCCTGAATTTCATTCTAACCGCCTTAATGAAACAGCACGCCCATTTAACGCCTTCTTGCTCGTATTGCGGGTAGTAAGAGAGAGAGGACATTTATTTGATTTAAAATGCGTTAGGTCGCTAGGTGGGAGGTGGCCAGGAGGGAGATATCTGGGGTGCCTTGAATGTGGTAGTTCAGTAACTGTTCACTCTGAAGCGTTCGGTGTTTGTTCCTTACAGCGCGTGTTTCACTTATGAAAATGGCCTTTCAATTTCTTGTGAATGAAATTCTAATTCTTTCCTTATGAGCCATCAGAAATTTATAAAGAAATCAATACACGACGCGTCACATCATTAGCTTCACGCGAGACGCTAATTTGAGAATACACACAAGGTTTTCCTCGCGAAAAACAAAGTAGAATTTATATGTGGCCCGTTATTAGTACTGCCATGACGCGACACAGCATTACCTTAACATTAGCTATTCATTTCAGAACAAACCGAAGCTTTGATTGTTGGACACATTAAACGAATTTTATTGTAGTGTCATATGTGTAATCAGCTGTTCTTGTATATGGTAACGTCACTCAATTCTTCCTTTGACATTGTAACCAACTATGGCTCACAAATTGCCCCAGCTTACCATGGTTCTGATGCGCAATTGTTGTATTGGCTTTTCAATAAATGTTTAGGGACCTCGGACCGAAATTATGCCGCCAAAACCGCAGATGTGGCAATGCCTACACTTCTACAATCTTAATTTGCATTCGAAATAATTAGCTTAAGGCTTCTGAAGTTCTAATTCACGAACTTCAGCCTTCATCACTCACCTCTATTGGGTACAGACGTCACAATTCGCTTCAACCTGAGATTAGGCCTAGAAATTGGTTCATTTCATGAACGCCGCACCTGGGCTCAAGCATAAAGAATTCCAAAGGATATAAAGTTCCCTAGAGTTCAGTGTTCTGGCCATGTTACTTTTATGTAAAGTGACTTCTTGCTACAGTGCCGTTGAATTAATGCTCAAGAAGCGGCGAGCACCGGCAGATCTTCTCTCTCCTAGTAGCAAATATTCTAGTTTCTAGTTGCGGAACGAGAAAGTTCACCTACCCAGTCAATGTGGGGCATGTGAATTCCAGTGTAAACAGATGTTCGAATCCCGGTAGTGGTAGTTCTCCGAAGTATAATATTTACTTTTTCAAGAGATATGAATATTTGGTGAATTTTAATCTAACACGCATAACGCATAAAAAGAAGACTAAATCTCTAAAAAGAAATTCTGATATGTGCAAATTAGTAACACGTTAGCAACACAAAATAAACTTTCATATCACGTACCAACCAGAAACATAGTGGCGAGTTCCCTTTTGAAACGCATTCGTTCCTCAAAACAAGAAAATCATCAAGAACACAGAGAAATTTCTGAAGACTACTGTGAAAGAGCAATAATTTGCAATGAAACGAAAGAAATTTTCATGACTACTATTAAAGCTAAACCCTTGTAGATGGCCCTGGATTGTTGTGCTTACGTCTGACGGCGCCTCTACAAGCACGAATTCACCCGAATTAACTATACGTAAATGTGCATATGGCTCCGAACTTAATTGGCTTGTCTCAGTGCGCAAAAAAATAAGCAATAATTTCGCAGCGACATGGCATTCGGAATGAACTGAAGCAGTTACATGGTAGGTGTGATGTATTGGTTGTTACAAAAACCAAGATGAATGCTCCAATACAAACATCAACGTGAGGCCACCCTTGAAGCTTTCATTATTACTTGGTTATTTAAACAAAAGTTCTCTTCCCTATAATTCATGTAAAGTAGCAAGATAACGCGCCGATTCAGTAGCAGCCACTGTAATAAATATCCCCAGCACATCGATTTCAGAAAGGCCCTATAGTATTACATAATCAGGAGCGGGGTAAATACAAACTGGATTCTTGTTAACCAAAGATTTACGTTAAACTCGCACTTAAATGAGCGTAGAAACCTAGAAACGTATAGTGCAGCAAATAATAATTCAAATTTTCTGATGCAAATAAACGCCCTTTAATGTTCCGCTAAAGACAATCTTGCACTTGCAAACTCGTCTTCAGTGGAACATCAAAGTGCAACTCGGGCGATTTTTTCATGTCCACTGACCCTAATAAAATTTTACATATACGTCCCCTTTTGCCTTCTGATTATCTGTGCCAAACGATAGGACTGTAAGTCATGTAGTTTTCCTCAAAAATTAATCTTAAAGGTTGGTTGCATGTTCTCGACTTATATGCCCAGGAACGCATGACGTTTTACTGGCCACCATGTGTTTGTGACGTCAGAAACTCGCCACTTCGCCCAGAAACGACGAAGTTGGCTCCTCCTTCTACGAGACAACGGCCAACAGTCATCGTTTTGACAGACGCGATAGCCGTGCTTCTTTTCCTGTTGCCGCAACACAATACATTGAGCTTCGACACGTCAGCTGCCTAGCGGGGAGGCGGCAACGGCGATCCTTCAGCGCTCATACTCTCGCTGAAATTGTCGCCTAAATGGTCGCTGTATAGTTCGAAAGAGCTCGAAAAGCTCCCTGTGTTGTCAGAAGGCATCGTCAACTTCGCTATTTTTTTTGGATTTAGCACCACGTGTACTGCGTGTTTAGCCCGTGTTCTGCGTGTTTACATTGCGGTAGTCTGGGATCTGACGTCATCGACTCATCGTGATGTCACAGAAGCAGCTACCCGTTTAGGTTTCGGTACCTCGTTTATTGGTTGTTTAAGATTATTGATGAGTTTCTAATCTAATTGACCCACCATACCAGTGACAGGACTGTCAATGCCATTTAAAAATGACAATATCCTAATGTGGGTTAGAAAATTCCGGAGTTGCCCTTTAAGCGCAACCGTTCCGAGGTGAGCGACCGTGTTTGGTGAAGTACACCGGGTACTAACTGCATGACTGCTGAACGAGCAAGAAATGCCGCCGTCAGTTATATTAAGTGTGACGATCGTAAGCGCAAAAAAAAAGCGATGAGCAAAGATCTGTGTTTCCGCAGTACACTCGTGCGCTGTGCTTGTACATAGGGCGAGAAATTCTCAGGACTGGCATTTCTAATTTGTTTAATTAACAACGGCAACCCCTAGGTTCAGTGCTGTTGGCCCGCTGTTAATCAATAACTGCACCTACGGTGTTTTGATATGAAAAAAAAAAAACTCTTGGAAATGAATGCTCCGCGGTTATTCCAAAATGTCTTCTACGAGTTCCGAGAACGTGTACTCTATACCACATGTACAGCATCTGCCCAGTACTGACACTTCACAGTCAGAATATGCTGCCTTTTAAAAATATATTATTGTAGCATGAAGGTTTAGGCATGGAACGTTTTTTTTTTTTTTTCAAGAGTCCGCTTGCATCGTCACACGCATTTTCCATTTCCGTACAATTTGTTCATTGAATAAGCGCCTTAAATATTTCATTTCTGCGAAGTATTCGCAGGCCTGAATCGACATGCTCACTCGTGCGGTTATTCTGGTCACGCAACGTGCGCCTCACGCATCCTTTGGCAGAAAAGAATATACACAGGAAGCACTTGTAAACACACTTATCTCTAGCATGCATCAAAAAGCGTGTTGTTTTCTTGGCAGCCGAAGCCTGCATTTTTTGAGGAAAGTGTACTGAAACTGCTCTTTTTATTTAGCGATTTTTTGAAGACACGCAGACACACGTATCCTGAAAAAATCGCTAAATAAAGAAAGCAGTTTCAGTACACTTTCCTAAAAAAATGCAGGCTTCGGCTGCCAAGAAAACAACACGCTTTTTGAAGCATGCTGGAGATAAGTGTGTTTACAAGTGTATGCACTTCGACTAAGACGGCTTTTATTGTGTGCGTCCAAAACCATGCCCTTATCTCTTTTGGTGATCAGCCATTTAGCACTGTCTTGAGTGTCTACAAAAAGACTATTTCGAGCGTCTTCCTTCTTATCTTTCCATCCCATATCCCAGTCATACGGTAGCGAACCGAGCTAGACCCTGGTTAACCTCCTTGCTCTGCTTCATTTATCCATCTCTTTATTCGGACTTTAGAGCCTAGAAAGGGCTGCTAGTGACTTTTTTTCATGTCCGAAAATACCTCTAGTATCGTTCTTATTTGCTCTCTGTTCCCTATATATCTTTCAGCATTGATTCTCTTTTTAATCAATGCGCTCACGTGCACGCAACCATACCGACTGTTTTTGTGGTCGGCCGTCCGTAAGTGATGTTTGTCACCCTTTTAGGTCTAAGTTTCAGAACGATGCGTTGATGTGTCGTGTTTCTGCGGCCTCTTAGCACACAGCCACGAGACGACGCCAGACCTTCGTCCTATTAGCACACACATTAAGTGGTTGGGCGCCAGAGTACCCCTGCACACTGTCGATACCCGAGAGGGGCGTGCGGCTCTAATTTGTGGTCTCTACAGTCGCCTTCAGTTGCACCAGGCTTTCCATACGCTAGCGAGCACGTTACATTGCCGAATCATCAATCTCTTCAGAAGCAGACACTCTTTCGACTTGCGCGAGATCAACTACAGTTGCCAGGACGATAGACACCGCGCAACTTCATAGGCCGTTTCTATCGCATTTCGCTAAGAACGCGGGTAATCCGAGGTAAAACAGAACTTCATTTGCTGTGTGGTAGCCTCACAGTGCGAAAATTAAATCGATTACATTTTTGCAGACAGTACAGAATAAACGTCAGATCTTCGAATAGCTGCGAACATAATGTTGAGCCAGAGGAGAAGGCACGTTCTTCTGCCTAAGCACACTGTGATGGCTGCTAAAGACCACAGTGATTCTCTAAAATTAGCAATGAAGGCAGCAATGCCGCACTAAATGAACGCTCAAGTTGGACTTGAAGCCGGTGGCTTCGTATTGTGTGGCCGAAAAAATGCCTAGTGGGCAAATACTTCCCGCAAGAATTTGTTGCGATACGTATACATATCGGAAGCACATATTACCTAAACATATATAACTCTGTTTATGGGATAACCGCGCGTGTTTCAGGCGGCACGTCTACCACTGCTAGACACATTTTTGCTGCAATTATATGACGCAAAACAAATCGGTTTGCAGCTGCAGCCACTGGCAGAAAACAGTAAGAAATTCGACACTTCCGTCTACAAAACGACCACCAGCACCTTTACATGTATAGAAACAATGAAAGAAGGCAAGCAGCGCAGGCAGCCAGAGGTTCGATCTCATATATTCGTGACAAATCAGACGCGGTTGTTCAAGGGCAAAAAAAAACAAAACAAAAAAAACACAGTCAAGAATATTGTCAGCACGAACGAGCATATGAGTCATAAATAACTATTCGTGTTATAGTTGAGCTTATGTAACAAGGCAGTGAGCGTTGAAAGCACGACCCACACGTATCGAGCAATCCAGAAACTATCGACAAAAATTGAAGCGTTCTATAGTGACGCGCATACAGAAAAGATTTTGCGCCAAAAAACAACGCACACAAGAAAGACGACGGCACCACGGGCGTTGGTGTCGTCGTCTTTCTTGTGTGTTGCTTTTGGCGCAATATCTTTTCAGTGTGCGAGATCACCAACTAGCCCAGCAGTTAACTCTTATATAGTGACGCGGTTCGCGCCGTTTGCACAAGCTGTTTATGGCTATAAAATACTGACTGCACCAAAAACGACAATGGTGTTCAGTGTTTCCTTTGGCTCTTAGTTCATTTAATGTAACAGCAGCGTTCTCTCACAGTGAAGACCACAGTATTATTTTTGCTAAAATATGTACGCTTCGAACAGAGAAGCAAAAATATTTGTGGTATGTTCTGTGCGCCATGCGCTACCTCTCCATGTAATTCAATCTCGAAGTTTGATTATATCGCACCTGCTATCTAAGGACCCTGCATGGTTTACAAGAACGCGTGCGTTTTCGCGTTATCAATAACTGTTGCAATGAATAATTCGAAACCAGTGACAGTGCCGAAAGCTTTCCTTTTCGTCAATGGTACACATTCTCGAAGGCGTTTCTTTACAGAGCTTTTGTGAACGCTCTTCAGGTAAGGAAAATATACTTTCTATTTCGCTAACGCAGAAGTTCACAAACATTGAGCCGAGAGTGCGCGATCAAATCGCCGCAATGAATCAATAGATAGCGGACACTTAGAACGATACACTCTAGCGCCTATTTGCAAGGACTCTGGCATAATGCCACGCTTTCGCTTTCACTGCTTTGCTGCCACGTTTCGACAGCGGCGCACCGACCCGCTCGCGATATCTGATGACGCACGCTCATCTGATACTTCACAACCGTGCCCGTATGTGATTGACCTGTCTGAAACCACGTAATGCTTTCGAGTACTTGTTAAGAAAATTTTTAGGAAAGCAGTAATTCATGCAAATATATATTACTTCGCCAGCACACTGGCACATTGACCCGTTCACAGCGTTCGAATGCAGTTGCATGCGTAATGTGTTGCCGAGGCCCCGTGCAGCCTGCTCAATTTAAGTTTTGCCTAGATATTACCCTTACATGTCGCTTACTGCCACCAAACATAGAGATGCCGCCTCGTTTAGTTCACCAAGTGCACAAGACGAACCTCGAGGGTTCCGTAATGAGTTCTAATGATCATAATTAAAACCAGAAACACCAAAACTTCCGATACATTGAACGTAAGAGGCCCCGAATTTCTATTAAATATAAATTTTGTGCAATGCAGGGTGCATTCGCAACATTGAGAAATGTAGTTGATAACGGCAGCGTGACACTTTCGGGCACTTACTAAAGGAATGTTTTATATATATATATATATATATATATATATATATATTTCTGGGTTTTACGTGCCGATACCACGATCTCATTATGAGGCACGCCGCCGCAGTGGAGTACTCCGGACATAGTTGACCACTTGACCAAAGTTGACCAAAGCGAGACGCTTCTCAAAGCGTCTCGCTTTGAGAAGCGTGAGAGATCAAACTTTATTGTGTCCTTGATACGGTTTAGGGGTGTCAGGTGGTTGTGTTGCGAGTTAGCAAAATGCCGACGGTGGTTCCACAGTTAGCCGGACGGATTGTACTTCAGAAGCATCACAAATTTAGTGCTGAGATAGGACAAATGTCTGAACCGGTGTGGAGACTATGTGGAGAAATAGTGTAAGGTAGGTAGAATAGTTCGTATATTTGTAATTACCTGTATGCACCTCATTTTGGTTAATAAAAAATAGCGGCAAAAAAAAAAACGTTGTGGTTCGCCCTCGTATTTAGCGCTTCTATTGAAGTCAGGAACGTGAAAGTTTCACCACACATTACATTTAGACATTCCCCTATTTCTCCTGATTTACGAATTGGTATATTGTGCAGTTGTTTCAGGAGTTCGGGAAATATTGCGAATTATCGCCATATGAAACCCTGGAACGCTTGAGTACTTAACTTTCTACAAAGACTGTGATTCACCTACACAATTTAAAAAAGTTATCCTTTGCCACTCGCAACATGCTTCCTACTTCAACGAAATATAAACGCAGTGTCTCACACTGTTCACCGAGTAAACCAAGAAAAAGCATGAAAACGGGGAAAAGGAGAGTATTTCATGGCACATAATTAATCTACATACTTCAAACTTTCGGAAAGCTTCACCCATAAAGCGCAACCCCTCTCCTCATTTTCTCAAGATATGACATTTCTGCCGTTTTCGCTCCTCTCAAGAAAGCGGAAAACCCTTAGAAGCGTTCTATATAGCATAGCTAAAGGTGTTGGGAACGAGCGTCTATCAATTTTCACTTAATCCCTAATAAACATAAATTTTCTCAAAATTTGCCTGCGAATTGCCCTTTGTATTCCCCACATTTACTGAAAACATAAACTTCGTGAGTGATCGTTTCATTTTTCCCTTTCTTTTTTTTCAGAAAACTGGGGAAAGCTAGTATGAAACATTTTTGAACGCTTCTAGTCGCATAACAGCTTTGCTGCAGGAGCGTAAATGTTAAAAAAAAACATTTCGTCTTCCGCTCGGAAACATTGTTTACTATAAAGGCTCGTTCACACTGATACATTCGGTGTCTAGCGCAGCGCATAATCCAATTCGGCGGCGGCAAATTCCACCGAAAAAGCCTTCTCCGTGTCAATCGATACCAGACCGATTTCTGGCATTGCTGCCGCCGAAATCCCTCGCGCGAACCAGTTATACCGCGAGTCAGCAAGGAAGCCATCCCCCGAGACACGGCGTTCAAGTTCGACAAATTTCCGTCGTCTCAAAAGGCCGTGTCAAATGTCGCGACAGCCGAGTTGTTGACAAAGGCTCTGAGAAATCACCGGGTTGCGTATATTGAACATCTAGAAGGCCTTAGCAACCGCGATTGACTGAGACGCCGCGCCGCCGGCAACGTTCTTATGTCACGCCGTGAAGATTATTGCCCTTGCGTGTCGCCCACGATAGGTTAGGTTAGGTTAGGCTAGGTTAAGTTAGGTTAGGTTAGCCTAAAATGCGTTAGATGGCGCGGCATTCTATCACGGCGATTCTAAAGGGCGTCGGGCGTCGCAGGCGGCGTTTCAGCCAGTCGCGTTTTACAGGGGTTGGTAAGGTGCTGTGCTTTCTAGATTTTCAGTATATGCTACCCGGTTCTTTAGGAGAGGCGCCGGGCCAAGCGTTAGCATAATGTGATGAAGGATGAACTGCTGCGAAAAATAACAGCGCGCAAACTCAACGCATGCGGACAGAACGGCTAAACAGCGCGCAGGGAATACTGTTGCAAATATTGCATACTCGGCAGATGGCGCCAGTGTTACAGGTAGAATATCACGCGCTTCCTTTGTTTTCGCGTTATTTCGGCAGGTGGACACCAATCAGGCAGTTCGGAGGGCGAGCGACGTAAACGACGCGGCATTACGGTGGCAAAATATTCGGCGACGCTCTAGACGCCGAATGTTCCAATGCTATCGCGCTATTACTGAATGAAATCAGATATCTAGTCCGCGCGAGCTCCTGATAGTGACTCCTTTTTCACGATAATTTATGGTGACTCATGGCGTCACCTGCTTTCCTATAGGCTTCTGTGGTACCTGGTACTACTGAAATTCTTGTAGCTTTCTTGGCGACACGGCCTTAAGTCATTTTAGCAGATCAAAAGGATTGTCCGATGAAAATTGTAATAATCTGTAGCTCTGTGGCAGGCAATGCATATGGAATGGTTTCAGCTAGAAGAGTTACAAAAAGTAACTGTCATAGACGACTGCGTGCATTCGCATTGCGTTCATTCCAGTAAAGCATACGTTTATTCATGAATTTGACCGTGTGGCCACCCATTATTACTGCGTATAGGTTGGCTAAACGCGTAGAAAATTTCTTTACTGCGCAATAGTGCTCAAGGGCTGACTTGAGCGAATGCCATGGCATGCACATTTACGCTCCCGTTGTTCAGCGTCAATGCCGCCTCACTACACGTTTCCGTATCTATGCAGCAAAAGGTAATAACTTGTTTGCTGTGCAGAAAAGTTCCCATTTGGCGTCCTTCAGTAAAGCCCATTGCGAGAACCTTTCATTACGAAAACTCCCACTAACATCGCACTTATGAACGCAAGAACTTTGATAAAATGTTTGAACCTGAAAACATTCATTGCGGCAACAACAAAATTTAGCTCAAGTCAAAAAGCGGTAAGGCAACAAAACATCGAGCACTTCGCTGTGGGCTTCTTGCTGAAACAAGAATGGTTTTGCTCACTACTCCAATAATTCTCTTTTCTTCGCTACCAGTGGAATGTGTTTCATGACGACAGACTCTGTTCCATTATGCTATGCTTCCGTGATTGGCCCGTCGTGTCGCAAACGCAAGGCTTCGCTTTGTGTTGTTGTTTTTTTTTCTTTTTTACACGTGCTTGTTTCGTACGTCGAATTCCTGTCGCGTTTTTTTGTTGCCGGATATTCCCTCTGCGTCAGAAATTCCTGAACTCAAAGCAGGAGGCGGTCGTCGCTTCCGCCAGGACACTGCACGTGAAACCATTCCAGACTCGGGAATGTTTTGCAAAGTTCTTCAGCAAAATATACCGCTATTACGAATACCACGTGTAATCCGTGCAGTTTCTTGAAAGCAGCCAGTTTTAAATGCTGCCGAAATACAGGTGCAAGAATGTTCTCCTATACCTTAGCAATTACATAGAAAGATATCTTACCATTTGGGAGGTTGGCACCACGCGAGGGGCTCAAGTGTTCGAGAAATGTTGGCCGTTAAAAATATTCTTGCTGCGTCATCCGCTGGAAGGTTCTCGCGGTAAACTTTTTCTGCGAGGAGCGGGTTTCCGTGCATTCTTTGTCCGGGCCGTGTGGTTTACGCTTAAATCCAGGAAAGCATTGCTTTGCGAAGGTAATGTTTGAACACAGACAAATGGGTAGTGTAACTTTATCGGTTTAGATAGAATTACGGTTGTAGCGCACATACAACTGGAATAAGCAGAAAATGGCTTACACGCAGCGTGGTGGCCTAGTGGCTATGGCATGGCGCAGTCAAAGTCGATGTCCTGGATTCGATCTCGGCCACGGCAGCCGCATTCCGATGCAGATGGAATGCAAAGACGCTGGTGTACAGCGCACTGGGTGCACGTTAAAGAGCCCCAGGTGGTCAAAATAATTCCGGAGCCCGTCTCCCCCACTATACGGCATGCCTTGCCATCAGATTGTAGTTTTGTCAAATAAAACCCCAGTATGTAATTTTTTTTAGAATGCATTGCAAGCGTATGACAGCAGCTGAGCGTTTAGTACGATCATCTCAAGTCTTCTGGATTGCACAAGATTTCACGCTTAATATCAGAGTAAATCAAAGTAACACGTGCAACATAGCGCTCAAATAACCCGGACTTGCAGACCTGAGTTTCTTGTGGATCGCTGCAGATAAACATATCCTTTATTTCATTGAGCACGGAAGGGTGTGCTTACACTACGTCACTATCCTTATTAGATGCATGCAGAAGGTATACAGTATGGTAAAACTTTATTGAGGTCCTACAGATCGTGATTCATCACGAAGCGGGCCGCCCCACTTGGGAACTGGAAGGCCAAGCCTCTCTGCCGCATAGTGGGCCTATTGGACAGCTCAGAGTTGGTCAACCAGAAGAGGGCTGCGGAGACCCGCCTCCCATCTGGCCGAGCTGTTACGTCACGTTACGTCACAGATAAAACCAGATTCGTGCAGGGGAATTGCGCAGTACTAAAGCACGTCTTGTGAGCCGAATGTCTATACCACGCGTCTCAGCTAACGTTATCCAAGCTGTCCAACAAAGAAAATTTCTTTCTAAAAGCACAGCGCAATATACAATTATAAGACCTACTGTGTTCGGTCGGCAGAGTTCTGACAATGGACCACCATAGGTCTTAAAATCGTATCTTGCACGGTGTGCGTGTGTGTGTGTGCGTGCGTGTGTGCGTGCGCGCGCGCGTGGGTGCGTGCGTGTGCGTGTATGTGCGTGTGTGCGTGTGTGTGCGTGTGTGTGTTATCTTCTTTTTTCGTTGAACCAATCGGCTAACGTTAGTTGGGACACACTATATAACTATGACAAGTCAAAGCGTGTTTCGGGGCGAAAACTGTAGTGTAGTACGTGCGAAAACCGGCCTGCCACTTGCGCGTGGCTGCTATAGCCCCAACGATTTCGGATGACGTCACCAAAGCAGGAAGATGGCGCGCGACACGCGTGTTTGTTTTGAAGGTCGCGCTCGCGTGGCGTCGAGTCGACAGTTTCTCGCCGGATTCCGCGGTGAACGTCAGCGGCGCGTGTCGTCGGCGGGTTCCCGTCAGCGTGTCCATCTCACCCGTCCTAATACCGCGTGCTTCGGCGCCTGCCAACTCGACGCGCAGTGTGCTTTCGGCCGCGTCGTCATTTCCTCCGCTCTCGCCACGCGGAACCTAGACGCGTCTGCTTCGGTTGCAAACTGTCTCCGGCGAAAACCCGCGGATGTTGTGTATATCGTCCATACTTCAGGTCTTGCTGTTTTACAAGTGGTAATAGAACAAATGAAAGCAAGATGCGAGACGAGGTTCGAGTTGCTTGCTTCACACAGTTTCAAGGCGAGCGGCATGTAGCAAAGCAAACAGGGGAGAAAATAAAGAAGGAAGAACTAAGTATAGAGCAGTAACCTTTAGGTGCACAGGGAAACGTTCTAGCATTACATCGTCACCACCCACACTGGAAACCCAACAAAGACACATTACTTTCCAGTTCATAAATGCACATGGCCGAAACTGCACTTATTGCAGTGTTGATTCAACAGAGAATTTTCCTGTGCCCTAGCTGTCATCATCATCGTCATCTTTTTTTGCCACCGATCACTTGCACTGTCCTACGCCTATAGGTGGCGCGGCGATAGTTCAACATGGCGATAATGGGGTGATAGAGCAACCAGGAAATAAGCGCCTCTGGAGAAGCAGCTAGTTTACTAGTTTTTAGTACCACCCAGCACATTCCTTGGCTTTTCTAAAAAAATGCAAATGTCTCTCGTTGGGTCTAACGCCAAGCACTTCATATCTCGTGGTATTAGGGAGACACGTGCAGCATATAGCCTGCGTTTAATCTCTTTGCTTGCATATAACAACTGCTGTAAAAAGCTTGTCGCGTATACGATAAAGACTGAAGTATGCGGCCCCCTCCGGTACTGGAGCCGCAAAAGATCAGTACATATTTTGTCGTGTTTTAATATCTCTGTAATGTTCGAGAGTAAGCACATAGCACCTAGACGAATGGTGAGCACCCTACCGTTCATGGATGAATGAAGCTACTTAAAGTACGCGTCAAGTCTATTCACATTAAGAGGCATGTTACACTTCGTCACTTTAGTGTCGCAGTGCTTTTGTTTTTTGTTTTTAATAATCCTAAATTTATACAACAGAGCCCGAATTCGCGAAGCTTTTCGTTGATAAATGAATTTTAGCACTGAACGGCAGCCTCTGATAACAATATCTTCAACTAGCTGATAGCTGCTGCTGGTACCAACAGTTCTATCAAAGAGGCTTTATTTAATCTTATATTTTTTTTACTACAGTTTACCGGCAGAATTCCATACCCTTGAATGAGTGGCACTCCTCTTCAGCCATAATTACCGAGATTCAAACTCTTTCTCAACAATGTACCAGAACTGCTTCAAAAAAAAAAAAGAGAAAGAGAAATCATGTAGCAACACTTGAATGCGGCGCAACCTCCAAAACACTAACCTAAATGTCCCCCAATAAGTTTTTTTTTTTTTTTGAAATGCTCGCTACAAGCTACCATTTCGTCACTGACTTTCTTCCCAGTCCGCCTCTTTATCTAACACAACGTTGTTTCTTTCTTAAGCTTCGTAAATTGTGCAGGCTTATTTCCGTCGAAACTCCTCGACTTCCGCATGATGGCGCAATAAACATGCGGTTATTTTTCGCGTGCCGATCGTTTGTTGCCTTTCCGAAAAGCTGTCAAAACTGCTGAAACCGCATATGCTGAGAACCTATCACTGCTCTCAAATGCTTCGGAGAACATCCACATGGCGGCACCAGCGTATTTGGAAAGTGCAAATACAGAAACGATATTAGAGGATGATGATGGTGATGATGATCATCATCATCATAATCATTATCGTTATCTGTGAGTATTCCCATTGTAACGGGGGACGGGGGTACACTGCTACTCTCGTCTCAATAGATAAATAAAAGTAAAAAAAAAGAGTACAAGTTGGAGAGAGCGCATTCTCGTCAGTGACGTCGGGCAACGGACGCCGTTCACTCCGGCTAGCTTGATTGCCGTACGATTTTATTAGATTTGTGCATGGACAGATAATTGTGTGCGCCAGCCGCACTTCCTTAAGGATCTTTCAGCTCTTTTCGGCTTCTGGCACGCCTAAACTTCAGTTTGATTTTCGAAACCGCGCGACTCGTGAAAATTTGCGGCTGCGATATCACAAGCTATGCAGAATTGAAGAGATCTACTGCTCCTGCAGAGTAAAGGTGCGCCGCGTCTGCATTTTCAATAAAGAGAGCCTTTTCTGTGCCCATAAATTTTGCGGAAAAGAAACGCCTGCAAATTCAACGTGTAAAACATTGTGTGATGTGTCGCTCAAGGAATAAGCATTCCCTTATTACTTGGTGATGCCAGAGAGTGCATTTTAACAGCAATCTTGGCATATGACGTGAAGATTATAAACTCTTTATGTAGAATGGTTACCGCTGGCGAAGCTTTGATCGACCCTCGTTGGCAAATTCTTTTAGTCAAATACAGTCATTGCAATAACGCGTAAAGGAAGGATTAGGCGCACATTTTGTATGAATGGATTGGCTATACAGTTTTCATGATTCTGCGGACCAACTAATCATTCAGTCATTAATTTGATTTGTTGATATTGCCAGCCCAATCGGAATAAACATTGTCCGTGGCTAATAAGACCGCTGCGCGTCATACGCTGTATTTGTTTCAGCTAATTTGGGCCAACTATTAAGCATAAGAATATAGGTGCCACACGTGTTGAATTGGCGCAGTATTGTTCTGACCCATATGTTACGGGGATGTTGCGAGTATAGAAAAACTATATTTACAATAAATATACAAGATGAGTCGGAATAGTTAAGATGGCTGACCACCAACAACACACAGCAGCCAGCGTCTCCGATCTTCTTCCTCTCTCTTCATTCATCCTTCGGTAACAGGACCCCCGGGTGGCGAAGCGCCATCTCGGCACATAGCAGGCGAACAATTGCTAGCGAAGTATGGCTTCAGCCGCGAAACGTGCACGACATCGACAGGCCTCTGACTTGACGATGCATCAAAGTGTAGCCACGAAATCTCGTAATTTACGTCGTTACCTTGGCGTAGCACTTCATAAGGCACTGTGTAGCGAGAGAGAAGCTTCGAGGAGAGGCCAACCTGACAATATGGTGACCAGAGGAGCACCCAAGCACCTGGTGCGAACTTAATATCGCGATGACAGTGGTCGTAACGTTCTTTTTGTATATGCTGCGAGGCTAATAAACGAGATCGGGCGACTTGACGTGCCATGTGACCGCGATCGATGACTTCACGAGCGTACTCATTTGCAACACGTGGCACAGAAGACAGGATGGTGTCAAACGGCAGTGTGGGGTCGCGACCATACAAGAGATAAAAGGGTGGATATCCTGCGGTGTCACGTCGGGACGAGTTATACGCGAATGTCACGTAGGTCAGCGTGGCGTCCCAGTCGCGGTGATCGTTGAAGACGTACATCGACAGCATCTCTGCGAGTGTTCGGTTGAGACGTTCCGTAAGACCGTTCGTTTGTGGGTGGTAGGCCGTGGACAGCTTGTGCTCAGTGGCACAAGAGCGGAGGAGGTCGTCGACAACTCGAGATAAGAACGAGCGGCCGCGGTCTGTGAGTAACTGTCGAGGTGCACCGTGGTGGAGAATGATGTCGTGCAGTAGAAAATTGGCGACGTCAGTTGCGCAACTAGTCGGCAACACCTTTGTTATCGCGTAGCGTGTCGCGTAATCAGTAGCGACGGCGATCCACTTGTTCCCTCTAGCCGTTGTCGGAAAGGGCCAAGCAGGTCAAGGCCTACGGGAAAGAACGGTTCAGAGGGAACTTCAATGGGATGGAGTCATCCGACAGGTGCCAGGGGAGGTCTCTCCCGGCGCTGACACAATTCGCAAGTTGCGATATAACGACGCACAGAGCGGTAGAGACCCGGCCAGAAGAACCGGCGTCGTACGCGGTCGTATGTATGCAAAACTCCAAGGTGTCCCGCCGTCGGTGCATCGTGAAGTTGTTCGAGAACGACGGGTCGCAGATGACGAGGGAGGGCAAGGAGCAACTCAGGGCCGTCAGGGTCGATACTGCGGTGGTAGAGGATGCCGTGGTGCAGCACGAACATGTGGCACGTGCCGTCGGTGCTACGAGATTGCACTCCGGCGATGATATCATCGCCGGAGTGCAATCTCGCCATATGGACTGCAATCAGTCCATATGGACTGTAAGGATGCGTCGCATTGTTGTTCAGCGCGCATGTCGGTCATGTCAGTACAAGCCATCACGCAGGTCACCGGATCATGCGCAGCAGGATCGGGAGGATCCACGGGGTGATGCGAGAGGCAGTCAGCGTCCTTGTGCAGGCGTCCTGACTTATAGTTTACAACAAATGAAAATTCCTGGAGCCGCAACGCCCAGCGACCAAGCCGTCCTGTGGGGTCCCGGAGGAAAAACAGCCAGCAGTTATTTGCCTGGTCTGTAACGACCGATAACGTGCGGCCGTACAAATATGGCCGGAACTTGGCGACAGCCCAAACTAAAGCCAAGCAGTCCCGCTTGGTGATGGTGTAATATCTCTCGACAGGTGACAACAGGCGGCTGGCGTAAACTATCACGCACTCGGTATCATTCTGTTGTTGGGCGAGAACAACGCCGAAGCCATAGCCGCTTGCGTCAGTGTGTACTTCGGTCGGTGCAGACGGACCAAATTGGGCAAGTGTGGGAGGGGTGGTCAGAAACCCGATGAGAGAGGCGAACGCGTGAGCCTGCTCCGGGCTCCATGAGAATAGCGTGTTCTTCTTTAGAAGATCTGTCAAAGAACGAGCAATACCGGCGAAGTTTTTGACGAAACGGCGAAAGTAAGAACACAGGCCGACGAAGCAGCGCACGTCACAGGCAGAACGTGGCACAGGGAAACTGCGTACGCCGCGAACTTTTTCCGGATCTAGTTGTACACCGGATGCGTCAACGAGGTGTCCCAACACGATGATCTGACGGCGCCCGAATTGACACTTCGTGGAGTTCAGTTGAAGGCCAGCTTTTCGGAAGACCGCAAGAATTGCAGCGATTGGGGTAAGGTGGCTGCCGAACGTGGGAGAAAAAACAATAATGTCGTCAAGGTAACAGAGACAGGTGATCCATTTGTAGCCTCGCAGAAGAGAGTCCATCATACGTTCAAATGTCGCAGGAGCATTGCATAGGCCAAAGGGCATACTTTGAACTGATATGAGCCATCCGGCCTGACGAAGGCCGTCTTCTCGCGGTCCATTTCATCAAACTGAAATCTGCCAGTAGCGGGATCGAAGATCGATGGACGAGAAGCACTTAGCTTCGTGCAAGAGCATGTCATGCTATTTTTTCCAATTCACAAAGCTGGGTAATTATCAAAGATTGCATAACTTTTTAAATAGTACCTTTAGCAAAACATCTTCAATACGAAAGTTGTAGCCCTTGTTCAGAAACATCGCATTATTTCCGCTATGCTGAGATAACTGCCCTGCTTAATTGTTTTCCAGCCTTTCTTTAAAGTGCGCGAAATTAAAAAAAAAAAATGTCACGTGACTGCCAGCTAACGCGCCTCACTTTTAGTGCCCTCAAATGTAAGTTGAACGAGATAGCAAAGGGTGCTGCGCGCACAATGATCGATTTTTTTTTTTTATGTTGATATGATATAAGGAGGTGTTGACGCACAATTTAAGGCGCCGGCTACTCCTTAGCACTTGAATGGGTGATTACGTATCAAATAACATTTTCGTACAAGCACCATGACTTGTCAAGCAGCGGTTTCACAGTAACACTATGACATAAGAAACACATGGTACATACAATATACAAGTTAAGTGACTCCTCAATCGACCTATGTTGGCGGTTATTAACGCTTTTATTGTTCCTTTCATTTCTATATCGCTGTATATATGTATGTGTTTCTGCATTATGTAATGTTGGCTGTTCTGTTGTGACTATTTGTGATAACACATTTAGACGATTTATGCACCACCCGCTGACTAAAGGCTGTGTCATTAGGCGACAGTATCAAAGAGATCGATTGAACAAGCTGTCGGTGACTGCCACAGACGTTAAGTGACAAAAGGGTCGTGCCCCCTTTTAAGAAAAAAATTTCTTTAACGAAAATGCGGCTGCTACTTGTGAATGCGATATGGGACCAGGGGCAGCACGGTTTTTATCTCCGTCCTTCACCACACTCTCAACTTAGACCCCTCCATCGTGTTTCTTGATTGGTCCGAAAAGAAAAGGAAAGAATGCCTGCGCTGTGCCAAATGCGGTTACCCGTCCCATATCGCATTCGCACGTGACCGCCGCTTTCTCGTTGAAGAATTATTTTCTTAAGACGGTACGCCCCTTTCGTAACTTAACGTCTATCGCAGTCACCGACAGCCTGTTCAATCGATCTCTGTGCGCCGAGCAGCCTTTGCTAATTCGTTCAACTTACATTTGAGGGCGCTATGCGCGGAGCCTCAGCTGGCAGTCACGTGGTATTTTTTAGTTTCACGCACTTTAAAGAAAGGCCGGAAAAGAAATTAAACAGGGCAGTTATCTTAGCATCGATGAAATAATCTGATGTTTCTGAACAAGCGCTACAACTTCTGTACTGAAGATTTTTGGCTAGCGTTACTATTTAAAAAGGTAACTAAGCAATCTATGCCAATTGTCCAGCTGGGCGGACTGAAAAAAAGTATCATGACGTGTTCTATATAGCTCAAAACAACACTGCGCAATTCCGCACGCGAAGCGGCTTTGTTTGCATTTTCGGCGGTCGGCTCAAGTTAGCTGAAACACCCTGTAGACTTCACGAATGCCTTACAGTATTCTCCTGAAAGGAAAGTTGAGATTACTTAAGGTCAGGTATGTCGATCCCTGATTTGCCGAAGGAGTTGAGCAGCTTTCAAAGAGCGCTCGAAAATATCTGAGGACCGTGATTCGTAGTGAAGCGGGAAAATCTATAAAATTTAGGAAATTTAGTGGCACTCCTCTTCGGCCCGACTTACCAGAATTCGAACTCTTTTTCAACAATGTAAATCACTCACTATGTTGTCTGAAATGAAATATCCCTCTGCATATTTTTTTTTATTTCAAGCATATTATTATTGTTTTGCCTTAAATTGTAGTAATACTGTGTTAAGAGCCCATGTTCTTAAGTCCTGTGCCTCGAAAACTTCATATTTCTCGAATAGATGCCTTTTACGTTATACCTATGATACGGGCTTAATCAAACTTTTATTCACTAGAATTATTTCGCTCCAGCTGAGTTGTACACAATTCTAAAGGATAACAATTTATAAAAGATGCGGAAAGCTATCTACAAAACAATAAATTAGTTTATGAATAGATTTTTCATGGTTTACTAAACCAACTTATGTAACAGAGCGAAAAACTAAGGAAGGAAGGAAGGAGGATAGAGTAAAAGCGGCGCTCTTCTCACTCTATCTTTATCGTCGTCCCTTCCTTAGTTTTTCGCGCTGTTAGATCATTTGCAATGAACCGACTAGCCCAGCAAGCCACCATTATGGATTAGTAAACGAACCACAGAGCTAAGCTTGCAAAGAAATAGGCTCAAAGGATCCTCCCACAATAAAGTAACGCTGAAATATAGCATATTTCTTAAATATATCATATTCCTTAACTATAGGCTGAATGCCTCTTTTATGATGACAACTCCAACAGTGAATAGCCGTAAAAAGGTTACCCCGGTTGTCAAAACGGTTTAATAGAACCTGAAATAGGCACGAAAATTATGTAAAAAGGAACGAAAAAATATGAGGAGTAAAACACATGCGGAGTGAACAATATGAAGTAGTAGAGCCCAGACACCATGGCATATTCCGTACATATGAGCTAAGTTCAGGGAATAGTTAGTGCTGAAGGGATCGCAACACGTCGGCGCGACCGAATTAATAAGCATACTTGTACGGTGATCACCGCTGTTCTATAGCACCCATGACAGCAAAGAGCCATTAGTTGATGAATCGCATAGTCTAGGTGATTCTTGTATTTACCTTGCATGCAGCATACGCAGCGTATCGCTGTGTCTACGTCTTACACTTTGCATCTAGCTGATTTGGTATCTGGACTTCCATTCAGCTCGTAAATGGCGTAGTTCATAAACATTAACATTGTAGAATAATAAAGCCGTGGCCTTTTCGGTGCATTGACGTAAACATTGCATGAGAATGCACGTTGTAAAGGATGTGGAAATTAGCGACTTATTTCACTAAGCCTCCCTTGAATGCATATTAAATAAATGTTTTCTTTTGTTCAACGCTCCTAGCCTGCTCTAAAAATTATGGGGTTTTACGTGCCAAAACCACTTTCTGATTATAAGGCACGCCGTAGTGGAGGACTCCGGAAATATGACCACCTGGGGTTCTTTAACGTGCACCTAAATTTAAGTACACGGGTGTTTTCGCATTTCGCCTCCATCGAAGTGCGGCCGCCGTGGCCGGGATTCGATCCCGAGACCTCGTGCGGCAAGTTGCAGGATGAGACGGTTGTGAGATCGTTACCCACCTAAGCCAAGTTGCTTTTTGATCCACTTTCATTTCCATTAATTTATTGTTTCTTTACTTCATTAATTAAGCACCAGTAATTTTCCCTATGTTGTACTTGGCGTGAGTGTTTGTTGGCTTCTTATGATATGACTATCGCCAACGTGTGCGATAGACACGGCCCATCAGTCGGCACGCCACCTGTTCTGCCTCAACGCTGTCGTTCTGGATGAGCCAATAAGCGACTCTCCCAGCCCGGTGACATCATTCAACAATGGTTTAAAAGCTGTAAGCGTGGTTCCCCCAACAGTGGGCACTCGGCAACAGTCACGGAATGTTGCCTCAATGCTGCTTCTTGCTTGTGCCGCAAATAAACTTGCTTATTTAGGTATGACGATCGTTTCTGCTGTTGCTGTGTTGCCCACCACCGTTTTTTTTTTCTTTTCATGATGTATGCTTTGTTGCGTTGACTGCACTCAGCCACCTGCCCTTCAGCGATGACATCGAGCTTAATCTTGGACCCACTCCGAGAACCCGGTCATCAAAGACTGCTAAAACTGCGGCATGCTTCTTCGGGATGTCCTGTCCGCACTACACTCATTCAACGTGTGTATATATATCCATTGATTTCTGGCCCTGCTCGAGGAATTTCGACTGAGGAAGTATTGTCTAACACTGATAATTCTGTCCAACAATAAGGACATGGCTCGTGGCATTGCAAAGATGAATAGTACTGTTAGCACGTGCTTCGAGGCACTTGAATCGCGCATTTCTGCTCTTGAAGTGACATTGGCCACACCTGCTTCACGGTAGGAAAATCAATAGTTACGTAATAATAATTATGGGGTTTTACCTGCCAAAACCACTTTCTGATCATGAGGCACGCCTTAGTGGGGGACTCCGGAAATTTCGACCACCTGGGGTTCTTTAACGTGGACCTAAATCTAAGTACATGGGTGTTTTCGCATTTTGCCCCCATCGCAGTTACGTAATGAAATAACTGCACTAAAGCGTACAACAACTGAGTTGACTGGAAAGAACAATGACCTTGAAAATTGCTTTAGGCAGAATAACATTATTTAGTACGGCTTAGTACAAAGTTCTGATGAAAGTCATGATTCCCTTCTTTCTAAGTTATGCGAAGTATTTCAGAAAATTCTCGGACTTCAAGTCCTCGCATTGAACGCCCCCATCGATTGGAAGAGTTCGTGAATGCCAACCACGTCGTGTAAATTTGAAGGTGCTTGATTTTAATGATAAGCTTACTGTGTTGTGGAATTGTTTTAAGCTTAAGGATTCCGGACTTAGGTTTTCTTATGACTTTCCTCACAGTGTTCGTGGTGTCAGGAAGAAACTTTGGGAGGCATCCAGTCAGCGACGGATCTCCTGTTAAGCTTAGACTTGACCACCTGTTTGGTGATAAAACTCGTTACATTTGGTGCAATGCCTCCGATTCTCTTGTAAGAGTTTTTAATCCTCGCAGTCCTCCTACGGCAGCAGCTAACACATCATATTCAGCAATGGATTGACATCCTTCTTCAATCCAATCAATCTTACCATCTTGAATATCAACGCTAGAAGTATAGCTAATAAATTCCCACGTTTTCTCGCGCTTTATTTCTTCCTATTCACCCGATATTATCGGTATTACCGAAACTTGGTTACATGAAGGTATTCATAACTCTGAGTTTACACCACCAGGCTACGCTACCGTGCAAAATTATCATCACAGCCCTCTAAAAAATTGGCAGGCGCTTAAACTTGGTCGTTAAGAGCAGAATGCGATAGCATTCAAAGATCTATCACTGCTTCTCACGCTTCCCGGCAACTGCAGCTTGTGTAGCCGTAATTTTTACCGGAAAACAATGGCGGCAGACGTTATGCATGAGGGCGAGCTTTCAGGTTCTTTTTTTTTTGTCACTGCAGGCGCCGCCGCTGCCGCGGATGCGTTTAGGCGCGCGCCATCTGGATGGTGTTGCAAGGAACCGGGTGAAGCGCGCCTCTCCTGCTAAGACAGATCTCAAACGGCAGCTGGAAAAGGGGCTTGTGTTTGAGTTTCTGCGTAACAGAATTATGTTTTCTTGTACTATATTCAAATTACAGTCCGACGCTATCATGTCTGTAGGTTATGTGTGTGTCGTGCTTCATGAATTTTCTGAGAAATTCAAATATTTCAGTAACGCCACGCGTCACGGGTCAGAAGTAGTCCACGGGGCGCTTAACGCTCTCGAGTTAAAATAAGAAGACAGTGTATATAAAACACGTAATGAAATCTTGTGTATCTGATTAAACAAAATGCTATACAGTCACGGGGCGCAAATCTACTTTGAGTGTCTATAACGTGCGTGAGCTGTGTTACTATTCGCCTCTTCTTCCTCGTCTTATGCTGGTGTAATTGACATAACGATGTTGCTACCGCGTTTCTCCGTTTCTTTGTACGGCTTTGGCGGTGTTTCTCACCATTATACCACACGCAGCCGCATACGACGACGAAAACCAGGTGACTAGGAGCAGATGCTTAGGCATGTTTTAGGTAACTCCAGAGGAGTTCCTGCCTGAATTCTTTTGGCATGCATAGCGACAAACGTTTCAACAACACTCTTCCAGTCATATATTTATTTTTTGTTTAGAGATCTTGGCTTAAAAGCTAACAAGTAAGTTCAAATAATAATGTCATTCTGTCTTTATGTTGTGGTTGTCTGTGTTGCTAATTATATATACAGGCAAAATCTACAAGCTATCTTGTGCAAGTACGGTGGATATTTAAGCTAGCGTATGTTGGGTGCGCCTGCACGTATTTGACTCTGTTGGTAGTCTGACGTGGTGAACGATCGTCAAAGACACTTAAGATTTAATTCTTACGTGGTGGAATGCGAGAGCATTATAGTGATTATAGTCCCTTTGGTAAAATGTTTCTTTCCGCGCGTTCCTTGTCCGCGCAAGTGCTCGCCGGCTTTCTAACTGCGCCTCGGCGAGGCCAAATCAAAACGCGCCAAGCGGCCCAACGCGCTTGCTTTGCCGTAAAAGTTCACAACACGAAGGACCGCACAGCGCCGTTCAATTGGACATTAAAGTGATTTAAAGCTTGTAGCCTCTAGTTGGTCGGGATCTTTCGTGGGCTCTTTCTGCACTCACCCAAAACAGTGCCGCCACCTAGCGGTCACTCCGACAGACCTCAAACGGCAGCTGTAAAAGGCTTGTGTCTTTGAGTTTCCGCGTAACAGGAATATGTTTTCTCGTATATTCGAATTACAATACAAAGCTATCATGTCTGTAGTTTGTGTATAAATCGCACCTGACGAATTTTCTACGCGGTTTACTTCGAGAAATTCAGTTAGCTGAATAACGCACTCGGAGGGTTTAGAAGAGTGAGGACGTAAACTGCACTTCCGCACACGTGTGCGCGCGTGTGACGTACGTCGGTTGTGGGGGTGGCGCTTGTCTAACTTCGTCTAACGTCGGCAGCAGCTTCGCTGCACATCCACTTTCACATGGTGGATTAGAGGCAGATTAATTTATTATATACACTCATTTTGTACACTCATGAGGTGGTGCCACCTCCTCCCCATTGGCTGCGCCGTCACGTGCCCAATGACATACGCACTAGGGCACACCTTTACTCCGTAGCTGCGCCGGGATGTGTGCAATGACGCACGTGCTAGGCACACCTCTAATCAACCAGAGCCGTGGAGCCGCCATCGTGTCCCGGAAGCGTGCTCGTCTCGCACCCCGGAGGTCCGGGTTCGACTCCCGACCAGACCAAAATTACCAAATTTCCTATTCAAAGCCATTAACTTACATTGTTTCCACCAGCCGGGGTTGTTTAGTGGGTTTGGATGGGCGCTGCTAATCACGAGGTCGCGGGAGGAAATCCCGGCCACGGCGACCACATTTCGACTTTCCTGTGCTTAGATTTGGGTGCATTTTGGTGATTTGGGTGTGATTTGGGTGTAGGTGGCAAAAATTAATCCGGAGTCCCCAACCACGGTGTGCTTGATAATGAGATCGCGGTTTTGGCACGTAAAACCCGATAATTTATTTATTTAATTTAACTTCCTTTGTTTACAGGAACCTCCCTGAGAAATCTGACGTCAATCCGAGCCTTTTTCGACATCTATTTTACTCTTTGCACCGTCGGCCATTTTTGGTACCATCATTCGGCCCCGCCGCCATTACGAAGGATTTTCGCTTAATGGGGCAAATAATTATTTCGCATTAAAATATTGTCAAATTCTTCCGAAATGCTACCCATTTCTATTACATCGAGGCTGTAATTGGGACTAGAAGCGCTCAAAAATATTATACGCATGTTTTCACTGTTTCCTAAAAAGAAAACATGACTAAATCGCTCATGAAGTTGCTACATGAAGAACACGCGTCCAGAAACGAGTAGAGGAAAATCATGTCGCAGAAATCGGCGTAAGTATTGTGAAGCCAGTCAGTATAGACTACCTGTACATAAAGATTCAGTACTTATAGTACTCGCTGTTATTGCCTGGATTGACTGGACTAACCATTGAAGCTCGATGATAAATAACTCGAATTAGGTGAGACTTTCAAGATTAAAAAAAAAAAGGTGCATTAAAATGTGACTGCCTTCCAAGTTCGCCATTTCGACGCTGCACTTAAGGCACAATAAATATTTGTTAATTAGTCTTCTCAAGCTCACGTTATTAATGGCAAAGTATGTGCGCCTCACCTATGAACTAGTCCTCAAAAACGCCATATTCACTGCGCTTGTAGCCTTGTTATAAAAAGTCTGTATTGTCATAAAGAAACACCCTGGATAATTCCGCTACAAGTCATTTGTGCCGGGTAAGTTACCTTGTGATGAATGACGTCCAGCGTAAGTTCCACAAATGCCTCATAGTAACGACTTGCAGTGAACTCTAACGACGCCGCTGTATGTGATCGATCTCCTGAGTGCCTCGTTTATCACTTTCTACCCTTTGCTTGGCCTCGAACCCCATGTCGTGGTACATGGGCAAAGGCGTCTTTCACCGGCGGCGAAGGCTACCAACAAATATGTCTCTCATTCATTACCGGCGTACACAAAGCAATATGATCTGCCATTATCGACTCGAGCTTGCATACTATAAGCTGTTCACTCATACATGTCATTATCGATTCTATTCGTAGAAATGTCGCAAAAGAACGGTACTAATGTTTCGGTATCTACCGATTGTGGTGTCACGCACAACAAAGGAATAAGTAAACAGGTCTTGTCAAATGCTGACACATTGGCGGTAATGAATGAGTCGGGCCTCGTACGTTCACGGCTATGTAGACACGCTTGCTCCTGAACGCTATAGTCGGTCTATGGCGATTTCTTTTAATACAAGTTTTCCTAGCTCCTGTGCGCCGCACATTCATGGCGCCAGCACGCCTAGTAGGACTCCTCCTGCTTTCTTCCTTTTTATCTTTTTAGGCTTTATTCCTTCGTCTAGCGCAGAGAGAAACGTAATGGAGGCAACTGGATGACAGTTTCTTGTTTGCTAGCATGAACGACGGCTAAAAATGGCGAAAAAAGGAAACCAATAAGGCGCTTTCATTATAAATGTAGACATCTGCTGGTGGATAGCAAAGCCACAGTAATGCTTGTGCTTTTTTTTTTACAGCAACAACTTTATCGGCTCACTCCCCCAGTTCTCTTAATGGCCACCAGTGTCTGTTGGTAGAATACTGGGAAGCCTTGCCGGAATTTTATGAAGAAGAAGACTCCCCAGTGATGACTCAAACTCTGGACCAGCTTTGTCATTCCCGGCATCAAAAAGAAAACGGAGATGTCATCTTTCGCCCTCAAACAAACTGTGCTTTCATTCCTACATGACAAGCACAAAGAACGCATCCACGTTTACACGGACGGTTCTGTCTGTTCTGTTCAGCTGGAGCAATGGTAATTCCCGCAAGATCTGTCAGCATCAAATTCAAGACGTCTCACATTACATCATCGACAGCAGCAGAACTCGCAGCTACCCCTGCTGCTCTGGAGTTCATTCGTCACAAACCATCACACTCACGCTCCATCCTTTGTGACTCGAAGGCAGATCTCCAGTGTCTGCTGTCCCCTTTCAACCACGGACCTAATGTGCAATGAGTCGTAGACATCCGACTACTCCACCATCACGCAATCGACAAGGGGCGCAACATCATCTACCAGTGAATACCGGGTCACTGCAAGATTTCGGGACATCACAGTGCGGATGACCCTGCCCGATCGGCCCACAATGGTGTCAATATTATACCCATACCACAGTCAAGAACGAGTCACAAGTCTTCAGCCACAAGTCAGCCAAAAAAGCCACAAGTCTTCGCTCCCTCGCACGCGAGCTTACGCAGACTCTGTGGAACACCAGTGAATTCACGAGCGCACGTCTCCACAGATTGGATCCGCGTTTGCAACTCCGTCTTCCACCAGGGTTGCCACGAGCGGAAGTAAACACTTCTGTGCCACCTGTGGCTCGGCCCGGCATTCACGAACTCGTATTCCTTCCGCTTTGGAATGGGCGACAACCCTACTTGCGACACGTGCGGCTGCGATGAGACGATCGAGCACCTCCTCTGTGACTGTCCCCGTTACAATGTGTCAAGAAAAGTGCTCGTGACCGCGCTCGAAAAACTGCACAATCACCTCTTCACGGAAGGGAAAGTTCTAGAACGCTGGTCCAGAGGGCTTTCGGCACTCAAGGACCTAAGGGCTTTGCTGAAGTTTTTAAGGGCTTGTGAATTGTACGACCGTCTTTGAATGTTGTAGAGAATAGCATCGCGTGACTGTGTGAATTTTTCTCAGCTTTTTTTTTTCCTTCGTTCTCCTTTTATTCCCTTTACCCCTTTCCCAAGCACAGGGTAACGAGCCTGTACCAACACTGGCTAACCTCCCTGTCTTTCCTCACCTTTTTGTTTATCTCCTCTCTTCTGAACCAGCTGATCGTCAGTAGGAAATTCTTACTCCCAGTCACTTTTTTTTTCGTACATGGTATTTATTGCATATATTGTATCGTGCGTGGGCATTACAAACACACAAGCTAATACACACTTCAATGACCTTACCCGCGAAACACGGTTTTTCTAACTACCAACCGATTTTAAAAACGAGCATATTTGCCCTTTGATGGCCAACTGCAACTAAGTTTCACATGGGCTAAATTAGCAGAGCATATATTATTAAAGTAATTTTCGCAAAGCCGCAAGGCTCGTAATTGTCTCATTTTTAGCAGCATTTAAATAGCGTCTAAGCAGACGAACCGAGCACCTCGCGGTGAGTGGCAGTGATGCGGATGTGGCTCATACACGACTGCTGATGATACACGACGCAGACCAACACTTAAGCAAGCTAGCACACTCTTTGACATTGGAGAAGTGGCACACACCTGAATTCCCTCAACATCGCTTGCATTCCCTCGATCCCTCTATGCAACTTCGGCTGTTACCAGGTGTTCCGCGAAATGAGGAAACAGTGCTGTGCCGCTTACGTTTGGGCGTCGCATTCACCAGTGCTTACGCATTTATGATTGGAATGGCTGATAGCGCCGAGTGCAATGCCTGCGGTGTCGAGGAAACCATAGAACACCTACTGTGCTACTGCCCATCTTTTGAAAATGAAAGGCAAGGCCTCTGCACAGCTCTCAATCAGCTAGATGGAAAGCCGTTCACCTTGAACAAGATCTTGGGACCATGGCCTCGCATATCGCAGCTACAAAAGGCCACAAAAGCGCTGCTGCGATATTTGAAAGCGACTGGATTGAGTCGGCGTCTGTGATCCGGACTGAGTGACCGATTGATATCTCCAGTGAACTTTCTCTTGTTTTAATTTTTCCGTCCCCTTTCCCTTTCCCCAGTGTAGGGTAGCCAACCGGGCTCAGTCCTGGTTAACCTCCCTACCTTTCATTTATCATTTTTTCTCTCTCTATCGCCCAGGCTCGTCGCTCGCTGAATACGTGATGGTTGACTGGTGCATCTCTGTGCGTGATTTCTCGTTGAGGCGCACGTGATTTGCGCTCTTGCAAGAACGCCGACGCTTTTTGAGGCCATTGGGTTATCGAACACGTACTGGAGTACCACCCGATGGCTATGCAGCACGCAACGCTGTGCAGAGGAAGAAGGCGGAACGCATCTTTCCTGTCTCAGCCTTCAGGCCGCAAGCGCTCAGCGCGCCGCGGCACACCAGTGCAAAGACGGACCAGCCAACGCGCACAAAGTACGTAAACGGCGCTTGACGTTGCTGCACAGGCTACAATTTCACAAGCCCAGTGTCTTGCCTGTGCAAACTCTGCTTGTCAAACTCTTTCTCGGGATGACTATAAGCACGCACGGTTGTGTGAAACGGCATGCATTTTTTTCCAGGATACTGTGCATTCGACGGATCATATCGCCCATAATGTAAACAAACGCTTTCATACTGCCTTCATATAGCAAACGTTCACTAGAGGGCCTATTTGCACTGCTACGTTTTATTTGTAGCCAGTGAAATGGGGCCCGAATGACCCGATATGCGCTTTGCCGTTTAGCTAGTACCAGAGGCGTAACCAGGAGGGAGGGGGGGAGCTACCGGGCTTCAGCAGCGCCCCCCCCCCCCCCGGAATTTCTCCGGCCGGCGCACTGCTTCCTCTTATGCCTGGCACTTCGCCTATGAACAAAGACTCATATCCTTGGAACGTCCGCCCCGGACAGGTACAGGATGGTACACGCCTTCACGCAGACCAAGGGCTTGCTCAAGATAATAGTTGTATTATGAAGCACCAAGCATGGGGGAAACATAGCAGGGAATAATGGGACCTTAGCCCCACACCCCGTCCCTGAAAAAAAAAAAATCCTGACTATGCACCTGGCTATTAGCTAGTGTTTTCTGATGGGCAGCGATGGCGCCCGAAAAGCGAAGGTAAGTTGCATTCAGGGAGTGGTATTCTCGAGCGTTCATTGTGAATGATGCATCGTCTTCGAAGCATTTCACGCGTGTCTACATAGGACGCATCGAAGTAGACGAACGAAAGAATGTGACACTACGGCAGAAACGCTGTCGGCAGGAAACGCGTGCTGCGTCTGTCAAAAAGGATAATGCGATGCGTCGGCCATGGTGTATGTGCTGTGGCAAATGATGCCGGAATGCGACGCCTTCAGGGCGAAACAGCCGAATCTTTATGTGCACTTTGCCCCGAGCGTCGGCTATTTCCGATCCTTTGAGCCAAGAGAGAATGAAGAGGAAAGGCAGGGAGGTTAACCAGATATGAGTCTCCGGTTTGCTACCCTACACTGCTAAGTTCCCTTAGCTTGGTCGCCTCAGTGTGCTCTTCGACTCCGAACGGAGACTTAACGCACAAAAGCTGGGGCTACGTTAAGGAAACTCAAAAAGGCAGGGACCTAGCCAGAGAAACGGATCGCAGAAGGCTTAGTCTCATCACAGACCACACCCAACCCACGCGAGTGGGGAACAGTATCAACCGAGATTCGTGCCCAGACTTGGCATTTGTCAGAGGGGTAAGGGACGCTCGATGGGAAAACGACGGGGAAACGCTTGGCAGCGACCACTTCATTTTGCGCATCAAGATAGAAACCCTCCCGATCAGGAAAAGACTTGGCCGGGCTAGGCTCACCGACTGGGTAGCCTATAGAAAAACTAGGGCGGAGTCCGAAGACACTGAGATCACAGACATTACGAGCTGGGTCGCAGGAATCAAGGCAGACTGCAAAAGGCTAACCCGAGAGGTCGCCCTCACCACCAACACACCCGAGGTGGATAAGCATCTTTTACACCTATGGGACGCCCGACGGGGGCTACTAAGAAGATGGAGGCGGCAGAAGCACAACAGAAAACTCACTAAAAATCGTTGAGGTCACCAGACAAGCCGAAGAGTATGCGACAGAACTCGCAGGGCGCAACTGGGACCAAAAATGCAACGAGCTACAGGGGACTCTGGGCTGGAAAAAGACATGGGCCTTGCTAAGGAGTCTTATAGACCCAACCATGACCAAGTCCGAAAATCGTAAAACGACCCAACGGATCGCGCACCGATTCCAAGGCACAGACCGGGAAATGCTAAAGAACATCAAGCAGCGCTACATTGGGGATACAACGGACGTCGACTGCAGCTTGGCATACACGGGCGAAGCAAATCCCGCTCTAGATGAACCCATTACCATAGAAGAAGTAAGACACGCTGTGATGTCTGCCACAAAGAACACCACGCCAGGCAAGGATGGCATCACCAACGCCATGATAAGGAACCTGGACGAAAACTCCATCAAACGATTTACAGAATTCGTAAATAAACACTGGGAACAGGGGACTATCCCGGACGACTGGAGACATGCGGAAATAGTTATGATTCCGAAGTCCGGAAAGACTCCCTGCCTGGAAAACCTGCGACCCATTTCGCTAACGTCCTGCTTGGGAAAAGTATACGAGAGAATTGTGCTTCAGAGGTTGGAGACCCACCTGGAGGATAACGAGCTCATGCCACACACTATGTTTGGATTCAGAAAATGCCTCTCAACGCAAGCCATCCTCCTGCAGATTAAGGAGGAGGTACTTACTACCATCCCGAAATATGGAGAAAATATCTTGCTTGCACTCGATCTTAAGGCGGCCTTCGACAATGTAAGTCATAGGGCTGTGCTGGAGGGTCTTAGCAACATTGGTTGCGGGCAGAGAATACACAATTACGTCAGAGCTTTCCTCAGTGACAGAACCGCCACCATTGGTATAGGAGGCATCAGGACTGACACCTTCAACATGCCCAAAAAGGGAACACCGCAAGGCTCTGTGATATCCCCTACGCTTTTTAACATTGTTATGATCGGGTTAGCACGGAAGCTCGAAAAAATTGAAGGGCTCAGGCATGCCATATACGCCGACGACGTCACAATCTGGGTGACCAAGGGATCCTTAGGAGAAAAACAAGACCTTCTGCAGAGCGCAGCAGATACAGTCCATGCATACACTGAACACTGCGGGCTTGTCTGCTCCCCGGAGAGATCCGAGGTGCTCAGAGTCTACAGAAGAGGATACAATCTGCAAAACTCCATAGACATCTTCATAGGGGGGAAGAAGATTCCGGAGGTATCCCAAGTTAAGATCCTTGGCATGTGGATACAAAGCAACTGTCGTGTGGACCACACAATCAGACAGCTGGCAAACACTACAGCTCAGATCACGAGGATGATCGCAAGAATCTCAAACAGACGGCGAGGTATGAAAGAAGAGGACACATGTAGGCTAATACAGGCCCTCGTGATCAGTAGGATTGTATACAGTGTCCCCTACCAAACACCGCTCGAGCAGGAAAAAGAACAATTAGAGGCAATCCTTAGGAAAGCTTACAAATGCGCTCTCGGACTACCGGTCAATACCTCGACGGAGAAATTCCTTCAATTGGGCATAAACAACACAGTGCAAGAACACATCGAAGCTCACCTTCTCGCGCAGAAAATGAGACTCATGCTGACTCCAACGGGCAGGAACACGCTGAAGATACTGGGTATGAGAGATGCTTGCAGAGAAATTAACAGCACGGAAAGCATACCTAAAGAGATTCGAGAGATCATTGAGGTTAGCCCGATACCGAGAAACATGCACCCTAAATTACACAAGGCCAGAAGAAAGGCAAGATCAGAAGCACACAACAGATATTTCTCGGCGAGAAAAGACGTGTTATACGTCGACGCGACCACATACAAAGAGCACTCCGGGGCGGTAGTCAGCGTTGTTGATCACCAGCTTAGAGAAATCAATTGCGCTTCGATCAAAGGCAACAACATCCTGGCGGCTGAGGAAGCGGCAATCGCACTCGCCATCACCCACAAGGGCGAAGAGGCCACTACAACAATACTTACGGACTCGCAAGAAGCGTGCAGAATGTACAGCAGTGGACGCATATCCACTGCGGCCATCCGCATACTCAAGACGAGAAAAATAACCTTTTCGAGATGCTTCATTACGTGGACACCAGGTCATGAGACTGTGACAGGGAACCAGCGTGCCGACGCCAACGCCCGAGCATACGCCAACCGGGGGGCGCACCACGACGGGGAACCGGACACAGTCACCAGACGCTATGGAGCAATTTTAGAAAACCAAAGAGCCCTAAGGAGGATCTACCCCCCTCCCCACAAAGACCTTAGTAGAGAGCAGTCGGTTGCCTGGAGACAACTGCAGACTAATACATACCCCAATCTGAGTCTGCTCAGCAAAATCTATCCGTCAACATACGACAATAAATGCCCGCTATGCGGTGAACACGCAACGCTTTACCACGTTACATGGGCCTGCCAAAAGCCAAAGGTAGCGCCAGTACACAAAACACCAACACCGGAGCAGTGGGAGGCTGCGCTATCCTGCTCGAAGCCTGAAGAACAGCTCAAGCTGATCGACAGAGCTAGCAAGATGGCAAAGGCCACTGGGGCCCTGGACTGAGGGCTCCACCTTCGCCGGTATACCTTCTTTGTGAAAATAAAGTTTTTCATTCATTCATTAACGCATCGAGGCACTGCTCGTTAAACGTACACATCCAGATACAGAAAACCGGTTTGAGTATGAGAAGAATGTCTCACATTAAAGGAACATCGTGGCCCACGTACACCAAACCTTTTTCATCATGCCCATCCCGACAGCGTTACGATCACTATTTGCTGGTTTATTCTGCACGTACCAAATAGTTTGTGTATGTTATTATGTTCCACACACAATGACTGAGTGAAATTCGTTACAGGCTGATGTCCTCGCCTTCGCTTCTGCCAGGTACTTCGAATGTTCGGTTGCTTCACTATTCGCTGTTAAAATTGGGTACTTTTAGCTGTCTTCTCGGCTATACTGTACTTTGACTCTTTAACTGCCTTAATCAGTTGATGTCGCGGTTTATGTAGCTGTGACACTGCGCGCTAATTTTCGTTTAATGTGTACGCGATTAGTCTGTTACATTATAACAATTTATAGTGTTATACAGTGCGACAATAGCATAGTTCTTGTATCTGGTAACTCCAGCTGCATGGTCTTTTAACCGCAGTATATCTTTAAAAAATGAATTATTAACACAGTCAAACAACACTGTCACATTTTGCATATATAGTTTGAACACAGCCATACCCATTCCAGGATTTGTAAAGTATTATGCCAAACGTTGTAAATATGTTCTTCATCCACCCACGTGGTACTGAACGCCCCTGCCGGAGTACTTGTATCGGACTTTCGTGCAAGCTTTCCGTTTCATTACCGTCTCCAACAAGCACGAACAATTTGCTGCGCTTTATTGCCTTGCGTACGAGAAACAACCAATTCTTTTTTTTAGTTTTGCACCATTTCTGTCTAAGGATTGCGCCATGCCTCCCACTTCGTACCTCGTGCCATCTCGGCCTCGAAACCGGAAGATTTGGTTTAAGAAGCTTTGCAGAGACGGTGTTGGTTGTGTCTGGCTCGAAGTTTGGCGAGGGGAAGACGCGGGGGGTGAGCGGTGGTACGGTTACGTAAATTCTGACTATTTTTCATTACGTCTGGTGTAATGTACCTTCTCTCGGCTCTTTTTCCCAAATCAACTGGCATCTGTCTGCAGTAATGTTCAGGGCGTTTCCTGGAAAATGTGTTTTTTGTAAACGTACAGATAAAACCTGCCCTTCTCGTCCGGTTATCACTCTCTCCTTCGACCTTTCATTTATGATAGCAAAAATGTTCGTGGGTCTTCCGTTCTAGCAAAGATTATCTGATCATCTGTGGGTTATGCCCTTCTCATGCTTTTTCTTTTCTCTTTTACAGGTATTTTCCTTTCCGAAAACCATTCCCGGAACTTTCCGTCACATTTTACACCAATATATAGTTTTCCCAAGAAACCCTTCAGTCACTAAAGCTGTTGCTTGTGGGCTGTAGAGACTTGCAAGGTGGCAGTAACAACGCTAGCGTACGCATCTCTCGCACTACTGGCCCGGTTGATATCTTTGGTATGTTTATTTATTTGGGCACTTCTACAGAGTCTCAAAACTACAATAGAAGCTGGCAAGGGACAATATTAATGAAATGCACATCGGTAAGAAAAATGTGTCTCTGCTATCTATAGGTTGACTCAGAAGACTGGGTGTCACTCATAATCGGGCGTTGACTAAAATAACAATGTTTATGCCCTAGTGGGCCGCTTAGAGCCCCGTAGCGCTTACAGCAGTTTTTACAGCTGAAGCTTCCTCTGCCGCCACACCTGTATCGGATGAAGCGAACAACGAAACAACAAATTACCAACCTGTAAGACAAAGGTGAGTGTGCGCAAAACTTCCAAGATCGTGCTTCTCCTAATTACGGCGCCGGGAATGACGTTCATCGAGAGCTATGGCGAATTCTCATGGGCAACATCAGCTGCGCATAGCTTCAGAAGATGGACTTCTTCTTGCGTATGGCTGGACACTGCACGTGCCTGCATGTTAAACAGAGATGGGATCACTAGCAGACTGCACTTTCGGCGCTGACGGCACGCAATGTGCGCTCCGAATCTGAAAACAATCAGGACACTCAAGCAAGCGACTTCCGCACCATTTACTCCGGGACTACAATCTAATGTTCTCTAGTTTTCCTTGTGTTGTAGGTAACGATCTACACGCTTGCATCTCCGCTCGCATCCGCGTCGCCATTATGACGGCAGAGCTTTCCGGGAAGGACTTTAATAAGGCTAAAGCACATTCCAGCATGCGAAGCAAGATTCAACTACATGGGGTTAGCCGAAGTGTGTTTTATGCCTGGATGCTCCTCTTAGGATTAGATTCTGAAAGTACTGATCAGTTTGCTAGACGCTGTAATTTGAAGTAGTTAATATGGTTTACATTTATCATCCACTGCATGGAACCTCGGATAAGAAAGCTGCTATAAGAGGAGACATTACGCACTGCCAACTAGAATTTTCCCATCGAAATACATTCAAAATGATGAGAGGATTTCGTTAGACTACTTCTGAACGAAGTTGAATAAAATGTGTTGCATTTAAAGAGAAAGCCGAATTCTATCAACTGCAGGAAGCATAATGTTGATGCAATGTCTCACATGTTTTTTTTTTAATTGCGCAAATTGGGAAGTTTAGACAAACGTAGTACACATACCACAGTTCCGTAAAGTAAATCTACATCTGAAGCGGACAAATTTGTTACACGAGTTTACAGCATGCGGGCAATTATTGCGCTGCTTACGATATTTTTAAAAACAACGTCTGACATGCATATTAGTGCAATATCAATTTCCTGTGCTTTTGATGTTCAATAAGTGCAATTTACAGAATCATCACGCCATTTTTATCCCCTACTTACAGAGTTGCAAATTTAATCCTTTTTGCTTCGATTTTTTTCAGTTTTCGGATATTTTCGTGCCAAATTAATGGTTAATGTAAAGAAAGCAACTACCTCTGATCAGTAGATTTTAACTTTCTTCTTTTAAACTTAAGAAACCTCATAAAGTGCGATGCAGTTGATTCCAAGCAAACCAATTTCTGCGTTCCAATGTATTTTCATTGAAGCAACTCTGTTTGTAGCAATTACTCCGTCTTAAAATTACTCTCGGCAGATTATTATCTTTACCAGCCATTGGGCGAAGGCATGACGACGATTGCAATGCTGCCTGTGGCAGTACCCTCTCATTGATTATGCTCTCACTTTAAGCCTTGACACTTGTTCCTCCACTTAGTATCTTTATTGACAGTCAGATGAAGTTTGCCTTTCTACTGACATAACAATGAACTAACGGGGCTCCACTACTTCACATTATGCTTAATATGTTCGACCTTTACCATGAAAAACTAAGGCTATCAGCTCCACCTGCCGTATACAATAGCACATCACGCCCATGTAGTCATACCCTAGCTCTTCACGTCTTGTTCGCAGTGCCGGATATTCATCGCGAGTAACAAATCACTGCATTTGTCACAGTTAACTCACCGTTATGACGAGAACAAGAACAATCGTGCGAGGATGCTATGGTGAAAAGTCATCGAGGACACTTTCGCTAAAGGTTATGCAGCTCCAACGTATGTACTACGTGTTGGACTCTGTGGAACCGCCGGGTTTTTTTTCTCATTTTATTCTGTTTTTTTTTATTCTGTCATGCTGTTAACAAGTGTTCTTATTACTCATATGCTATAAACATGTTTTGATATTACTCTTAGCTCTCATCTGTACTACTGTTGCTTTAAACATTGTATACCATCATAAGTGTCTTTAACAGGAGGTCGCGATACAGTGTTCGACTATGGGACCTCCTTATGTATACTACGCACATGCAGTTTCCTGTATTTTACGAATAAATAAATGATGAAATTATGTGAAGCGAAGCTTTCGTGAAGCGGAATATTAAACGCTGTACGACTAAATGCGACGCCATACAATTGTCCTTACTTTGCCCTCTTGCAAGGTGTATTGTCATGCCATGATTGTTTATGCACTGCATAGGTCACAACAGTAATGCCACGCAATGTTCATATTTATGCACTACGCCTTTCAGAAGCGATATAAAAAATGTGAACACCCATTCAGGTGGACGCACGCCTTGTATCGCGCTGGCACATATCGATTCTAGATGATTGGACAAGATTGGGCTCCCTCCGAGAGGAATATACCCTGTGGCACAAAGGCAATGCCATAAATGGGGTCGCACAAATAACAGAAATTGAAGAAAATGAAAGAAGCCATTGAATATCACGTGGTATTCCATTAGGAGGTCTATGTGTATTATAGATAGCAGTGAGCCAACCTTTTGTGTCAAAGTTTTATCTCGTAAATTATAGCTTAATTGCGCAGAACTGAGGTCAACATTCAATGCTATATAGACGCTTCAGACCCCCATTTTTGAAACAAGCGTTGCCATCATTGAACACGTGACTGCGTTGCCATCAAGCGCATTCAGGCCACTTCTTCCGCATAGAACAATTCGTGCTGGGTAAATGTAAAAGCAAAAAAAAAAATCAGAAGAGCAAACATTTTGCAGAACCCATCTCACGCTGACTCTCAGAGATTAAACAGACAGACAGACAGACAGACAGACAGACAGACAGACAGACAGACAGACAGACAGACAGACAGACAGACAGACAGACAGACAGACAGACAGACAGACAGACAGACAGACAGACAGACAGACAGACAGACAGACAGACAGACAGACAGACAGACAGACAGACAGACAGACAGACAGACAGACAGACAGACAGACAGACAGACAGACAGACAGACAGACAGACAGACAGACAGACAGACAGACAGACAGACAGACAGACAGACAGACAGACAGACAGACAGACAGACAGACAGACAGACAGACAGACAGACAGACAGACAGACAGACAGACAGACAGACAGACAGACAGACAGACAGACAGACAGACAGACAGACAGACAGACAGACAGACAGACAGACAGACAGACAGACAGACAGACAGACAGACAGACAGACAGACAGACAGACAGACAGACAGACAGACAGACAGACAGACAGACAGACAGACAGACAGACAGACAGACAGACAGACAGACAGACAGACAGACAGACAGACAGACAGACAGACAGACAGACAGACAGACAGACAGACAGACAGACAGACAGACAGACAGACAGACAGACAGACAGACAGACAGACAGACAGACAGACAGACAGACAGACAGACAGACAGACAGACAGACAGACAGACAGACAGACAGACAGACAGACAGACAGACAGACAGACAGACAGACAGACAGACAGACAGACAGACAGACAGACAGACAGACAGACAGACAGACAGACAGACAGACAGACAGACAGACAGACAGACAGACAGACAGACAGACAGACAGACAGACAGACAGACAGACAGACAGACAGACAGACAGACAGACAGACAGACAGACAGACAGACAGACAGACAGACAGACAGACAGACAGACAGACAGACAGACAGACAGACAGACAGACAGACAGACAGACAGACAGACAGACAGACAGACAGACAGACAGACAGACAGACAGACAGACAGACAGACAGACAGACAGACAGACAGACAGACAGACAGACAGACAGACAGACAGACAGACAGACAGACAGACAGACAGACAGACAGACAGACAGACAGACAGACAGACAGACAGACAGACAGACAGACAGACAGACAGACAGACAGACAGACAGACAGACAGACAGACAGACAGACAGACAGACAGACAGACAGACAGACAGACAGACAGACAGACAGACAGACAGACAGACAGACAGACAGACAGACAGACAGACAGACAGACAGACAGACAGACAGACAGACAGACAGACAGACAGACAGACAGACAGACAGACAGACAGACAGACAGACAGACAGACAGACAGACAGACAGACAGACAGACAGACAGACAGACAGACAGACAGACAGACAGACAGACAGACAGACAGACAGACAGACAGACAGACAGACAGACAGACAGACAGACAGACAGACAGACAGACAGACAGACAGACAGACAGACAGACAGACAGACAGACAGACAGACAGACAGACAGACAGACAGATAGATAGATAGATAGATAGATAGATAGATAGATAGATAGATAAACACTCCACCGAGATAGCACTGTCAGCGCTGCCAGAGCGGCCCCTTTCTCGATGCGGACTCAACCGCCGCCGCTGGAAGCAAGGTGCCTATAAAGGTGCAAGGTGCCTATGAACCTTTCTATCGCTTTCAATGCATTGTCTTCAGGCGAAACTTACATTTCTTTATTGAGTCGTAGCTTGTTCTGAGAGACCGAGGTGAGAAATCGATCGATCTAGGCCCGACGTACCCCTGGAAGGTAGACAAAGAAAGCTTCGTTTAGATAGGACGACTGCACACCATTCCATTGTTTGCGATACAGAACGCACGATAATTGCAACCTTATGGTGTCAGATGTTTCCTCCCACACACGCTTCGATAAGTCCAGTGGTCACTTGGGCACCGCTCAGGCTACTGCGGACCAAGAGCAAGTTTTGCCCTTGCTCGAATTGATTTCACCCGGTACACTCAAAGGCTCCGGCCTAGAGCGTAATACATAATAATTAGGCAAGAGCGCACCGGTGTCGTACTGTGCACGTGGGAAATCGCGCGTCACCTTTTGTGTTGTGTTCCGTTTTGAAGGGAGCAAACACATACCGAATTCCTACACGAGTTGCCATGTTCAACCGCGGCTCTCCCAATATCAGCAGTAGTAGACAACTTTTATTGTGCCACATATGACGAGCGGTCTTCAGGCGGGTCGAGGCCCTTATTGTAGGGCTCTGATGGCGTGAGCTCTTTGGCTCGCCCGTATTATGGCAGCCCTCTGGGCCGCCTCCTCCGAGCTGGAAAAAAAGGCCTCCCGTTCCTCTCCCAACAGGCCGCCGCACTTCGGTTCCTCCGTGCATGTCTCGTGGCGCGCGTTGGGTGCCCCTCGCGGTGTCGGCTTCCTTCTGTCAGCGCGTCACAGCGTATACACGCGACACATGATGTGCCTCTTATGGCATTGTTCTCGACTCTCTACCCTATCGAAAAAAGAAAAAACGTAATTTCCCATATTCAATAATCCCGTATGAACGTGTCAGATACATGGGGCTCCCATAAGAAAGCGAGAATGTTCAAACATACCGGGTGTCCCAGCTAACGTTAACCAAGCTGAGGGGAAAAAACGAGAAACATGAACGACAAAGATTTTGGAAAAGAAATAGTTAAAGAAGACAAACAACGTGTGAAGGGCTACAGTGGACGCACTAGTACAACCAGGCCAGTTCGTTCTGTTTACTGTATTTGTGTAATGTTAATAAAAGTGGATTGGAAGTAACGTAAACGTAATCAATTACTGTTTAAGAATTGCTCGATTACATTGGTGGGCAGTAAGTGCTCGCTGTAATCAATTACATATTTGATGAAGTAAATTGTAGACCTACGGTGTTCAATCGTCAGACCTACGACGACCGAACATCGTAGGTCCTAAAATGTATCTTGCCCCGTATTTTTCTCAATCATTTCTTTTTCCTTTCAACAGCCAGACTAACGTAAGCTGAGACACTCTATATAATATGAGGGCATACTGGTTTTTCATCTGGTATCCCTGTGTAACATATAGGGACATACGGATTTTTATATGGGATCTCTATACGCTTATATATTCATACGGGACTTGCCCCATATGAAATATGTGGGATCTTAAGTTCATTTACACGGAACCCCCTTCTTCAGACTAGATTATTGGATATGAAGATTATTCTGATAAAAGGCATGTACAAAGTTGGGCATGATATTGTACAGAAGGAGGTCCCATTGTGAAAACACCGCAAGGGAGCCTCCTACGATATGTTACATGAAATGGTGAACTGCTAAACAGCAAAAAATAGTTATAAAGAACAGTTATAATACAATATGAGCAGTAACACAATTAATAAAACGATAATTAACCGAGCATAATCATTTCAGTAATTAAAAAATTTAGTCAATGAATACACAGTAATTATTAAGCAAAAATCAATAAAGGAAGGGTTATTTCATTTGCCATATTCTGTTATTCGTTAAGAATAAGATCACGAAGCAAACGTATAAACGTTGACACGGAAACAGCAGCTTTAATATTATAAGGCAAACAATTCCACGATTTAATTAGAACAAAACCAGCTCTTTGGGAACCGCAGCTAGTGCGGACTTTCGGAAGAAAGAAATTGGTGTGAGAAAAACGTGTGTAATTTGTATTGGTAAGTCCTTTCATGAAAACAAATTTAAGAAGGTCATAGTCCTTAATTGCGCGATAAACGAATATTTGAATATTGAATTTCGCGAGATTAGTAATGCAGGGTATGTTAAGATCGCAGTACAGTTCTGTAACATGTGATCGGCGATTACTCTTAGTAATAATACGGATGGCTCGATTTTGGACATGTTGTAAGGACAAAAGATGGGAGTGAGAGGTATGACCCTAGGAAGTTGTGAAATAGTTTAGATTGCTATGAATTGATGCCTAATATAGAGTAACCAGAGTAGTTAAATCGAAATAACACCTAGGTTTGAGTATAATAATAATCCGTATGAAGTTTTTTTGTGTAGTTCATGGATATGCAAGTTAACTTTTAGGCGTGAGTAAAGCTCTACATTAAGGAATGAATAATCGTTGGATGTATAAGTAGCACGTAAATCAATAAAAATTGGCAGTAATTGCGAATCATTACTCGGTCTGGAACTGAAGATTACGAACTTAGTTTTGGATAGATTAATTAGAAGTTTGTTTTTGGCACACCAAGTAGAGATACTTATAAGATCAGCATTAAGGGTCATTATAAGAGTGTTTAAACAGTTACCCGAAGATAAGAGAATGGTGTCATCCGCTTATAGGATGCATTCTGTTAGTGAAGTTAGGCATTTAGGCAGATCGTTAATATATAACAGAAATAAAAGCGCACCATGAATTGAGCCTTGTGGAACCCCGATGTTTATTATTATTTTGTTAGAATAAACGCCAGAAATTTAGATTATTTGCTCACGATCAGATAAGTAACCTTGAACTAGGTTTAGAGGAGTTCTTTCAATGCCATACGAAGCAAGTTTGGAGAATAAAATAGCATGAGTAAATGTATCAAAAGCTTTAGTGTTCTGAGAGATCTAAAAAAGAAGTCTAAAAAAAACAGAACCAACGAAGTTACCTTTGCCAGTTTCGATTTTGCATTTATCAGTGAAGTAAATAACAGCAAGGTTAGTTGAATACCCGTGACTAAATACAAATTGTTTAGGGCGCAACAAGTTAAATTTTTCGAGATGGCTAGACAGATAAATAAATGTGGATTAGCTTTTCAATAACTTGCCAAAAAATGGAAGAATAGAAATTGGTTTGTAATTGGAAATTAGCGATTTACCACCCTTTTTAAATACCGAGATTACCTTACTTACTTTTAACGCGCTTGGAAATATACCTGATTGAAGCATTAGATGGATTACAAAGGCGAGCACATTCGTAATGGCGGCAGCAACCAATTTTATGGAATATATATATATATATATATATATATATATATATATATATATATATATATATATATATATATATATATATATATATATATATATATATGCATATATGATCATAAAGTATAGGCCCGCTAATTTAATGCCGTCTGCTACGTGCTCAGCTCTTAAGAGGAAGCTTTAGCTCAGGTGCTCCTATCTAAATACATGTAAAAGGAGAATTCGTTTTTGTTGGCAACCACTGCACCAAACTGGACGATGTTTGTTGCATTTAAAAGAAAAACTTAAAATCTAGTCCCTATTCGTTTCAACTTTCTAAATTAGGTCGTCAATTTTTAATTAAATATTGGCAAAAATAGCTAATTTTCTGAAGACGAAACTGTCAAGCTTCGACTCCGTAACTCAGCAACGAAAAAAATGATATCACGATTCTGTGAATTGGATCTAATAGCACATCTAAAGCGGACAAAATTTATATGTGCCACATGATTCTAAAAAAAAATTTAGTATGGAAATACAGCACCTGCAGAACCCTTGTACACAACGCAACAAATTCATGTAAGATATAAGTTGACTCGAATTTGTCTGCTCCGAATTATCTAATCGGTGCTATTAACATAATCGCGATATATATTCTTGATGCAGCGCTGTTCATGCGTAAACTTCGTGCTTCTATTTTTTCGAACTTCCGAATTTTTGAAAATTCTTTTAACATTTAGGCCCTAAATCGAAATTCCGCTTCGGACAGTAACTAGAATTTAACTTTCTCTCTGAGATGCAACGAATTTCCTTAAAATCGGTCAAGGGGTTATCTCAAAAAAGCGTTTTTGCATTTTACATCTATTTGAATAGGCCGCGTCGGAGTTGAGTTGGGCCCGAGCTAAAGCTTCCTCTTGAGTATAAACCCCAAGCAAGCGGTCTTACGCGTGACGGTGACAAGCGACGCGATAGAGATCACGATATGGCTGCCGCGTCCGGTCGTCGCCCACGCGAGCGACGTCTCCCCGGTGTTGCCGGTATGAGGGCAGCAAACACGCGCCGTAACTGGCGTGACGCATGCTCTAGTAAAGTAATTTGACTTTTGTTGGTCTTGCAGTATGTTTTCTTCTTTTTTTTCCTTACAAGCATCAAAATGTGGTCGTTTGCTCGTTTCGTGCGACAACCGGTGGTATCACTGGTGTACAGTCGACCGATTCCTTAACAGAACCGCGCGAGCGTCGACTGTCCAACCGGCCAGCTACTTCTAACGGCGCGAAGCGACGAGATCAGCAAGAGTAGCGCATGCTTACCAAGTTCGCTCGAAGCGCAAGTTTCGTCTGATAGGCTCTTCCTACCAGTACTACACAGCTCCTGGCACGATTAATTCGGCGCAAGCTTCCCGGCTTATTGGAGCTAGCAGGAGCGTGTGCCCCTAACTTCCGTCCTTTTATTTGTTTATGGTAAGTGCGCATGTACAGGAATATAATGAACTAATGAATAATGAATAGTTGCATTGCGCAACGCTGCAATGCAACTGTTATGGTATGGGGAAGAAAGAGTAGCGCAAGAGGTGATTATCAACTTTTCGATCTAGTTTCTAACGTGGTGCAAGCTTACACTGAGTTAAGCACGACAGGAGCGGTGTCATGCCTGTGGGAAGAATCTAGCAGACGAAACTTGCGATTGGAGTCAACTTTGTGCGCATGCGCTACTCTTGCTGACCTCGTCGCTCCGCGGCTTTGCGCTGTTAAGGCTGAACACCATGAGAACGATATTGTGCGTGACGGCGACGAGCGACACCTTCGAGCGACGAAACGGGCCGTCGCTTGAACAGATCGCTCGGCCTTGTCGCTCGATTGCTCGGTTCTGGAAATCTAGAATTCGTCGTTCGTCGTCCAGAGGTGCTATGAGCGATTAGCCAATAGAGCGAAGCCCGAACTGGATATACTGCACATCACTCAAGTACTACCGATTGTCGCACGGAACCAGCAAACGATTGAATTTTTATACGTGCAAGGATAAGAACCTACTGCAAGACCTTCAGAAATATTTTGTGCTGCTTTTGACAGTAAAACACATCAGCTTAAATTAATAAATCACGCGTCACCCCCGCTACGACGCGTACTTGCTGCCCTTATACCGGCAACACCGAGGAGACGTCGCTAGAAGTAGTCGCTCGCATGGGGTATAATCGTAAACGACAAGCGAACGCGGCAACCATCTCCATCGCATCGCTTGTCGCTGTCGCTTGCAAGGTCGCTTGCAAGGGGTTCATACTTTAGAAGGTGCTGACTGGCCGGCCAGTTCACACTCACGCAGTACATTTAAAGAATCAGCCGACTGTACATGCTGTTCTACATTCGCGCTATCGGCTAGTCGATAATAGCACTTCCGGGTGACGAGCGACGAAGAATAGATTCCCAAAATCCAGTGAACGAGTGACGAGAGCGAGCGATCTGTTCGCGCGACGGCCTGTTTTGTCGCTCGAAGCCGTCACTTGTCGCGCACAAAATCGCTCTCATGGGGCTTTAGTCATCCTTATCTGTCTAGTTGAATGCTTCTATGTGATAGTTCAGTAATGTGGAAAGTTGGGCTAGTTCGTGATTAATCATCATACCTTGCTGGTGAAGCAGCGCACTGACACGGACACAATGAAGACACACAGGAAAAGACGACACTCGCTGCACTCGCAACTACTTTATTTCACAACACATACTTCATATTTATATACCTGCGCACTCTCAGGCGTAAAAGATAATCAAGGCACGATTAAAGGCATTTCTAAAAAATCATTTGTCCGCGCATACTTTAAAAATGCATTTAATCTTGCATTTATTATCTTTGACGCCAGAGGGTGCGCAGGTGTATAAATTTGAAGTATGTGATGTGAAATAAAATAGTTGCGAGTGCAGCGAGTGTCGTCTTTTCTTGTGTCTCTTCACTGTGTCCGTGTCAGTGCGCTGCTTCACCAGCAAGGTATGATGATTAATCCCTAACTAGCCCAACTTTCCACATTACTGAACTTCATTTCCGTAACAACGGGCCCTTTTATATGTTCGAACAACTTCAAACAATATGACCCTAGCACCCTGGCTACAGTCATGGCGATATGCGCCTGCAAGGTAGCAGTGGCATCTTGGCATGTGAGGTGCAACGTGTACCCGCAGGTACTCGAGACCATATGCTGTTTCCTACAGCCATCTCCAACACATTCAAAACGAATTTGTAGGACTGTGAAAGCCGAGTTATGGAGACAAGCAAGACATTTCAAGGATTCCCTGAGGGTAACGTGCGCCTTGCTTCACGCTCGAGAGCACAACAAACGCTCCAGGGAATGGTGTAGGACGTCCGACAGTTTGGCGGACTGGTTGTGGGAGAACACGAGACCACACTTACCTAGATCAAAGAAGCACAAACCATCGGAAGGCAGGGTGGTCACCTTAGGAGACACCACCATTCCCGAGAACTACAAAAGGATTCTTGGCCTCGGTCCGAAGTTCTGCTTCGAGCCGGCCTTCACACCACCAGAAAAGGTAGCACTGACCAAGTCCATGGCGCGTCGTGTGGCCGAAGAAGAGCGTCCACGTTTGATCACAAAGTGTATGAATGTGCTTTCCAGGACGATGACCTCCGACAGAAAAGAGCAACACGTAAGGAATCTAGTGAACTTTGGCGTAAATAACGATTTACGGTGTCTTCTGATAAGGAAGGTTGTTTTGTAGTCGTGCCTGAAGGTCTCTTCCAAGAGAAGGCGATGACAGCGGTCAACAAGAATTTCGTCCGTGTCGACGTAAAAGCTATAAAGGTGAAGGATAAAGCCGTCACATTACTGCCAAGCAACAATATTGAGCGACTTGCTTCAGCAGTTAAGCGCTCGTGCAACCTGCAATTGGAATTGTTTTTCGTGATTAAAACACATAAGGTTGGCGTTCTGTTCAGAGCCATAGTATCAGAAAGGGACTCGTGGCAGGTGGTTGTTTGTTCATTTCTTCAAAACTACCTTAATGCCTTGATAGTTACCGATCCGTTCGTTTTACCAAACTGTAAAACGTTAGTAACGTACTTGAGCACGTCTAACATTGGAAGATGCGATTTCTTCAGCATAGATGTACAGGATGTGTATTACTACATTCCGCATGGTCCCTTATTATCGAGTGTTAGGCATTGTATAAAGGAAGACAACGATTAGATGGAATTCGTCAGCAAATGTGGCGTATCAGTTAATACCTTTCTTGAACTATTAACCTTTTACCTTGAGTCCACCTTTGTACTGTGGAATAATGTTATGTACAGACAAAAGTCCTGTATATGTATAGGCTCAAAGGTAGCTCCGGTACTTAGCACGATTCTTTTAGGTAGCATTGACAAAGCGATTGATGCAAACCTTAAAGTCCTTGCGGTAAAGGTGTTCCGTTCTCTGGACAATTTTTTGGCTATTGTCGAACATGGTGTTTTGGACAGAAGAGTGTATGAGGTCTTAAAAATGTTCAAGGACAACAGCCAAGGACTGGATTTCACTGTTAGGTTGCCAAAGAATGGCAAGCTACAGTTTTTAGATGTGGCGTTAACTACCACACCGGGCCACGTTTGCTGGTCATACAATCCAAGATCAGAAAAACCCTTGCTTAGCTACAATTCGGGACACTCAAAAGTCGTAAAAAGTGGCATAGCTTTCTCGTGCCTGCGAGCGGCCTTAACTAAGTCTTGCCCGAAAAAAAAAAAAAAACTTTCAACCAACAAGTTGTCAGGCTAAAGAATGCAGGACATGAAAAACATGTACTGTGCACATCAGCCTATAAGTTGATTCGTTATGTGCGCGATGGCTATCAGAAAGAGCGTAACAGAAAAGAGGATGACAGCCAAAAAATTGTGTCGATACCATATGCACACAAAATTGCGCATAACTTTAAAACGTAGGTGGCAGATATGATTTACGATATGGTTTAAAGGAAAAACTTAAGTGCAGGTCATTCGTTCTCTTTTGTTTGCCCATATCGTGTGGAAAACTATACATCGGCCAAACGGGTCGGTCTTAAACACAAGACTTTTGGAGCACGAAAGTTCACTGGGGGGGGGGGGAAACACTCATTCCCACATTAACGGGCACTGCTCACAACATGGGTGCTGGCCGCTGTACAATGATACTACAGTTTTATCGCACCATAAGGATCAGCTGACTAGGGAAACAATCGAAGCCTTTCATATTCACAAGAGGGGAGAGGATTGTATCTGCACATCTAAACCATGGTGAGGTTGCCGTTTTGGAAGAACACTAAAGGAAGAAAAAATTGTCATAAAAATGTTTGTTAGGGGTGCAACAAATACGACAGGATTGCGCACCATGACAGATATGTGTCATATCTTTGACGCCCGAGTATGTGAGGGCAAATGATTTTTAATAAATGTCATGAATCTTGCCTTGATTATCTTTGACGCCTGAGGGTGCGCAGGTATATAAATATGAAGTATTGTCCTGAAATAAAATAGTTGCGAGTGCAGCGAGTGTAGTCTTTTCTTGTGTATCTTCACTGTGTCCGTATCAGTGCGCTGCTTCGCCAGCAAGGTATGATGATTCGATGTGATAGATCTAGGGGAAAAAATAGTTCGTTTTCTTTCGCTTATACTTAGTAGTTGGTAGAGATGGCAAAAGAATTCCTTCCCGCAATCTTTTGTGCAACTTGCGAAGAAAACTTTATATGAAACAGACAGGTAGCGCCATCTCTCGTTGGAGGCGACAGTCATGCTTAAGTAACTTCTCCTTTGAGATACCAGGTGGGCACGTTCAGCAAGGCGCTTGTATCAAGGCCTCAATGGAACGCTGAAAGCAGACGTGTGCACGTTACAGAAAAAAAAAGGCAACCAAGTACATTTACAACTGCTATATTAAACATGTAATTGATTACAGTGAGCAATTAATGCCCCAGAAATATTTGAACCAATTGCTGAAAAGCTGTTCATTTCGTTCACATTACTTTCATTTCAACTTTTGTTAACATTGCGAAAATACAGCATGTAGAACGAACTGTCACGGCTGTAGTTATTAATTACAGTAATTAATTATTGTAATTTGTCACGCAAAAGCATGGCTAGAAGTAGACCGGGAAGTGCGAGTGGAGGAGGGGTTACGCGGCAAGGAGGCTGTGCAAACCATTAGAGACGTTGCCATTGCAGACGTCGAGCTGTTATCTTTTCTGAAGATAACACTTTACTAATAGCACATACCACTTACTGCTTTAAATTACAATTAGCTCTAGGCTGCAACCTGCACATTAATAATTTGCATGGTATTTACAGTCTCTATTTTGTTGACCTAAAAATTTAAGCACTCTCTGGATACGGTATGCTTGCCGAAAGATTGGAAATCAACATTAGTAATACCGCTTTCTAAACCTGGCGTCACTGCAGACTCTGGTAGCTACAGACCTATACCATGGACGTCTGTGTGTTGCAAATTACTTGAACAGATTATGTTCGCTCAAACGATTACCTATCCTACTCTTACGCTCAATACCTAGTATGGCTTTTAATTATCAAAAATCGCATTGCTATAGGCAACTATCTAAATTTGTAACTGATAATCACATTTCTTTGTACGACATCCTTTACATAAACGCCATTTTCATTAATGTTTTTCTAAAGCTTTCGACCGAATACCTCATAACCGCCTGATACCGAAAGTTAGAAACTTACAGCTTTACTATCACACGACGTGATGGAGTCAGGAGTTGCTAACAAAATTCAAGTATTTAATTTAAACAACAGCTTTTCTAACTCCACTAGTGTCACTTCGGGAGTTCGCCAAGGGTCCATCCTCGGGCCACTGCTATTTTAAATTTACATCAATAATATCGCAGCCAATATTACTTCCCAAATACGCCTTTTCGCAGATGACTGCGTTGTGTATAATGAAATAAGTTGCCCTGCCGACATCACTGCACTGAAGACTGATTTAACAAGGCTGCATTCATTTTAACAAATCAATGTATGGCGCAACAGATGATAGATGAAAATTAACATGGCAAAGACTAAGCAAGCAAAGCTTGCTTCTGTTACTCACCGTACCTCTAACCAGTATTCATTTCATTCATTCATTCATTCATTCATTATTTGCAACATGTTTTACAAAATACAAAAGCATTACGTATACGTATACGCGGTATTACTATCGATTCAGCATCTTTAAGTGCCTGGGTGTTTCGTTTACGTTGAATTTAAGCTGGAATACCTATATTGAACACATTCCCTCAAGAGCGTGTAAAAAAGAAGCAGTTATCGGGAACTGCGCTTACACTTGCGAACTCAGATTCAAGACTTTGCGCATACAGTTCTCTCATCAGCTCCTCTTTAGAATATGCATCCATAATTTGGCAGCCCCATCGCGCTTATCTCTTTTATCTATTCAAATTAGTCCAAAATAAAGCTGCGCGGTTTATCTCGACTTCATACTATCGCTATAAAAGTGCGTCCGCCTTAGAAAAATCACTCAGTCACCCTGCTTTTGACATGCGCAGGAACCGATCTGTTGTAGATGTATATTCACTATCATAGTAACATTCTTTTCGTTCAAAGCCCGTATTCTTACCTCCCCTCAAAGCTCGGACCGCGCAGACCCCGTTCAAAAAATAAAACCTATATTTACCCGGAATAAAGCTTATCGCAATTCGCCACGTTCTCTCTATTGCTGAATTAAACTTTTTCCCGTCAATCATTGTCTCGCTTACGGAATGACACATCATTTCATGCGGCACTTCTGAACTTCTTAGAGTGTAGTAATATGTCGCAACCCTACGTACACTTGAATATTTATCTTTACAGTTAAACACTGTTGTCGCGTGCTTACCACTGTATAATGTTCACTGTATAAGTCTGTTATTTGATATGCATTTTTCGCAGCTTTTATCTATTTCCTTCGTGTGTATTTTTAAACAAGTGTTCAGATGTGGAGTCGTCACCATCGCGGTTGTGACGTGAACTACGCTTTCATTGTTGTCGTGGTACCAGCTATTGTAGAAAATCTGTATTATTTTTTTCTTCTAACGTTCTTTTCTTATTTTCTCTCTATTAAAATTCTAGACCCCTTTGTTTTACTGTGTCTAACGTCTTTCTACGTTATTTATATTGTATAGATTGTACTTAGGCTTGACTTTTTTTCATCCAACGCAATGTGATGTCCAAATGGGCCATTACTGTACTAAAATAAAATAAAATAAATATTTGACTTTAACAAGTTGACTGAAGTGAGGCAATATTTTTTTGTTTGTTTGTTTGGAGGGGGGGAGGTGTCCCGTGCAACTAAAAACTTTCTACCCCGATATATACGAGAGCGATATGTGCAAGCTATGCAAGTCTGTTAGAGCCACCTTTCAACACATGTTGTGGGGATGTGAAACATACCAAAATAAAATGGCAGTCTCCCCAGAAAATCTACGGGCGTGGTGGTCGGCCATGCTGCTCAGCTCAGAACTCCAAGACCAACTTTGGGCCGTCCAGCGACCCAAGGAAGCCGCACGGGAGCAGCACCTCCCAGTGGCCATCTAGGCGGCCCCAGGCTCAGGCCTCCCAATCATCGGATTCCAAATAGAGTTATCACATCACACGTTTTCCGGGAGGAACAAACGTTTCCCCTTTTCATGTCTCTTCACCGACTCACGCGTTGTTCGATCTGCTCGGCAAGAGGACCGCTCCGGAGCCTCGCTTCGCCTCTTCGGGAGTGGTACGTCGACGTCCCTGCGATATCTTAGGTGGTGTTTTTGGGGCCTGCGGGAACACAGCGGTGACTGAATTCGCGGGTAGAAAACCGTGGAACAATCAGTCTCTCTCCACGCGACACCTAGAGAAAGTACTTTTTTTTTTTTTTTACAAGATAAGAAACTGAACGTTCTGAGTGTCTTTAACTCGCTTTTAGCCTTCTCCGTGTTCTCAAAATTCGCTTTAAATGTTATAGAGCTGGATAGCGGTTGCTTTATTCCTGTCAAGTGCAGTAACTCGAGGCCAGCGCTATCACACAAAGCGCGTTGAAGTGCCTCAGAGAAACGTGAAGTCACAAACAGCGTGTTGAAGGAAAAGCAAAACTGCAACAGTTCTGCTTTTCGCGTTGGAATGGCCGACACCGCAACGTGTGACGACTGTAGTCGCGAGGAGACCCTTCAACACGATCCGTGTCACTTTCCTCTCTGCAGTGCACATACCATTATCAGAGCAACCGACATTGGAATGCGGAGGTTATAAACCATCGCAGCAGAAGGTGAGGAAGGCACTGCCAAAGTAAACGAAGAGGTTTTGCGCACCAGCAGAAGTCAGATGGGCACACCAGCAATACTTACGAAGCATGCCGTTAACGTAGTTAAAGGTGCTTGATGATGCGGGCAGAAATTATCGTCTACATGTTCCGTAGACGGCATGAGAGAATGAGGGCACCCACAACGCCGGTGCGACGACGATGGAAATCATTACGGCACGATGACAACGGCAGCATGACCAATACTGAAGACTCATTAAGTGACTGCAGCGCTAGCAAGTTAACAAGAAATGCGCCGACGGTGATGGGCATTACATGAAGACGGCCATATCTCTTTTTAGACTGGCGGAAACGTCCTTACGCTGTTAAACTTTCAGTTCATTATTATGAAAATGATCGAATATTGCTCTTTCATTTGCTTTGAATGTGAGCGCACTTCGCGACTTGGTTTATTACAGGCACGGAAAGAAAGGGAATTTTAAGAGATCAGAAAAATGGCAGTGCAGTTATGCGGGCAATACGGCCAGCTACACGGCAGCAAGGAGAGAAGCACATGTGCTTTTGCGGCTCGTACTTGCCTGGCTCTGCAAATTTTCTGACGCGAGTAACTTAACCGTGATTTGAGTGTACGCTGCATGGCACTGAAATCGAGAAACCATTGACCCCTCTGTGGGCTGCGGGAGGGCAGAACACGAGAAATTACATGACCATCAAAAACATCGCAACCATCACGAGAAGAGAAGCGGCCGCGAACTAAAAAAAAAAGCACGCAGAGAGACAAAGCACGCTGTGTCGTTTCTAGAAGAGCGCTAAAAGACCTCCGCAGGCCACCAAGGCCCGGCATGCTCCGTGGCGTGCACTTTCTCACCCTTTCAAGTGATGGCAAAAGTGCGTGTGCACCTCTGCAGTGGACTTTTAGAAATTCCCTACTGCTTGACACATTTTTTTTTGCCTATCCATCCTTTTTTCTTCTGTAATTAGGAATGTGCAAAATATATTCGCCTTGATGCTATGGCGCCCTCGATATGAGGACGCGCTCAGTCCTAAGTTTCTGAAAAAAATATGGTGTCGAGCTCCTCGAGAGGCCGAGGAGCTCGTTGTGTCCGATGTGGCGTGGCGCAGAAGAACCTGTCCACGCGACGCACCTAACCTTAGTCTTCCTTGGAACTGGTGACATAAGTAGAAGACAGCTTCCTCGCACCGCCGATCTCCTCCAGTAATTCGGACGGCCTCCGAGCATGGGTGTACGTTGCTCACCATAACTGGCTCCTCTCGTACGTCGTACGAGTCTGGCCTGGATTCTACGTTGTGGGAGATGGAACCGAGAGCAGACCCTGAGGCAACTCTTGAAGAAAGTCGTTGATGCCATCACCTTCACATATCGAGAAGGAATGATGCCAAGAAAAGCAACTGAGCCCCTTCATTCAGACACACACATACTGCCTCAGTATGCCATGTGCGAACATGTAGGTTTCTTTGATGTTGTCGTCGTCGTCATCATCGTCGTCGTCGCCGCCGCCTCGTTGTTGTTGTTGTGGTCTTGGTAATTTGTTGTTATTGTTTAAGTAAATACCACGGACTCGATGTCCAAGGAGAGAAAACAGAAAAATACAAAAATAAACACATTAACAAACGCTCCTGAAATGTTTGAAGTAGTAAAATAAATGCCATGAGACATGTTTCGTATATCGTGCACTAGAACAATTCCCATTACTCGTGCGCGGAAGAAATGATTATTTAAGTGCAACTGCTTTGTCAAAGTACGGATTTAGTGATAGACACGTGTAGTGCTCGATATACGCGATGAAGGTCCCATGGCGGTTAAGTCCATATTTTCCCGTTCATTGCGCAGTGCACCGTTTGACAGCAACGCTTGCAATGTGATCAGCAAGGACAGTGCAAACTTATTACGTATTCTTGTTAATCAAAACAACACGTTCCATCTCAGTATTCCATTTAGCTATTATCTGCCGCGGCGACGTATGCACGTAGTTGAGACGAACGTTTTCGATACGTGCGGTACAAGTCGTGAAAGCACTCGCCAAAGTTAGGCGTTCAATGGCATTAAGTGGTTGATTTCCTTGACGTCGTCAAGCGTCAGGTAGAGTCTCAGTCGATACCAGCAGTACTCGTTGAGGCTGTCAAGCTGCGTATGACCATCTTCGCACTCGCGACACACGACTCGCTCCTTCACGACACTGGCTAGTCGCTTGAAGTCGTACATGCTTTCCATCTGCTTGAGCGCGCCTTGAACAATGGCAGTGTCCTCGCTCACACTCTGGCGTTCTTTTTTCGCAAGTTCCTCCAGCATCACGGAGCACCGCCATACCGATTCCAAGGCGCGGGCACAGTACCTGTTAAGAATGTAATTGTGCTTGGAAATCTCTATATAGACTTAGGAATCGCTACGTCGGGGTAGCCAACTCCTGTCAGGAGAAAAGGTCTGAAAGTATACGAAGTTTTGATAACGCAATATTCTCGTATTTCAAGCTATCAATTTACATCACATGTCTAAGCCGGTAGTGGACTTAGCTTTCTTTTGTTCCAGGCTACATCCTATCTGGGATTTTGATTCTGTCAGCACATTCGATGCTTGGAATGACTAGTGAGAGATGTACGATCGCACTGTCTATAGGCCACTTAGTCGCTGTGCTGACCACACGTCAAGACTAGATCAGTCCCAGTATTCTCTCGGTCCTAATGCGTTTATTATTGTACACTGCTTCACGATGAGGTGATTATGGTGACAACGTGGACGACTTGCCTATCCAAAACATTTCCAAAAAGAGAATCAACACAAGGGTTACTGAAAAAGATAAAGCGTAAAACATAAAGTACCTTGTACAAGGCACGCATGCAAACCAGGTAGCAAACGAGAACTGGCACTAAGGGACATTGAAAAGTCCGCATTAGGCAATATCTGGTACAATCCGCAAAGGTGATGCTTAGGAATGATGTGAATTTTTCGTCATTTGTTTCTTCTTTAATAGACCTCAACTTCTTAGTTTTAGCTCGTTCTGTGCAGCTTTGCCTAATATTTTTGCGTTGCTCTCTATTCTGTAACATGTTCTTCAAGCTTTCCCATCTGGCCAACTCACATCTTTATTTGTTGTTGTGTTTCCTTACCATGTCTCGCTCAGACACATTGTGGACGCACAGGTACGACACTTGTTGAACCCCCTCTGACTCGAAGCAATAAGTGCAGATGGCTCTACGTTAGCGCTGCGTAAGGGTCTCTTCACATATTGTTTTTATGCGGCAAAGGGAATTTAACTTCGACCTTCGTTTCTTAAGCTACTGAACCTTCTTGTAACAAAAAAGTTAATAAGCCGATAGCTATGTGAGAGCTGCTCATATCTTGGTTTAGGGGTTATGTTTACAGCAATGGACTGTCGAACTGTTTGGTTGATAATAACTTCCGAGAGCATACGAACAATATCAGCAAAACATCTACACCTGATAATCTTGCCCTTCACTGGTGCGAGTGTGATTGTCTGCCCTTATTTTACGAGTGTTCGTAGGCATATGCATCCGGATAAGCTAAACATGGAGATATTAGAGGTTTTTGAAATACAATGGTGCAAGACTCATTGAGTTCTTGAATCGGTCACCCTGAAAAAGGAAGCGTGCATCTTTACGCAGCATTGTAATGGATGATAAGAAAGCCTGTTCATTGTTATATAAAGCGTGGATCTTCGAATATAAATTACAATTTGAGTGCTACGCGTACGTATGCGTAGCACTTTGTCCCGTTGTTGGGCACTGCCACTGACAGGAGCGCGTACCACATGGCAATTCAGTTTTCCAGTCAGCAACTTAACCTTATCGCTGCGTACAAAATGTCGCATACATGCCCGTCGCGACGACGGCCACTTGCGAAGCGAACTGCGCGGGCCACCAGACCATTGTTGCGGCAGACTTACATATACACGCCAGACTTACAAACCAGACTTACATATACACGTAATCGGAGTTAAGTTAGCCTCGTGCACGGCGTTCAGTGAGGCGTAGCACGGCAGTACGTTTGTCGATCCGAGCAGAACGATCGTGTTTTGAGAGAGCTCACTATGCCATAGTACGTATAATTTATCGAACTCAAACTGTTGTTTATCACGACTTGTAAGGCCTAAGATTGGGCAAAATGTTGCGAAGATGTCACACTTGCCTGTCTAGAGACGTTGTAAGAAACCCTTACAAAGCTTTCTCACTACCGTGTGAAAACAAAAGACCGCAACATTTTCATATTAGGAGAAAATGGGGGTCATGATATGGTTAGCGTGCGCCGAAAGTTTGGCGTCTTTAGATGAATTATGTAGTTTTCAAATAATTACTCAATACTTGTTCTTTCACAATAATTATGTGTTATACGAAGCATGTAGTTGATTTTCCCGGTCTTCTCGGTGAACTTTGCGAGGCATGATCTTTATACGGGCTGACCATTTTTAATATTTACGAATTTTTTTAAAATCGCCTGTATCAGATAACACAATTCTAGTCATTGAGCTGCACTATTCATACAGGCGGGCATTACTTGCAGGAAAAATCGAAACATATATTAAATTATTTTTTATATCACTAATTAACTTTTTAGTTTTTTACATTCCGGCACAAGTGTAATTTACTAACTGTAGCCGGTGAGTCTGCAAGGTGTATGGACTTGGAATGAATTTCTAGAATGACACCAGTTTGAAGATATGCACCATCAAACTCGCCGTAAAAGTGCAGTGCTGTTCTACTTATATTTTTAGCAAAACTGTCTTTTATGCATTGAAGCACAAAAGTAACTGGTAACTGGAACGTCCATGAATTTTGTCCCACATTTTGGGAAACTATCTGCAGACTGTTGTAATCCAGGGGATGCATTTCAAGTGGACACGTCTTCCAAGCTCACCGGCTACAATTCGTACATTGCAATATGTGTCGTAAATTTTGAATTAAGCAATTAATTAGGGACGTATTGTTAATTCGTGGAATATGGGTTTCAATTTCTCGTGCTAATAATGTACGCCTCTTCGAATAATATAGCTCAAGGACAAGAATTATGCTATCTGCCAGAGGCGATTTTTAAAAATACCGGAAAAAAAAAAAAAAAACATGATCACCCCATATACTTCGTTGAAGTAGGAAGCACGTTGTCGGTTACACCCCATTAATCTTTATTCTGCGTAGGTTAATTACAGAAATTACTTATTCGAGCGCTTAAGAGTGTCATACCGCCGTTATCCGCAATCTTTCCCGGATACCTAAATGAACAGTACGTGGCACCGAGTTCACATTGAGTGGGAATGGGAGCACGGTAAGTGTAATTGTGTGGCGAAACTTTAACGTTCCTATCTTCATTAGAAGCTTCCAAACTAAATACTGAACGCGCGCTTGTGTTCGTTTCGTAGCTCCATAAGTGTGTTTTACCAACAGAGCACAATTATAAATACCATCAAAATCAAATGTAGCGAAATCAGGCGGAAACTCTATACAAAATCTGCGTGTGACTTTCATTATGTATCGATCAAATACAGCCTTTCAAAAAAAAATTTTTGAGAGAGCTTAAGAGCGCTATATGGTGATCTTAAGCTATATTCCCCAGTGTGCCCAAAAAACTCGACTTCACACAGAGCTTCCATTCGGTGGAAATGGGGGGATCTTACGCGCAATCTGTAGCTAATCTTTAACGTGTCTTGCCGGATTATAGGAGTGCTGCAACTGATTACTGAACTGTTATTTCCTTATATATTTATGCGTTATACAAGGTTCGTGTATCCTTACCAATGAATCCTTACCAACTAGCTCAGCTTTCTGTCGTTCTAAGATACAAGGTTCGTGGCCGGTTCAGTGTCCTTGGCGAAATAAATGAGGCACCTTGTATATATTTGGTGAACATCAGTGGTGACTTGAAATGTAGGCAGAGTTTGAAATATGTACGTTAATTGCGGCCATTGCAATAAATTGCGTATGCAAGCACCCAATGTTCTCGCGAAGTTGTGCGTGGATGAATTTCTGTATATGTTAAAAGAAAGAAAGAAAGAAAGACAACGTCGCCGCTTCACCCGAAAGGCGAAGCGTCGAATGTGACAGCGAATTAGCATAGAGCTACGCGAAGTTAGGATAGTAGTTTTTTCGGCCGTATGAACTTGTAAACATTCCCCAAGTAAATTAACAAGCATGGCGTCGTGCGCTCATAGAAAAGCATTAACACATCTCGCTCGCTCACCGCGGAAACCCGCTGTAAGAATGCTGGGGGTGAGGAAGCGCGGCAGCAGCAGCAAGCGAACTGACCTTCTTGCTGCCTCTCGATTCAACGCGAATTAAGCGGCGAAAACGCAGTGCACACGAAGCTATCAGTAGTCGACTGCACACTGTCTTCATCGCAGATCGCTTTCAAGGCCCGCGCGACCACGCGTGGCCATGTCATACGCAGCAGCCGCCGTAATAGAACGCCCCCCCCTCCCTCTCTTCCTCCCCCCCCCGGTGTCTCGCGCTCGACGAAAGACGGCGCGCTTCCTCCCCGCTTTCCTCCATTGCGCGCGCAAGATTGAGTCGCCGTTGTCGGTTCACTCTCGCGTGCTTTCACTCACACATACTGTACACGGCGCGCGGCGACAATGTTATCGCCCTTGGATTTTATGTGGAACATCACGGCGACGGCGACGATGACGGCAGAAATGCGCCTGGAGTGTCCATATAAGTGACATCACAAGAAAAATAATTTCAGCTGTATCAGTAAAGTGCTCTTCTAAAGTAGAAAAAAAGCCGCTCTTACCGTAATAGGGGAATCGGTTAAACCAGGAAACACACAAGAACAAAGGCTGGCGATGACGACACCTTGAAGTTGCCTCACCAGCGTTCCACGATGTCACAAATTTTGACGGTTACTCGGGTCTAGTTAAAATTTTATTGGTTAAGATGAGCCACACTGTCACCTGGCAGGACCAATGACAAAGCTTCGCAAGTTTCAAGAATTGTTACCTATAGCCGCAATGGCTCATATATGAAACGCATACTTTGAAGTGCGTGACATCACACTAGCCTACCAGCGCGGGAGCTTCGGCGCGAAATTCAAGTATGCAACGCTGACCTTAATTTTCTGAGGCAATAAACAGCGCATGACCACGGAATTAACAAAAATATAGCTCATAAAGAATACTGTATTGTTCTAAACTAATTTAGTGTTTCTCTTTAGCGTCCGATTACGAGTTCCATTGACTCAGACCGTCTCGGCTTCCACAAGGGGCCTGCTGAGGTACACAGACCAATAGACAATGTTCAGTGCTAGGAACAGCAGCGGGAACATAGCCCGCGAGTAACGCTCCACGGTGAATGCTCTCTTTTGGTTCAAGGGAAGACCACTTGGATCCCTAGGCAACTTGTCTTTCTGGAATTGAAAACAAAACAAAACAAAAAATGGCACGAATGTTTCAGAAATGCCTGACAAGGCAAAGCAGGCTTGAATATCAAAATATGCGGCAGTTGAGAAGCCTTAGATCAGGCTACCCGTTCGAAACACACAGAATAACATAGGTGATCTGGCTAGATTGATGTTTCAATTCAAACCTGATATGTAATACTTCTCGACAGTGAGCTTCATTCTGCTGTCTTTTTATGGGTAAAATGCATTTCCGTTTCCCCTAACAACATTATATTTTTTGTGGAACTTGAGGAACCGAACTATGGTAAGTGATTACCAGCGGTATAACAAAGAATGTCGCTGAAGGCAACGTTTCGACAAGGGAACTTGCCGCCCTGACGAAGACAAGGCCTCTTGTCGAAACATTCGCTTCAGCGACATTCCTTGTTCTACCACTAGGAATCCCTTCAAACCTTCTTCTTCCTGCTAACCACTCCATAGTGTTTTGAGCTTTGAGCTACAAAAATGCTAAAGAAAATAAACACAACAGTGTTAAGAGCATTTCACTGCATAAAGAAAAAAGAAGACACAAGCCTGAGCCTTAAATACTGTATCCACATATAATACTTTATCCATGCAGCACATGTATGAACAGAATAAATTATTAGACCTCTATATTGAGGGGCGGATCTCGGCCGCTGCTGGAAATTAGGTAGTAAAGGAATCTAGGTTAGCGGATTGTTGGCTGTTGTGCAGCTAATACCGCGAGAGGATTCTCTTTCATTTCAAATGATACTTCAATCAATTTACTGCGTTGTTTCTGATAGGAGACAGAATCAATGGGTGTTTTTATCTTGCTCTTTCTTTGCTTGCGATGAAGCCTCACTTCTTTTTAAAGCTTCTTTCGTCACACTGCATGAGCTTCATTTTATTCCTTATATTGCGAACACCATTGTAAAAACATTGCATCATTACCGCCATCATAAGCCTTCGCAGCAGAGGGCGACGAGTGCACTGTTGCGGTTCTTGAGGGCGACAGAATTGGACAGGCGGCTGTAGCCTGAACAGGTGTTGACAGTGCTTCAAGTGTCACTGTGCTGTGCGATGACAGTATTCAGTGACAGTGACCGACTGTGATTGTGTGTCTATTCTCCTTCCTTTCCTTATCTCTACTTTTTTACCACTTTACCTCCCCCTCCCCTCTCTCCCCAGCGTAGGGTAGCCAACCGGATCTTTTTTCTCTGGTTAACCTCCCTGCCTTTCCCCTTTCCTCTCTCTCTCTCTCTCTCTTTGCATGTGCCGTTGCTTTATAATCGAACACTTATGATTTTATTAGGGAATTACTAACTTGCTTAAATGAGCATAGTGAGATCGTCTCATTCATGATTTAGCTACCGAATCTAGAAAAATGTACTGATTAGAGCACTTTAGTCCCGACGATGCGTGATTGGTTACACTCTATACGTCCCTACACTGGGCCACACCTGCATGCGGAGCTGTAGGTGCACATACCAACCTCCTCAGCACCCACGGCAGCAGATTGAAGTATAGGATAGTTCAATGTGCTATGTTAGAACACTTATATTTAACTTGAAGGTAGACCAGTCATTGAGTACCTCCCATACTTCGAATTTAAAGACAGCAGAATTAAACTATACACTGCTGGTCCGAGTAAAAATAGCCCGTTCTCTCTTGTTCATCGTCCCTCACTGCTATCAGCGGCGTCAGGCAGCGACTGCTACCATTTATGTATCTACACTGTGGGAAACCCTAATGATGCATTTATAATAACCCTAAAGCACAATGGCCTTTTCTGCACCGTATGACACCTCCGTAAAGAGGGCAGACGTGCCACTATACCAACGTTAACAGCGCGTTTGTCTTAGCTAGCACCGTGGCCACAATCTCAATGACCATGTTTCGTTCCCATATTTCACGGTGGTCATGCATCGTTCTCCCCCCTCCCCCCCCCCTTCCCACTAAAAAAGAAACGAGAAAAAGAAATGAGGTTTTTGCGTGTGACCAATTCGCCGACATTTCCATTGTATAGCACATCTCAACTCACCTTGAAGACACTGAGTGCCTGCAGGAACTCGGCACGAGTGAGTCTGCTTCGAAAGAGGTAGTTTGCAATACCAAACTCAATCAGGGCTCCTATTATGAGCAGGATACACGCGACCAACCAGACGTCGACGGCCTTGTTGTAGGCCACGTTGGGCAGGTGTGTGCTGAGGGACAGGTAGATGCTGGCCATTGTGAGGAGCGTGTTCACTCCGATGATGGCCCTGTGCATTGTTTAGCAAAAAAAAAAAAAAGCGGAGAAGAGTGCTATAGCACGCACTCAAACTTGGCGGTGGAGTGCTGCGAACTAGCGCAGCATGCTTAAGTGCGAGGGGCCCGCTAGTGCAGCAGAAAGGCAGTCTCGACTACAAACTAGGGTCTACTATAGGGAGATAGGGGATTTCGTGTGAAGTACGGGCCGCGGTCCATACGTGGTGTGCCTTTCTTACATGTTGCATCCAAACTGTACGTTCACGTAAAAAAATGTGCCGCTCAGGGCATGCAGCCAATATAAAGAAAGCTTATCTAATGCTAGATTTAAACCACGCGCCACAGCCACTAGAACGTGACCTCGCACGATGTAATAAGAGCATGCGTTCATAGTAGCTGTCTTTCTCCCCCGTCGACTTTATTCTTTTCAGTGTTATCCTTGGATAATAAATCATCTTCAAAGGAATAGGACTCGGCGAGACCATAGATATCGGCTTGATTTTACCTCGACAGCGGAGAAACGTTTCGCATATTGTAAATCTCCCCTTGCAAAAGAGTGCAGAACAATTGGGAGAAAGGCCACGTGGCGCGAACGCTCCGGCACGAAGCGACTTTCCTAGAAGTGCCGTAGTCCATGCATCTGCATACCGTTGTCTTTGGCAAATCCTAACGATTTAAGGACGATACATCTCTTGTTAGTCTTACGAGAGGCTAGTGACTCAGATATGCGGACCTTCTATAGTGTCATCGATAGTTGTAAATTTTGCTTTCCTAAGCGACCACCTGTGCAATATGTCTTGACCCCTGACGCTTCCAGTCGCTGCAGTCACTACTGTATGCTATAGATGCCTGTTTTTTTTTTTTTTTTTTTTTTGTGCACACAAACCTGGGTGGAATAACGTCTGGCCTCATCCACGCGGAAAGCCAAGACACAAACACCAGTATGTAGATGGGCAGGTACGTCTGGATCATGTGGAAACCCTGCTGCCTTTCTAGTAGGAAGGTCACCTGAAGGCAGGAAAAGGAACCTGGACAAAATAGAAAAAAAAACGCTTTTAAGAACAGAAAACGGTTATCTAAGCCATCACAATCCAGCAGATGGTTATTTACAATCATGTCGTATCTCTGTTATGCGCTTGCTTCGGCAGTATCAGAAGCGACGCGCAACACCTAAATCACCGACAGTGCCGAAATATAATATCTCACAATATGGTGCGCAATTTATTGCTCAGATGATCACTGGCACATGCAGACAACTACGGATGATCAACACGCCAGTGTCCAATGCCAGCTAGGCCAACAACAAGTTCGTATTCCGTCACAGCACGCCATTCTCAAAGAACCAGGTCCTGTTTGCTTACCGTGCTGGCAATGCGCAGTTTAGAGCAATGCTTGTTGAAAACTAAAAATGGCAGGTTGTTCTTCGTTGCGGCAGTACGCCCGTGAAAATTGCCCCCATACGGGCTGCAGTTACGAAGGCATGTCACAAGTGAAGATGTGTGTTGTTCAGCTGCTGCGCGTCGAAAGAATGCATGGGAACACGAACTTCATGATACCCGTAGAACTTGCAAAATACCTGCTGTATTCATTAGAGATTCTGATCATGAATACTGGTTTAGCGTGCACTAGAAGTGTGCGCTGAACGTCTCGATTGGTAATTAAAAATATAGAGCTGAAACTATGAAAGGGCACGGCTGACACGCAGTGACGTGGCTTATTGGAGTGATGTTATGCTTTCGAGTGGTTGCTCATGTGGTGATGGCCTACAAAAAAAAGAGAGAGAAAATTTATTTACAAGAAAGGCAGAGACGTCGACCTGAGCTGGTGCGTTCTATTCTGCTACTCTGGAACAGAGAAAAGAGAAAGGAAGTGAGTTTTCAGCTAGTTGGTTCACTCGTTAAGTACTCTTTTTAACTTATTTGAACCTCAAGGATCCCAATGGGGCATTACATGAGGGGTGATACAAATTTTAGTTTTTACATACGGGTACAGCCTCACCACTTGGGTTTTACCACCTGGTAAGGAAAGGAAAGAGGGTGGAACTCCCCAGGTTCAGCGACCAAATCGCGAATGTCACATTGAAGGCTTCCCTTTGTATGGTCTAGAGGAATATAAGGACAGTGTATTCTGCATCTCAGTATGAAGCCTTCATCTAAGTGGTTGTTAACAGGAACTGAAGAAGTCGATTGCCCGGCTCTCAGGATTTGAAATGCCGAAAAGAAGGAGCTACAAAAAGAAAAAAAGAGGAACCTAATGCATTGCCAAAAGACGCACCTTTTTCAAGTTCGATGGTGTAGTTCTCGTGCGACATCTCTTCGAGGTTGAAATCCTGCATGTGGATCGGCCCCACCAGATGTACCGGATGGCCTTCTCGCCAAATGAACTCTACTTGGCTCAGTGTGTTGATATCTGGTAGCGAAAGAGGAAAGTTGGGGTTGCAACAAAGGCAAATATAATACCATAATGGTGTTGGTGCATTTCTTACGAAGCCTCGCTCATGAAAATACAGGTAAAGGAAGGGCTGCGTGACTTACATGGACGAAGCTGGGCGAAGCACCTCTGCTTGTCGAATGGAAAGTAGTAGAAAAACATCAAGCAGGAAAGCCTCAAGCTCAACCTGCACAGCCACCACAAATTTGTAACCGCTCGAAGCCGTTCTCGAAGAGACAATGAATAAATTCGCACCGAAACTCGTTTTTTACTTACTGTTTCTGCTCTTTTTCAAGCATATTGCTGTATGTAATTTTACTGTAGGTGGGAACAAGTAAAACTAAGATAAGGGAAAAGCGATCTTTATCATCAGAAGCTAAAATGGCTCAGGCTACGGGTCAGCGCTACTGTTTGATAATGTGGACTTTTATTGGTTTGTACACATGCTAACGTAACTACAAATAAGAGAATGTCCAAAATCAAATAAAAGGGAAGTGAATACGCTAGACCGACGAAATATATCATTATCGCCAGGTTTCAAACTGTTAACCATGTTAGTGATAGTTTTCATTGAAATAAGGATGTCATTCAAGCGAAACATCTTATCGCGACATTAATTATAGCGCGCCGTGTCCAGAACATGCATATCGTACCTGAGGTAATTTCCCGGTCATTCTAAGCGCATATAGGGGCAGTGTGTTTAATTATAGGTCAACTTACAAATCACGCCACTGACGTAGGGCGGACTGTGGGAGGGTCATTCAGCGGAGTTAACTTTGCCCCTGCCCGCGTAATAATTTTGCTTACGCACTTTAAAGGCACAGTAACAATAGACACTCGTCAATTTATTGTAGTAGTGGGTGGTAAAATGGACAGAGGGAAATATCTGCTCGCCGCACTCTGTTTCTTTGGCGGTAGCGGCTGACGTCTGAACGATGGCCTAAATTATTCTTCTTAAAACTTTGTTTTTGCGCATTTGTCTGGGAAACATTGAGAACTAGTCCATAACATGAACGCCAAGTTTCCCTTCGTTGAATTTCACCCTAACTTGCATCGCCGGTAAGTCAGCTTGACGTCACAGTTATCAAAATACTTTTACGCCTTAGCGCCGTTTTAACGCCGCAAAAGTTAGCAAACTTCCCAGCTTGAGCCACGGGTTCAGTTAGCATCAAATTTAATCTTTATTTATTGACAAACCTTTTCTTCAATACGAACAGGCTCTGTAAATATTTAGGTCATCAGAGAAACCATATGCGGAAATAACAACAGGCCGTCGCACCCCTTCTTTTGTTCTAGTAAATATAAGTTCGTACTGTTTTCTTTGCTCGAAAAAAAATCGAAGCACAATCTGCTACATAAAGTGAACAAACTTCATATGGGCAGAGAACACACAGCTTAGGGAAATGCAAATTCTGCTTGATACAGGCAAACTAGAGCAACTCCCACTGACCTAGCCCATAGTTCCAGCGTACAAAACCATCTCATTTGGTCTGCGGAAGTAAACTCCACCTCGCTTACTGCGATGGCCTCTTAGATACACAACCGCTCACGGTGTGATCGGGCAAGCTGAGAAAGTGATACAATTATTTTTGTTGTTCATTGGCCTCTTCTGAAATAACTCTCTATAGCTAATATCAGGCCGCAGAATCGCCATTGGCAACGTCTATCGTTACCTCACTGCTGTATCTATGTGGTGTAATGCTCTAAAAGAGACGAGACGCTCGAGGTACGCGTACTTGGTCGGTATAACGCCGGAATTAAAGTAATTAAGCAGGGGGGGGTGCAAAAGCCCTACTATTATTGTACCTTTCTCTGGCTTATCGAGGTTCCACTCGCGGTGTATGTGTCTTGGCAATCTAGAAGCGTAATCTGCTAATATAGCCTAACTTAATGCTCCACATTCATGATTTCTTAACGAACCATTGTGATGGAGGGCGTGTGACGCTACTGTACACGTCATCCCTATTACTCCGTCTCCCACACTGCGCACGTCTGACGCACCAAGTTAAGGGGCATGTGAGCATAAGCGTGCTTCAGAGAGCTATACTGCGCACCTGATGCTGACGAGCACGTCCCCGTCTGGCGACAGCCTGAGCAGCTGGTTGGGCATGGTGACGGTGTGGGTGCGCACTTCCTTGGCATTCACGAAGTATAAGTCGGGTTTCCACATACGTCCAAGCAGAGCGGCGCCGTTCACCGTCATGTTATCGATGTGGCCGAAGCGCCGAAGCGATATCCTCGGGTCCCGCCAAGCTTGCCGGAAGAATATGTCCATCTCGTAATCCTACAATGGCATGGTGTCAGTGACAGAGAGGAAAGAAAGAGGTGGTACCACACCTCAGTACTTCGCATCGACGACCTGGCTGGCCGACTAGATTCCAGCCCCAAATTAAGCCTAAATGCGATGACCAGATTCTTGACGTGCCACGACGAAAGTAATATAGAATTTGATACAGTGGCAATGCTTAATATTTCCACATATTTTTTGCGTCCTCCTTGCATACGCTTGGGGGACAGTTTGCACCAAAAGTAACGAAACTACACCATGACGTGCAGCGAGTAAATGAGCGCTGATGCTCAACCAAACTGCTGTTGACTCACCATGTCCTCCGCATTCATCGGTCCTAGGGTGTTGACACGCATGTCCACTACGACTTTTGTGGGCTCCCCTAGAAGAAACCAGCGCGTATGTGTTCATGATGGATACTTGATCTCGGATAAGAGTTGATATATAAAGGTGACAACTCATCCTGTTTCATTAGGCTCACTGCATTGGGGTTTTGGCTGGGTTGACTAAGTAAAAAACCCCAGAGTTGCATCTGACACAAGACTCACCAAGCCATTACCACGGGACGCTAGCGGCTTATGCCGAAGCAACATATGGCCGCCAATAATATGTCTCGGCGTGCACTTACCGTATTTTCCAGATGCAACTCAGACTTTCGAGTTAATCCAATAGCAACCCCTTTGAAGCCCATTTCTGCTCTGGTGATCTATATGGCAACGCCATGCCACAGGTCTGGCGGTGAAGATTTTGTGTCCACGACTGTAAATTTTTGTTCTCTTAGCGTAAACGCAAAAATAAGCTAAAGAGGAAAGCAAATACAGTCTTATTTACATTTGCATACGTTAGCGGCAATTACAACGCTGCTAGGAAGTGTTAAAGGGGTCATCAGGGCATCTAAACAATGGGTAGAGCTTCATTGTGCCGTTGAACACGCTAAACAAGACTTAAAACAAGAGGTAGGGCAACGATTAGTAAACAATACGACATATTATTTCACACGACGAGCACTGCCTCGATTGGTCTTTGTACGTGGCAGTTGTTATGACAGCGTCCAGACTGTTGAGCACCCAGGTGTCTAGCATAAATGCCCACATTTAAATGCCTACGTTTGTGCAGTACCGGTAGTTCTTTAGCTTTTAAGAGCACTTGCTATAATAAATAATTACTCTTCAATAAGTGGTGTTTCACCCTGCAATGTGTAGTAATTATTCAGTTCCGATGCACTGGTATTTAGAAGAGCACTTGAGTCACGCTTGCGCGAGAAGTGACGAATGACTCCTAATTTAACCAAGCTTAATGATACGTGCACTTATCTTTCTGCTGTGACCGCTTTTCAGCGTCTAAGAAATGTTAGACGTTATCGCTCGACGCCGGACGCACCTGCATGTCTCGGAATTTTCTTGAATGTTCTCAGTGGTTCTTTCCGTTGTCTGTTGTCGCTGAACCTTGTGTAATGTGAACGTCTGAGCGACACGAATTGTGTAGTACTTTCTGGAAGGCACGCAGGCACCAGCGATCACGCTGGAACCTTTGACGAGTCATGCATAGAGAAAGAAATGTATAAAAGCCGACGCGCTTGACCCGCAGATCAGATTTCGACGATTGTCGACTGTGCTTGCCGCTGTCATTGTGCTTCGAGTGTCCCTTGCTTTTGTGTGCACAGGTTCGTCCAATAAAGAAGTTAGTTTCATAATTCAAAGTTTTGCTGCCGTGTTGTTCACCGTAACTGCAACGCAACAACATACGCCCACGTGATTGCAAACACGCAGCACCCCCAACTGCTTAACTATCCGCTTCCCCAGAATCGTTAACCTTTACATAATCCAATCTGGATCGCAATAGTAACACTCGTATGATGCTAACTTCTTAGGCAGAGTGTCTGCGCAACACAGTTGCTACAAGCAGATATAAATGTGTCTGTATAGCCTTCGTAGTTTTTTTCACAGGGAAGCTGTTTATGCTACGTCTCCGCGCATTTTTCGTGTCCGTTAACAAATCTGTGTGAGCAAAAACTATCATCAGCAACGGCTCGTGCCACTGCTCGCGCGTTCGTCGTCGTTGTCTTCGACAGCTGGCTTCATTGCCGCTCATCATGCCAGCGTTCTCATACTGCCCCTCTCTTTGCGAAGGCGCTGACGGCACTGGCCCCCTGCCATTCAGTGCGGTGATTTCGGTCTCAAATTCTCTGCTTCAATATATTGCGAAATGAAAACACGTATCTACATACCGAATGTATAACACAAATGAACGCGGATGTATTAAAGTAAGTGTGTGTGCGTTCCTTTCGTCGCGATGACCACCGATCAAGACAATAAATGTGTTCGTACCTATGTTCAAAATTCTGTGTCCCCTCTTTGTCCTGTGCTGCACAACTTCGCTGGTCATCCACCTTCACTGAGTGGAATGGCAAAAGATTTTTATTTGACCAACTTAACTCATAAAAATTTGCAAATTTGCACTAGTTCACATTCTACAAGGATCCTCACAAATGCAGAGCTGGAAGAGTTGATTGGATATTGGCGTTCCCCGAACGCATATACAACCCAGCGCGTTTCCTTGAACGCCCCACAGACGTACGATAAACCAGTAAATTCGCTCATTCCGTTGTCACAGAATGAAAATTTGTTTTCTCTTTTTTTCTTACTTTTGTTCTCCTTGGCTCCAGCCGTGCTAGAACGTATATATTTTGCACAATGTGCCAAACAGGAGATAGTTACGAACTGTGCTCTCACCTGTGCCGTATGTGGGCCACGCCCGTTTGTCGTATCCATCGAATAATTCGTCGAGATCTGGCAGCTGGTGAAAGTTCAGGGCGTCATAAGAAACTGAGCCTGGTCTTGTTATGTATGGAAGTGCAGCGGCACTGAATGGAAGAACAGAAAAGAAAGTCTTAAAATTTATCCGATCATGATAACGGCAAAGTCTCAAATTCCGTTTCTTTTTCTTTTAAATACGATAATGCTTCGCTTGGAGCCTTTCACAACAAACACTTCATATTTGGCTTACAGTAAAAGCGAAGCAATTGAAGCAAGCTATGCAATGACATTTAACGAAAGGGATTAACAAAGAAGATTCTGTGGCTGTTTTATGGGCACGGAAATACCACGAATATTTTTTTTTTTCTGTTTTTAAGCTACACTAAATGTGAGAGAGGTCAGGTCTGAGGAAGTTTGATGCGATTACAACGGAAGAATAACGGTTATCGCTGACAACTGAATTCTCAAAAAAAAAAGTGGATCGCCTTGCGCCACTGCTGGAACTTTCAAGGCCACGACTTCCTTAGTGAATTTCTTGAATGGTACAATATAAACACTACTTAGACTAGGAAGTTACGTTCAACAAAGACATTTATTTACCATCATCATGCTCTACATCTGTGGTTTCGTCTTCCTGTTGAAAAATACAACGGGGTTCAATTTCGCGGCAGTCCTGTCGCAGGTTATCGTGTTTGTCCGTAATTTATTTGAATCTGATTACCTTGCAATTTCCTAGCTTCCTGTGCAGCTGAGTATTAATTCTCCATTTTCTTTTATTTAGAACAGAATTTTTATTACATAATCAAGAAAAAAGAAGAACGCGACAGTTTAGATTGGGACCCTGCCATATTCTGTTGTATCTTATGTCTTTCTTCTTTATGCCCTGTTCATTCTCTTAAGTTGTATTTTTCGATCCAGGACCTGCATGACTTCAATTCTAGCTTTTCTAACCCACGCAACACAACCGTATCCGGACCACCCATCCCTTCTTCCTACTGGGAGTGTATCTGCACTTTGTCGTAGTTTTGACATGCCCGTAAATTCTTAACAGAGGGTGATGTTGACAATAAAACCTAGTAATGTTTTCGTAAAGGCTTCTTTGCAAACAACATCGTTCATCGTTGTCATTCAAGTCGTCTCGTGCGTCTGAGTGTCAAAGGTTGCTGCTTTAAGAAGCGGTACTTCACTGCACTGTGGGAAACAATTTCAACCACAAACCGAACCTCCGGCTAAAACCATATTTCTTTTAATTCGCAGTTCGGCCGGAAAGGCGAAGCACCGATTGCCATAGCAAATAGACAGCAGTACGAAGTAACGACAATAGTTTTATCGGCCCTATAAACTTGTAAACATTCGCTTACTAACTAAATTAACAATGATAGAATACGTAAGCGTGACTCAACGAGAACGTAGAAAGAAACAGACACACGGAGACAGCGCTGCCTTTGTGTGCCTGCTTCTTTCTACGTCCTTGTTCAGTCGCGTTTACACATTCCATTATGGATTCAAACCAACTAGCCCGACAACGTGTTTTAACTAAATTAGCCAGCACGGCGTCATGCGCGCACAGGTAAACATGAACACACATAGCTCTATGACAGTGGAAACTGTCTGTGAAAGCGCCGGAGTTAGGTATCGCGGCAGCAGTCGCGAGTCAATTGACCTCTGTGCATCTGTCGCTTCAACGCCTACGAAACGTCGAAAGCACAGCGCACACGAAGCTGCCGGAATTACACGCACTCTGCAAACATCGCAGATCGCTTTTAAGATGAGGCCCATGTGGGCGCGCACTTTGGCCACGTCGCAGACCACTTTCAAGACACGCGAGCGACGGCAACGCGTTCCTACGGCGTCCGCTAAAGGCGTCTACTACGGCGTCCACGATTAGCGTGGCCAACGCCGTAGTAGAGGCGGCGGTTGTCTCCACTCTGTACAGAGCGGCGGGTGAGGAGGACATCGAGGCACCGTAGCAGCCGCCGGAGAAGGACGTCCCTCGTCCCTCACCTCACCCCCCTGCCCCGCGCGTCACAGGAGAGGGCACGCATCCGGGCCGCGTTACTCGCTCGCGCACGCGAGATTGAACCGCGTTCGCCGGCTCACCCTCACACGCTTTCACTCATACGGAACGTCACGGCGACGGCGACGATGACGGCAGAAATGCACCTGGAGTGTGCATATAATTGTTATCGCAATAAAAATAAAATCCTAATGTGTAGGGTACAGTGGCCCAGATGCTCCAGGAGAATCTAAACAGTTGTACAGCAGACTCGAGTCATAGAGCAGCAGTCACGCCTGCGTTGATAGGACATCATTTTTGGCAAACACAAAGCATTCAATCGGACTTCACCGAGACTCTTGATGTTGCACTCATTTGGCCTCTTGCTCCCTTGTTAACTCCCAGGGAGAGTACGCGAAGCCGAAAGAACCAAAACCAAATGCGAAAAATGAAGCTGCGCCCCTTAGTGCCTCTGAGTTTGTTCAATATTGAGAAATGTTGCAGTTAGGATCATATTTACGCGGTCCAGCGTTTGTAATTTCATTTTTGGACCACGTGGGCAGGTGGTGGTGCAAAATGCACCATTTTAGCGAAAAATTGCTAACTGATGATGATGGCTTTCTCAAAACCTTGGTTTTCTTAATGTTTGAATTGTTTCAATTGTTCCTAGACATCTTTAATATTTTTAAAACTATAGATTTACGTTACCTACTGCGGTGGTGAGTCAACAATAAGAACGTGAAATGAAAAATTAACCGCCTATATTCTAAAACGTACCCGCTGCAGTGACTACGACGTTGCACTTTCAAGCACGAAGTCACGGCTTCTATTCCCTGCTGGAGTGGCTGCAGTTCAATGAGAGCAAAATGTTAACCACACGAGCGTTTTTCGCTCGTGTGGTTAACATTTCGCTAACCCAGTAACATTTCGCGCAACCCCAGTCGGTTAAAATTAATCCGGAGTATACCACTATGGCGTGCGTCACAATAAAATGCGTTTTTGGCACGTAATATCCCAGAATGCTTTTTTTTTCTTCTGTAACGGCATCATATCTCAAGGCTCTGCTGCGCCTAAAGAAGAAGCGTTCGTGTACCCAGACGGCTCCCTAATAAGCCATACGAAACGCTACTAGTGTTTCTTTGAACCGCAGGCCTTAACAAAACCTTGTGAATGTCCACGTTGAGCACATGTGTATCTATGACTCCATGTGCTATTTCTATGTTCACGCAATCACTGTGTATACCATAATTATCGCCCAGCACCTGGAGTAGCATGGCAAGGAGAACCGCCCAGCCAACACCTACAACATATCATTAAAGTTTGTATCGATTAAAACGATAGCGGTAAGACCTCTGTGTCGCAGAAAATCTGGTGTCGGTGTCGGCAGAGTTGTCCATGAGCGAAAATTCACGTATATATTTCGGTATGTGTATTTGCCACGCTTTGCTACTTGACATGCGGTATATGCGGGTTATATTGCCACACCATTCTATCACTAAAGTTACGCATACGTTGTCTTACATTCTTGACAAACTTATTCTTCGAAATTTTGAGAACAGCCCACAAAGAAATGTCATGAAAGAAAACACCAACAGCGCATGCTTTTTATGTTACACCTTCTCAGACTTAAGTATTAAAACTGCCACACAATAACAGAAACCTGAAAATGATGGGGGCTTTTATTTTTACGCTGCTGAGCATTACCTCCGGCATCGACCCACGCAAGAGGCCGCATTTCTAACAGAAAGGTCGCCTTCGTGCACGGCGTTCGCCGCTATCGTCTTTCGGTAAACGTTACGGTTGCATAAGCGGCAGTACGCAGTCGGGAAGCGTGCGCAGCAGTCAGTTATCGTCGAATGCTATCGCGTTCCAATCTTAAAGGCGAAGCTAAAGCATCTTCCAGGTTTTCTTCTTTTTTTTTCTGTCTCCGGTAAGTCTTAGGACTAAAGACAAATGGAGGCGCATATAGAGTGCCTCGCACATAAGTTGAGCCAAATATTCAAAATATGCAAATGTCACGGAAGGAGGAGGGAAAGAGATAAGTAGAAGGCAGGGAGGTTAATCAGAATAACGTCCGGTTGGTTACCCTACACCGGGGGAATGGGAAAGGGGGAAAACAAAGATAACAGGGAGAGAGATGAGGGAAGGAAAGAAGGTGAGTTCGCTGACGTGTGTAGCCTTACAGAAATTGCATTAATAGTCACAGATGGTCGCACAAGCCCGTCGTCCTTAAGAAGCACAAAAGTGCCTTCACCGCTTTATGGGCCGACGGGCGATGGGGGCGGTGTTCCAGCAGCACCTGTACAGAAAGCGGCCGATTGTCCAGTTTTTGAAAAGCTTTGGCAAGTTCTTGTCTCTCAGGGGTGTATCGTGGACAGTGGCACAGCAGGTGGTCGATGTTTTCTTCCGTGCCACAGACCTCGCATGCTCCACTGTCAGTCACTCCAATTAATGTAGGGTATGCCTTTGTGAAGGCAACTCCTAAACAAAGGCGACAGAGAAGCGTAGCTTCACGTCGAGGAAGTCCGAGTGGAGATCGGAGTTGCAGGGAAGGGCTTAGTCGGTGCAGTCGTGTAAGTCGTAAGTTTGGCGAGTTCCACTCGGTCAGTGTGAGACTGCGTGCCAGGTGTCGAAGCTGCCTTGCGGCGTCTGTCCTCGAAAGCGGAATTGGAACGCTGTGGCTCTTCTTGATGTGCTGTGCGAGCAGCGTTATCGGCGGAATCATTGCCACTGATTTCACAATGGCCAGGTACCCATTGAAAAACGACCTCGTGACCTTTTTGTTGAACATGATGGTAAAGTTTCGCGATTTCGTATGTCAATTGGTCATGGCATCCGTGTCGGAGAACTGACTGCGTGCACTGTAATGCCGGTTTTGAATCACAGAACACAGCCCATTTTCGAGGTCTTTCAGAATCAATGAATTCCAGTGCTCGACGCAGGGCCGTTAGTTCTGCCGCCGTTGACGTCGTGACATGCGATGTCTTGAAGCGCAGTGTCATTCCTCGCGTTGGTATAACCACGGCACCACCAGAACTGCACGACGTAGTCGATCCATCGGTATAGATGTGCACGTGGTTGCTGTACTTTTCATGCAAAAGAAGTAAGCTCAACTGTTTTAGAGCAGGGGCCGGTAGATCTGTCTTCTTCTGTAGTCCTGGAATCATTAGATGGACAGAGCTAGGGTAATAGTTTGCCATGGCTGATAGATACTCAGATTATTTTTTTCATTCCGTCTAATTAGATAATTAGTCGTACTTAATTAATCAACTTATCAAATATTATAATTAGATTAGAAGTGTATATGAGAAAACTGTAGAACGACATGAAAAACCCCTGACACAGCGTTTTGTTGCTCAATACGTGCTACATAAAAGTGTGAAGGAAGCCCGCAAATTCACGCAACATTGCCGTGCGAATGGCCGCTCGAGGCACATTGCTTGCATTTGCGGGCTTCTTTCACGCTCGGAAAAAGACCTTTATGCAGCACGTATTGAGCAACAGAAAGCTGTATCGGGAGCGTTTCATGTCGCTCTAAAATTTTCTTATTGGCACGTTTCATCTAATTAAGATAATTGAGAAATTGATTAATTAAGAGTAATTATCTAATTAGGCGGTATGAAAAAATATAGTGTCTCCAAGTGACGGCAAACGATATTACCTTGGTTCTGTACAGCCACGTGACATCGCATATTTTTAAACTCTGGTTAAAGTTAGCTGCGACACCCTGTATATACCGCTTGTGATAATAGAAGGCTAGATATTGAACTTTGCCAACGCCCGATGAGGAATTTCACCAGGGAAGTTTACTGGCTACTTATGAAACTAACAAAGTTATCAAAAATATCATTAAAACTCCTAAAAGGCAAAGTTGTCGTTAGGCAACCATAAGAAGCACTCTAAATTTATCGACTTTCTGGCAATGTTCCCAGTACCGATACAGTCCAACGGGCTTCCATTAGTTGCAGTACGCTCAGACATTGAATAGTCGCAGTGCATTTTGAACTCCGCAATCCTACCTATCCGGTCAAACCTGTGTATAAGAGATAGCAGAACAAACAAGCAACAAGTAGAAAAAACTCACGTTTTTCGAGGCATGAGCAACATTAGGGAAACGAAGCACGTGACAATATTTTCCATGCTTATTTGAACAAACGTCGAAACACCGCTTGCTGGGGAAGCGTTGCTGCCGTTGCTGAAGCTACCGCTTAATCATTTCATTGTAGCTTCGCAATGTAGAGCTGGGACGCCCCGCTCTCATTGTGCTGACAAGGTCGTCGCTGTTCAATTGTTATCCCCCCAAGGGAGTGAACTCATCCAACCCGATGACGGCCACAGTGAAGTACGTCCTCGTTGTTTGAATGTTTTGTGCAGGCACACCGCAACCTAATTAGAAGGACTGTAAAAATAAGTTATCTATCGAAAGGTGAGGAGATATCACGCAGGCAGACAACGAAGTTCTGACAGATCAGAAAGTCAACTGAGATGGAACTAAAGACATGCGCGAGGAAAAAGCAAGAACTTGGGGTTATATGCGAATAACCAGTTACAGTGACAATTAGCGCAGTGCTGCGCGTAGCTATCCTGCGCATGCGCGAATAAAATCTGTTCGAAGAGAAAGACATCCGCGGTCTCGTCTGGGTGACGTTTCTGTGACGTTAGCTCATGACACTGAGGCCTTCTCTCGTACAGGCGACGTTGGCTGCGGGCGACGTGCTATATACTTTGAGCGAAGAGGTGAGCAGAACACCTAATCAGGAAGTGGGAGAAAGTTTCAGTAGCGCATAAATGGCCCCGGCTGTCCCGCTGCTGTCCTACTCCGCGATAGTGAAGAGACTCCTCAAAACATTCAATATTTCCAGATTTTACTTGTCCTGTATATGTTCATATGTTATTTCGCTTAAAATTTAACCTTCTGAAAACATAAATTTCTTGCATGTGCGGCCTGACGGGACATGATGGGGAGAAAGAACGAACAGAAATAAGGGCAGGGTGTCATAGAGACTGAAACCAAGTTTGCTGATTAGTCTGGAATTCATGCAGCTTCAAAAAGTTCGCAGTAGCTTAAGTGGAACCAAGCTTAAGCGTAAGTCAACCTGCCGTGGTTGCTCAATTGCTATGGTGTCGGGCTGCTGAGCGCGACGTCGCGGGATCGAATCCCGGCCATGGCGGCCGCATTTCGATAGGGGCGAAATGCGATTGCAAACCCGTGTGCTTAGATTGATGTGCACGTTAAAGAACCCCAGGTGGTCGAAATTTCCGGAGTCCTCCACTACAGCGTGCCTCATAATCAGAAAGTGGTTTTGGCACGTAAAACCCCATAATTTAATTTTTAAGCTTAAGACTGGGGCGACACACCAATATATGTGGGAGTCCCACAGAAGCAGTGTAATTATGTACATATTTATCTCCTATTTTGAGTAGACAGGATTCAGAATTATTTGCCTGTGTTCAAAGGACTGTGCAACAACGTGGTAATGGCATCCGCTGAGTGGCAGGACGTCATTCCTTGGCGAAATACGTTCTGTCAACACGTAGCATTCCGCAGAACAAACTACGCACCGGCACAGAAGAAAACCAAGCTTGTGCGGAATACTAGTTCTCAGGAAAGGAATACAGCGACAATATAAACAAGAATAAAGAAACACTTACACAGAACAACAGCCAAAGGACGGGAAGTTGTGCCCCCCCCCCCAACGCGAACTTCACCTCACTGAAAGTAGACGATAAATCATTTCGTACAAGCAAAAAGTTCTGTGCATTTGGTCTCCGACATATTTATTTTATCAGGGGGGGGGGGGGGGGGGGGGGGCGAGGCTTTTCAGCCGCTGAACACTGAGGGTGACGCTTATTATGCAGAGTGAGCAACCATGTATGCAAAGCATACGTCTGAGTTATGCAGCTACACACATCAACGACGACTTAATTCGTTCTGTCACAGCGCGCATGATAAAATAAAATGGGCTACTCGTAGGCCGCTGATAAAGATATACATTGACTCGCAGGTAAAACGCATTAAAGCGATTAAGTCAAAACTTCAATATATCCACCAGTCTCGAAGGAGATACACACCTCAAAATAACAAATCAATTCAGCAACAATCCGTAAGGTGGAGGAAGCCTTAAAGATTGTCATCCACCAGAGAATGGCACAGAAAGAACGCTTTGCAGTTGAAGAAAAACTTGTCCCAGCGTAGCTCTGGATTTTTCTGTGGCGACACACCACGAGCTTTTTTGGAACTCTAGCTTTCGTTTTCCGCAAGAGATGGCACAACCTGCACGCGGCTAGCCGAGCCGGCCGTTGTCGCGTTGCGCTGGCGGCAAGTTTGAACCGTTATGAAATCGTAATGTGACAGATTTCCTAACGCCACCTGTATCTCATTTGTGCAATTATAAGGTGTGATAAATACTTCTGATATGACTGCAGCGATCGATAATGTTTCATTGCTTTGATAAGACGCTGACTGCAGCATCACTGTGTCATTGCGTTCCGCGACTTTTCAACGTAATTGCAAGCTACACTTGAAATCGGGAAGACCAAACCTATTAGTAATTGTTAAAACGTACGAAAGATGACTCGGTAAGTTCGTTGTGAACAGTAATTTACGTGCATATGAATTTTTTTCTGTGTTTCCATGACCTCTTCATGCTTACGTTGTTCTCGTGCTCTTATAACCTTATTATTTAATTATTATTCTCTCTCTCTCCCTTTGCTTTTATTGATGATCCATAGACTCGTTTCTAAAGTGTCTTTTTTTTTTATTTTGTCACTTTTGTTCCTTTGGCTAAGGTCATTTGATTACCGGCATTCTCAGTGGCCAAGATTTCCATATTTGATAACTAATAAGACAAGAAAAAGAAACTTTGAAGACAGTTCACTTTCGCTGTTCGTAGTATGCAAGAAAGATAGTCCTACACCACGCAAAGGAACAGGATGATACAAGTGCTTAGTCATATGACTCACTACTAAAGTTTCAGCAAGAAAAACTGTTTGACGAGAGCAACCACCCAAAGCTTCGTGTTCCGGTAGCTTCAAATTCCTGCCAATAATATGAAACCCCACTTTGAGATAAAAATGCACTTGTTATTCTCCCTGTTAAGATACTCAGTTTTTCTCCAAAGTTCTCGAACTTTACGAGTATAAGCCGATTGTGATTACTTTGGTGTGTAACGAAGTTTGTCTCCCCTTCAGCCTTGCTCTCTCGTGTTTGTTTGACGAGAAGTTTATATCAGTACGTGGACTTAGCACGGCGGCATTTTGTAGGAATTATAATTTGGACGAAAAAAAATGAGAAAGAAAAAACGCTGCATGAGTTGATGCCATTTATCAGGATGGTTCCGGAATAAACGACTAATTTCTGGGCGAAAAACATTGGAGTGACTTGTTGGCACCCACTCTGCTTGATGGTTAACAAAGTTATATTTTCTCTAAGCTTAGTCATAATAGCGTCTTAGGTTCCAGATACCACTTCTTAATGGCTTCCCTTCATTGTAGGGGATATTCACTGTGACGGAGACGTACAGAAACGATGAAGTGACGCTGTGACGCTCCTATTGAAGAGACATCTTCAGCTGAAGGGTTATTTGCTTTAAAAGTGTTTCTTCGACTTGGAAGAATACTCTGCACTTTCCGGAACTAAATACTCACTTCCTATAACTCAAAGCGCCTTAGCAAATATATTGCTTGAGTTTATACACAGTCACTGAATCATCTACGTATCTAATCGTACCGATTTTGCTTAGAAAAATTATAGAATATTGCCAAGCGAACTTGACATCCATTGAAGTCATCCAGCGAAGTCAAAGGGAGTGAAACAAAGTTTTTGATGGCTATAGAGACTACGCAGCACACGGCGTTAAGAGCAATGCGAAATATGTGTCCAAGATTAGCACTCGCGCAATTAGTTCCCGCACTTTCTCGACAGGCATTGTACACTACAATAGCAGAAAAACGGTCTCCGCAGGTTACCAATAAACCCAATTAGACATATAAACTTGTTGAAGTTGTTGAAAAAGGTTCGTTATAATAAGTACTTCAAGTAGGTTATTGATATCTGTTCCCATATTTTGCGCAACACGTTTAGAAGAAGTTCGAGAAGCAAAACCGAATAAACATCACGCTTACAACTTTGTAGCTGCACAATTGCACGTTTGTAATTGTCACCTCTCTGTGTGTGGCAGCGTTCAATTTTGACAAAACATCGGCAACATGAAAGGGTGCTTTTCGGTAGAGAAAGTTCGAACCAGTTCAAGTCTGAAGGAAAAAAAACTGTATAATTGTGTGTCTGCTTTGTTTCCAGGCCCTGAGTGAAATTATCAACGTAGAAAAATTTACTGGCACTGCTTCTCTTTTCAATTTATTCTCATAAACTGCCAGTAAATTCACGCCATATGTTCTTGCCATTCAACGGGCAAATCCCCAAGTGCGCGTCCGCTAACTTTCTTGATGCTGCATTACACAAAAATTCGAAACCCTTCAACCTCTCGTTCGAGGTAGTTTTGCAATCGAATTAGTTGGTTTAAAATGTTTGGAAAGGGTATATGTAGTCGAAGTTCCTTTCCTGCCGCGGCTGTACACATAAATTAAACTAATGTACATGGATATGCATGAGCCTTGAATAGGGCAGATCAGTTCTGCAGAAGCACGCAAGATGGAGGAAGGTTCACGAAAGAGAAAATTGTCAATGACCCGACAGTAGCACGAATCCCTTGCGGGTTTCCTCTCTGCAGCTTTTTTGCTAAAGTCCTATGGATAACAATCTTCCCTTTTACGAACCTTTCTCCACCTTGCGGACTTCGGCCGAACTAACTTGCCATACTCGGTGTTTCTGTGCTTCGATTTGTTAATCAATTTGGCCTCGCTCGGCGATCTGCTAGCCTCATGGCTATAGCTGACATGGTAGAGCGACTGCTACTGAAAGTCACTGGAGCCGGGTTCGAAATCTAATCCTAATCTGCGAAGCTTTCTTTCTGAGAAACTCGTGGGAGGTTTCCTTTGTAACTTTGTGCTACAGTCGGATGGATGACAAACTTCACTTTCATCTTGAATGATCTTTCATTATTTGGCCCATTGCGTCGTTTAGTGAGAGGGTTTGTAGGTTAAGGAGAAATAAATGCTCTGGAAACGGTTGCGCCGCTATCTCTCCCATGAACTGTATAGTTTTGAGTAGTCCATAAAGAAGAGGATAATAATATCACGCCACTGTATTGCGAATCCGCTAAAGAAAAAGGCTGACTTTCTCTTTACAGTTCGCGCGAAATGTTGATTTTGATTACTTGTGTTTTGTGTTCACAGGACAGTCAAATTTTCAAGAGACTTGAGGATTGTATAAATGTTTTTCACAGAGGTATATATACAACTGGAATAACTGTTTACATGGAGAATTGCAGTATTGCAAAGTGGTGCTCCAATTTCGTTTGACTCGTCGCGGTGGCTTAGCGGCTACGGTGTTGCGCTGCTGAGCACGAGTTCGCGGGACCAAATCCCGGCCGTGGTGGCCGTATTTCTATAGCCGCCGTGATTGCTTAGTGGCTATGGTGTTACACTGCTAAGCACGAGGTTCCGTGATCGAACTCGGCCACGGCGGCCGCATTTCGATGGGGGCTAAATGCGAAAACAGCCGTGTACTTAGATTACGTGCACGTTAAAGAGCCCCAGGTGGTCGAAATTTCCGTAGTCCCCCACTGCGGCGTGCTTCATAGTAAGAAATTGGTTTTGGCACGTAAAACCCCATTAACTTCTTAATTATCTTTCGAAAGAATTTTTTACTACTGATGTATACAAACTTAGGAGCATAAATAAAAATATATCAATTAAATTTTTAATGCGACCAATACAATTTAACACGATTCTTTGATTGCCACGAGAGCATATTTCTGCGAATGCGCTGAAATCAATTAGGAAAAGAAGAAAATAGCTCTACATTAAATAGTGCGTCTCAGCCTCCTGTGAATTTCCGTGTAGTTGCCGGGAACCAATTAGCGAACATTTCATCAACGAACAGATCAGATCACCTATTAGCATACATTAACGCCCGCTTACCACGAGCTGCAAAGCAATTTGCACTGCCCTCCTCAACTTTATTGTGGTTTCTGCCGGTCTACGTTTCCGGTAGTGTCCTATCGACTGCAGGGTGACAGATGCCGCTTTTTTATGTCATTGAAAAAATATTCATTGTAGTTATGAAGGGCGCAAAATTCCTTAGCAGATAGTTTTATTGTCTCCTTTTTAAACTTATTCATTGCTACAAACGATGGCTTTACCGTCCTATACACAGTAGGATCAGCCTCTATCGTATGTTCTATACCATCGACTGCACAACAACAGCGGCCTATACGTAACCTAGCCAGGTCTTTCAGGCATGGCTATTCTCACATTGGTGCTCAACGCACGTAACTGGTAACGGTCTGGCGTGGATCGTGGCCCGAAGTAAGCTTCGGTGACCTCTGCCCAGCTGACAGCCAAGGTATCCGCATGTGCCCCGCCCACAAGACGCGGAAAACTTGGCTTTACAAGTTCGCGAACTTGTCCGGCTGCGATTATCAAATACAGCAACGTTTAAGAGAAATCCCAGGTAAGCAATGCTAGCGATCACGCACTCAACCAGTCAGTATATTCGTGGCTTTCCACACTGAGCACGAACATACGCATCGGTGCCGAGACCTTCATCGAGAGCGGACTCGCTGTTTTCGTATGCATCTCTTCACCCACCAACAGCTCGTCTCCTGACTCGCCGTCCTGCTGCTTCTCGCTCACCTTCGAGGTAACGTCATCGCTTACCGATGAAAGTTTGCCGACGAAGGTTCACGCTCGTAGGCTCGATCCGGGCTGAGGAGGCCGCATTTCGACGGGAGCGAAAGGCATAAACGCTCGTGTGCTTGGATTTAGGTGCACGTTAAGGAACCCCAGGTTGACAAAACTGATCTCGAGTCTCCCACTATGGCACGTCTCATAATTATGTCGTAGTTTGGGCATGTCAAACCCTAGAATTTAGTTCAATTAATGGAGTCACGCTGAGAAGTCTTCCGAACAGCTAGATTCATGCTCTACGCGGCCTGAAGGCGCATGATTATCCGCACGTGGCGGCCCACTCTCCGAGCACTGAGTGAGTAGGCGGGTATACCTTCGGGCTCCTTTTTATGGCTTCTTTGGCAGAGCCTGGACAACGGACGTACTTGAGGGAGCGCCTGGCAGCTAGTATGACCAGGTTTACGCCTCACGTGCATCTGTGAAATCTTGAGCTCGCTTAGATGTATAGCTTGCCAAGCTGGCATATCCCCGGCACCAGCGAGCAAAGCGTACCCAGTAGTGTGAAGTGTTCTTGCCACTGTTCACTGTGGGCCGGCACCATCGCTTTTGCCATAGGATGGTGCACATATGGCACTTTAACGTCAAGCACCGCAGGACAACATCGACCGCAATGTGAGCGACAGGAGAGAAATGAAGAGTGCTTTAAGGAAAGACTGATGCCTGATGAAGAGGGATGTGACTGCCGCTAACAGTAAATCTTATAGTAGTTTCATGTTTTCGAACGCCATGAATTCCACAAGGCATCTTTTTTCAGTAGTTGTTTTAGTACGGCTGTCTTTCACAAGAGTGCTAGCTAAGCGTCCGAACAACTGTTCCCGAGGCATGCTACTGAATCAGACGTCATGAGCGTGTAGCGACCAAATAAGACTTTCGTCCAGCTTGCAGCACTTGTACGTGAATCGCAAGCCAAGCAAAGCGGTTGCCTTCCCCTTTGACACAACGCTATCAATCTCCACGGTACGTCTTTTGTACTTCAGTGGAAGATTTTTAGTCACAAAAACACTTCGTTGAATGATAAAATAATGAAGCCGGTCGACGCCTGACGTTAAACTGGTTTCTTGGTTTCAAGAATGTAACAAAGAGACCTTACGTCCTTATTTTGACACTACCTATATGATTCGTCAAGCTCAGACTCTTTGTGAAGCACAGCCACAAAATTAGTGTTGTCTCAACTGCGGGGCTCCTTGTCATTATAGCACGCTGTTTCATCGCGTTGTAGTGCTTCATTTATCTAAGAAACTTAACATTTATTTTCCATGCAAGTATATCCCACTCACTAGGTAGAATCCTTATTGGATTTGATGCAAGCAAACATTCTACTCAGGCTGAGAGAAGTGATAAGGGAAAGGCAAGGAAGTTATCCAGGCTTAGCGCGGTTGTTTATATTGAAATGGGCAAGGACTCTTGTTGAAGTTCGCACATAATATGACATGAAGGAAAGCACTCTATGTAACACCATGACAGCGATCAACAAATAAATCAGCCTGACCTGTGAAAAATCCCAAACAGTATGATGTACGTCCATGGGTTAAACCTCTTATCCGCTCCACTCGCAATAACCAGAAGCACTTTCAGTGTTAGTCCCCCAGAAACGTACACTACACGAACTAAGTAGATATTTCAAAGTATGGACGCCTTATCTCATCCTGTGAATACATGCCACACTATTTATTCAAAATATGAAGTTATTCATCATGCGCTTGTGCACCACTTGCAGTGTTAGCGATAATTTGGACCGCGCAATTCGCATTTCTAGCTCTTTGCAACCTGAATAATTGTCTTAACAAACGCTTTTGAAAACAAACCCCGACACAAGCCTTCAGCTACGCGAAATGCTTCAACCTCGGAAGCATGCCGTGTTACGTTTCACTTTGTGCGGGAAACAAGCCTGGCGGAGCTCAGCGAGAATTCATCTCGCGCTTTTTGACTGAGCGGTTGAGTCTCGGTGTAGTTCTACCGACGCGTGCTATAAAGAAGAAACTCTTGCAGACACTTCTGTGGCATCTAGACTCGGACCGAGACGTTGAGAGACGTGGGAAGACGCCAGGGGCGTAGCCAGGGGGGGGGGGGGGGGGGGGGGGCTTATGGGGCTTCAGCCTCCCCCCCCCCCGCGAAATGTTTTCGTACTGTCATGCGCCGCTGACCAAAACAACCCCCGACGCCGGAAATCATGCTCGATTTGTCTAGAATGTGCTTTTCCCGCTCGAAAGCACATTTTAGCGCGAAAATTGCGAAATCGGGCTCGATTTCGCGGCAACGCCCATGCACCGGGAGTCACATATCGTAACGCAAGGAGCTCCATCCGAGAACAAAGTTCCAAAGGCGGGCTCGTCGAGGCATCTCGCTGAAGCCGCGGATCCTAGGGAGCGCTTGGATTTCAATTCTGAAACTTTATGGGTATGAAGTTCTATTAAACTTTTTATGCGAAAGGTGTATTGACGTTTCCAAAGTTGTGCTTTACATTTTCAATTCCGGAACTTTGTGGGTTTAATGTTGTTATAAACATTTGACGCCAAAGGTGCATTGAGTTTTCTGAGGTCGTACATCGGACCATACAACGAGACAAGCCAAATCACCGCACTATCAGACAACTTGACAAAGCACGCAGCGAGGTCCGATGCGACGAAGCTTTGTGGTGGCTCATTTGTGCCGTCATGTCACAGAAAATAACATTTTTTTTTCACCTGCGCCAAAGCATCCATCTCAAGACACTAAAGCAAGCAAAGGTAACTACGTTCTTATTTATTTTTCTACTTGGACTTTTATTCGCAAGGACACATTGAGGCTGTTTCTTTTCTTTTTTTTTCTCGCTACCCGCGGGCTGCCGAACCAGCCCGAGCGCATGCATTTTTCTCGTGCTGCATTGACCACCGCGCGGCGCATTTTGATGCGCGTTCGTTTTTCGCTGGCCGAGTGTATTTTCGTTTTCGCTGGCCGAGTGCAGAGTTTCGGACGCTTTCTGGCTAGCAGACGAGAAAAATAAACAATGCATGGTCGCTCGCCGCCATCACTGCGGGGACTCGATGGACTGCAACGCTTCCGCTTGAGCCCAACCTCTCCGGAAAATTTTGTCTCGCCGGTGTAGAATATCGAGAAGTATGCGTATGGTTCTCTGAGGACCAAGCGTCTCACATTTTCTTCGATATTCCTTCGGTAGCCCTACTAGGTGCCCCAAGTAGGCATTCGATTGTAGCCAACATGCTTTCCTTTCCGTTATATCATTTCGGTGCGCCCCGCCCCACAAAAGAAAAAGACATTGTAGCGGCGCAGCGAATTGTCGCACGGTGAAAGTTCGATTTTGTTACTTGTTCTTTCGTAGAAAGTAATGGGCCGCAGGATGCTTCAGTTGCCGGATACTGTTATTATATTATCGCGATAGCAATTATATAGACACCCCAGGCGAATTATTGCCGTCGCCGTCACCCTCATGTTCCGTATAATGTCCAAGGGCGATAACATCGTGACCGCGCGCCTCGTGCTGTATGTGCGAGTGAAAGCTTAAGGGGGTAGGGGAGAGGGCGGCAGGCGTGAGCCGACGATGGTGGCACAGTCTTGTGTGCGCAAGGGAGAAAAGCGAGGATACATCAAGGGGAGTGGATGGGGGGGGGGGGGGGAGGCTTTGATCTGTTAATCTGTGGTTGCGCAACATGTGTATTTGCCTTGTTTGACACATCATTTATAGGGACTTTTTCTTAGATACGTAGAGACTTATACTATATAGACTTATAGAGACTTGGAGACTTATACGTATATTTAAATATCTTGGTGCGAGGTTTTGTGTATATGTGCAGTGAACTTTGTTTCGAGTGACACTTTTTTGCCCTTTATCAAGCTGTATCTTCGCATTTGTATATCCCATTGTATCTTCGCATTTCTAATGTACGAAGGCGATTCAAATGAAAGTGAGCCAACCCACCGTGCGCAATAATGTTTCGGTTCATTATCTGCAAGGCATGCGCGTGGCACATGGGCATCTCTCATTTACAAAAGTGACATGCAGGTGTGAGGATCAAGGTGCTTTAATGCTCTCATACACTGGGTTGAACATGGTTGCGTGACACAATGGACACTACAAAAGTTGAACTGCGTGGTGTCGTGAGGTTTTTGACAGATGAAGATGTTTCCAAAAAAGAAATTAGTCGCCGTAACGCTGCCGTTTACGTTGAACATTGCATTTCACTGGCCACTGCGAAGCGTTGGAGCAAACGAATCAAGAAGGACTTGAAAGTTGCAAAGACGATCCAAGACCGGGTCAAAGCCACCGTACAATCACCCCCAACCCAATTGCAAAGGCTGATTTGGCAAGAACAGAGGATAAGCATCGATGAATTTGCAGGGCGGGTGAACATCAGTCACGATTCGGTTCACACCATAATTCATGAACATCTCAGTTATCGGCTCTTGTGTGCGGAATAGATGCCCAAGATTTTGAACCACCACCAGAAGACGGAGAGGTTCGGCGCTGCCTTGACTCATCGTTCATAAGGCATAAAATTATAAAAGTAGAATGTTTCTACACTTTGCGCATTCTAAATTCATTTTATTTCTCAAGTACTGCCTTCAAAAATTTCCTAGTGTGTAGTACATCTTTAACACCAAAACTGAATTCTTCCAATACAAGAAATAATGATACGTGGTATGTTCCGAGGTTTCGTAATAAATATAGCCTACAGTCATTACAACATAATCTACCATACATTTTAAATAAATACCAAGATACATATACTTCTTCATCCAAGGAACTGCGAATGCATTTCGTAAACATGTAATCACTGATTGCTTATCGTTTTTCAGAGCCAACTGTGTTACTGATTTTGTAACCCATACACATATATTTCTATCTTCTGGTGTATCGGATATGTTTTCTTTAGTCTGTCAGAGCGAATTGTGTTAGGTTTTTAATAACCCTTGCACACATACTTCATTTTTTCTGATGTATCGAATATGTTTTTTTTTCTCTTAGTCTCTATATTATTTTCGGTCTTGTTATTGTGCATTTATGTAAGTAATTTATTGTGAGTGTCTAACAATGCTACGATTTTTGATGCAACCACCATGTATGCCTTGTAACGAACCATCGGCCCAGTCAAGGTGTTTTTCCAACAGCTTTTAGCCTTTGGTATCCACCAGAACCCTTGCATTTCTGGAAATAAAATCTATATCTATCTATCTATATCTAATCCGGTATGACGATGAGGGTCACGACTTTTGGTCTGCAGTTGTGACCTGGGTCGAATCATGGTGCCGCTACTACGAGCCTGAAACACGACGGCAAATCTTACAGTGGAAACATTTGAATTCACTACCCCCAAGGAAAGCAAAGGCTGTCATTTCTGCAGGAAAGGTGTTGTTGACTTCTTTTTCGATTGTCAGGAGCCATTATTGATTGAATTTGCTAAACCTGGAGTGACTATCGATCGTTTCCAATATCGTGAAACGATGTATCGGCTGCGTGTCGCAATCAAGATCAAATGACGTGGAAAATTGAGGAATGGGGTCATCTCGCTCCACGACAATACCCGTCCCCATGTCGCTGACGTAGTTAATACAAAACTGGCAAAGTTCAAGTGGGAAACGCTTCAACATCTGCCATACAGCCCAGAGCTGTCGCCTTGCGACTTCCACATTTTGGAGCATTTGAAAAAGAAAAAAAAACCGCTCAGGGGAACTAGATTCGTGTCATACAATGACGTGAAAGAGTCAGTTACAGACTTTTTGAAACAGCAACCCAAGGCGTTTTATGAGACGGGAATCACGCGACCTGTTAATCAGTTGGACAAGTGTATAAATGCTCATGGAGACTACTTTAAATAAAGAATCCCGTTTGTCATATATTCGCATTGGCTTAGTTTCATTTGAATCGCCCTCGTATATTTTGCAGAACTCCTGCTTTGTATATGTGCTCTCTGTTGCGACTATAATTTCGGAGCAATTACTCACAATACACAACCGATGACAGCTGCTCCTGCGCAATACATTCTAGCAACGGACAGCGTCATTGAGATTTTTCCCTGGTCGTTGCGTATGTCCAAAAATGTAAACAAGGTTCTTGAACGACAGAGAGAGAGAGATGCAAATGAAAGAAAGGCAAGGAGGCTAAGAAAGTTTTGTTAAAATATTTGTCCTCAACTTGTGCATTTCATGGCCTATATATCTTTATATAGGCCTATATATCTCTAACGAGCAAAGCGGCATGCACCGCTTTGCTCGTTTCAAACCGATATAGTTCTAAAGTTCCTGTGATACTTGCTTTAGTTTTTATACATTAAGAAAACATGGAAGCATTGATATCAGTAATTTCGGGCACAATTTGTGAGACATACGAGTACATTCTGTTATGAAAAAGTACTTATTTTACTTGTCTTGACAGTGCGTAGCGTTCAAGAATTCGTTTGCAGCATCTTTGGCAATGGCAACGAAGTTATTAATACCGTTGAATGTATTTGATCCCGCGAAAATTTATATAAGGAGGAGGCCGAGCTGCAAAGTGAGCCCCCCCCCGCCTAACAAAATTTCTGGCTACGCCACTGGAGGACGCCCACAGTGTTTGGTGCTCCAGAGAGCTGTGCGATTAGACATGGCGTGCTATATGCGCAGACCCAGACCCCTACGTCTGGGTCTGCGCATGCGCAGTATCGTCGCCCCTATTTCTTGCGTACGCAAGCCGCTTGCGTCCCCTAATCTAAATCTCTCTAATGAGTTCTTGTTTCTAAATATGATATAGAACTGCATAAGCAGCAGTTTATTTTGTCTTATAATACAATACAATAATGTTTTTGAAACGAGAGGTTGAGCAAGCAGAATTAACCTGAGGAGTGCTTTCGGTGCTTTCGTCATCGGACAAGTGCTCGAATGTCCCGGGAAAGTCTCTAATCATGTCCTGCATTTACCTAAATTTCTCGATCCTGTTCGCGATAATACTGACGCCTTAGAAATTCTCAAGCACTAATCTATCACTTTAGCTTGACTTAATATTTGTGTTTAGTGCCCCTTTAACGAGGGTCCTTAAATTAAACTTGAGTTTGCGTGCTAATGTGTTTTTTCGTACGTGTGCTTTACTTTTCCTGCACTCTCTCTTCCTTTCAACCTTGCTTGTATATTTCGGTAGGCAAGCACATCCAGCTGGCACTTAACGTCTGAGGGTCTCTGAAATAACTACCGAGGCTCTTTAACGTGCGCCCATTGCACGGTACTATCTCCCTCTCGCGCGCGCACGCAAACGCACCCGCACATTTACACAGGGCGTAACTCGGTGGCATTGTCGAAACCCGGGCTTTGTGACTTATATGGCTTTTCAGCGATGGCGTCCCGCTGCTAAGCTCAAGGTTGCGAGTTCGATCTCAGCCACGGCGGCCGCATTCCGAAGGAGGTGGAATGCAATAACGCTCGTATACTATGCATTGCGTGCACTTTAGAGAACCCCAAGTGGTCAAAATTAATCCGCAGTTCTCCAACCATACGGCATGCCTGATAATCAGATCGGGGCTTTGGCACGTAAAACCACAATTGTTGGCGCTTGCAACAACGTGCATTTTCTTTTTTAACGTAGGGAGCTGAGCCCCCTCCCCTCTCTCTCTTCTTCTTCTTCTCCTTTATCTCTTTCTCTCTTTTTTCTTCGTTGCACTTCGGTTCCGCACTCAGCGCTGCAGGACACTGGAGTTCATCGTGCTCACACTCACTTTGGAGAAAACCCTGATTACACCCTTCCAAATTTTGTGTTTAGGAACGGCTCATTCTTCGTTCATACATATATGGCTCGTATTCTGTAATTATTTAAACATTCCTTTCTTTTGTTTTTAATTCATGCCCACCGTGGCCTAAACTATCAAAACATGCTAACTGGAAGGACTAATCTGCTGAGCCATCATTAATCTTTATTTGAAAGAAAGCCCGCAGGCCACTGCATCCATATAGCAGCTGGTGATATTTAATTACGTCGCCTTCAGTCAGCCTAATAAACGCTTTACACACTCTAATTGACTATCTTACCGGCAGCTAAACGTGGCCGTAGCAAACGCATACGGCTCGATATATATTTTTCTTTATTAGTGTATGTTGCCAGGGCCCTGCGTGCACTGTACTGGTTCTCTCTCTCTCTCCAAGCTTTTAATTTGTTTATCTTTCTTTCTTTTTTCTTTCTTTCTTTCTCTCTCTTTTTCTTTCTTTCTTTCTGTATTTCCCGTTCTCTCTCTCTCTCTCTCTCTCTCGCTCTCATTTTTTTTTCTTCTTGTTTCACTTTGGAGTCCTCGGTAGAGCCCTGCCTCCGACCGGAATCGCGCGTAATCGACCAGCCCTCTTCCTTTTACCCACAATTCTTCCCCTCGTCTCGCCCATGTCTAGGAGGGACCCAATTTCGGCCCTGCGCAGATGTTGTAACGGGGCGCTCTTATCGCGCTCCCGGTGGCTGCTGATCAGCTGCACCTTGCAGCCATGCGTCTCTCTGTGCGTATGTGCTCTATAGAGAGAGTGCGTGTGGGTGCGTGCGTGTGCGTCCGCGAGCTTGCACTGGCGCGGCGTGATACGCTTGTGCGTGAATATACGCACACGTACTCAATAAAGACCGTGCGTCACCGGAACGAAGTAAGAGAGACCTCGAAAGAGAAAAAAAAACGAAAAGATTCCCAGCGCTACCAATGAAGAGTGCGGTCCATGCTTTCAGGAACTGGAGAAACAAAAGAGAGACGATCTCTTCCACGACCTGCGGCAGCCGGGAAGATTGCACCTGCTCGTTTGACTCCGCCGTGTTACCTGTATATGTATACAGAAACAACTCAGTGCCGCTTCTCCCCGGCTTCGAAGAGAAACTAAAGGGAATGAGAGACGGGGGGTGCGGATGCGTGCCTTTGCCGGTGACGTTGGTCGGCGTGTCTGTTTTTACGCGCTTTCGAGTCGCGCGATGGCTTGCTGCTAAATAACTGCCTCTGTCGAGCGCCTTCAGTCTCACTCGAGCCTGCTAGAGGAGTGGGGCGAAGGTGGTTGCGACTTCGTAATTAACGCGGGAACACTCTTCTTTTTTTTCTACTTCTTCTTTGTTTTCCCCCGTGGTAGGAAAGCAGTCAGCGGGTGATGGCATCTGGTGCCTGTATTGTAGAGAGAGGGTGCTGCCTTTTTTTACGCAATTGGGAAGCCGTCGTACGTGGTGTGCACGAAAGCGCCCTAAACGCGCACTTTTGTATTTCGCTCTGGTTGTCGTCCTCCGTGTCTCACCTAGAAAACATGCATTTCGGGATGTCGCGTGAAGTTGATGCAGCGGTGTCTATATGAACGTGGACGTTCTCTTTTTTTTTTTTTTGTTACACGTTGTTTTACGCAGAGAAGGACACGCGAACTGTTGCAATCAGTATTTGGAGATTTCACATATCATTTTCATTTCGGCTAAACAAAGTTCCATAGTTATTTTTCTCAGCAAAGTCCAGTACGAAACAGACGCCAGTGGCACTTTCCTGGGACCGCAGTTGCACTGCGGCCAACGTGCATACGAAAGGATATACGTGGTTCGCAGCATTCTGCACTAATTACTTTATGCACTATTACAAACAAAATTTTTTCAGTATTATCAGTTGAAGAACATTAGTCTATCGATGCATGAGCAAAAGGTGTCCTTTGCAGTTCAAAAGTATTTCGACTTAGAATCCAAAATTTTGGGACTCACAAGCCGTTAACTATATTGGACATCAGACACACGAGGTTTAAAGCCTTGAAAGTTTTATAATATTTTTCGTTCATTCGAGTGATGAGTTCCTTTTTCTAAATCAAAACACTATGCCAAAGAAGAAAAAAATTTAACGCAATGCATACCTTATTCTTCTGTGTTATTCTGCATCAGCTTCGACAAAAATTTCGCTACAGCAATTTTGCCTGAAACTGTTTGAGTCGTTATTGGAAATAAACTCGTTTGAGCCGAACATATTCGAACTTTACCAGGAACGCGCAGTTAGTCCTTGCATTTCATACAGTTTTTAACCATGTTATACATGTGATGGCCCATATTCAAGATGATTGGGCTACGCGTCAGCATGAGAAGGAATGACACAATGAATGAGGATGAGAGGGTATAAAAGGGAATACTGCAGGACGCGAATCTTGATACAAAATTTCTTTTGAGAGGCAGTAATCGGTTTGTCAATGCACGAGTCCTTAGTAGCTTCAAAATAACGACTGTTTTTTTTTTTTAATGATATGATATAAGGAGATGTTGGCGCACAATTTAAGGCACCGGCTACTTCTTATCTTTTGAATGGTTCTATCATACAACATACAGGGTTCAAGATTACGTACCAAATAATCCTTTCGCACAAGCACCAGTATTTGTCACGCAACGTTTTCACAGGAAGACTATGACGTGAGAAACACATGCTACTTACAATATACAAGGTAAATGTCTCCACAGTTATGTAGATGAAAGTCTCAAAGATACAAACGATACCGTCGCCTAATAACACAGTGTCTAGTCTGCGGGTGGTACATACATCGTGTAAATGAATTATCACATATAGTCTCAACAGTACAGTCAACATAACATAATTCACAAACACTTGCATATATACAGCGACATTGAAATGAAGGGAGCAATAAAAGCGTTAATAACGTCCAACAATGCCGCTGTCTTCAAGAAAAGTCTTTAGTGCTTTTAAAGCGCTCTTCTGCAAGGACGTTGTTGGCCGAAGACCCAGAAGTTTCCTTAAACTGAAAGGTCTGCGGTCTAATTTAATTACGGTTGATTTAGGTCGGCTTCTTGGTGCGTCGTGATGTGGGCAATATAGAAGGAGATGATATATATCTTCGTCTACAAATCCACAATCACATTCGGGGGTTTCCGCACGGCCAATTCTGTGTAAGAAGTGCTTTGTGTAGGCAGTGCCTAGCCTTAATCGATGAATAAGGGTTTCCATAGTTCTGTCTAATGACAATGTACTTCCAAAGTACATATAACGACTGCTCATTGCACAATAGACCTTTCACTAGCCCGATTTAGCCCGTATTAACCTATTATGCGGAAAGCTTAAAGGGACACTAAAGGGAAACAATAAATCAGTTTAGACTAATGGATAATTGTTTGAGAACCCTGCAGGCAGTCATTTCAAGAAAATAGTTTGATTATTCGATGAGAAAATGAAGGTCAAAGTATCAGTATTTGAATTTCGCGCCGAAACTCCAGAGCCGGTACGTCAGCGTGACGTCAGGGATTCCAAAGTATGTTTTCGCATTTGGGCCGCGTTGGCTGAATAAAGGTTCCCGAAATTTGCCATGTTTATTATTTGTTTCCTTTAGAACACAATGTAGTCAATCTGTACCGCTATTTATAATTAGTAGGCCCTAGAAGATGCCATCAAAATCCATGACGCCACAGCCCCCAGGTGCGGGAACTCAAGTAGGCGTCGCCACCCGTATTTCGTTCTTCCGCTTTTTCTGGCTTACCAAACGTCTTATTGTTGTAAGAGTGGTGTTTTTGGTGTTGTAGAACGGTAATTTACTGATGCAGAAGAAATCATTTTTCCCTTTAGTGTCCCTTTAAATTTGACCTGCGTCTTACGTTGTAATACTTCGTTTGTTAAGATTTTTTCATGCGTTATAGCATTACAAGTGTCAAAGTGAGGGGAAAAAGGCGCAGTTTCGCTCGAAAGGCGAAGCATCGTTTGCGATATTAAATTGTTGGCCAGCTATAGGAAGTAAGGATAGTAGTTTCATCGTCCGTATAAACATGTTAGCATAGGCATACTAACTAAACTAACAAGCATGGTGTCCCGCGCGCACAAGCAAACATAAAACACATTTCACTCGATCACCGCGGAAACTCGCTGTCGAAACGCTGGAGTGAAGAAGCGCGGCAGCAGCTGCGAGCGAACTGACCTTCGTGCTGCGTCTCACATCAACGCGAACTAAGCCGCGAGAACACAGCGCGCCCCGGACTGTGTCCCCGTCGCAGATGGCTTTCAAGATACAGCAGCCCGGGCTGCCGCGCGCGCCCGCCCGGGCCACCCGGAGTAGAATGCGTCTCCCTTCCCACCTCTCCCCCGGGAGCCTTACTGGCGACGGAAGACGGCGCGCTTCCTCCCCGCTTGCCTCCCTTTCGTGCGCGAGATTGAGCCGCGATCGTTGGTTCACCCTTGCACGCTTTCACTCGCGCATACAGCATATCACGCGCGGCGACGATTTAATCGCCCTTGGATTTTATATGGAACCTCATGGCGACGCTGACGGCAGAAATGCGCTTGGAGTGCCCATATTGTTACTATCGCAATGAAATTGTATGCGTAATTTGCGCAGCCGGTCGGGTTGTGTATACATATATATTTAACTTATAAATCCGGGACCTCAAAGAGCTGCGACGAAATGCTTAACGCATTTCTCTGGAATTAGCAGCTAAATCACCACTTAATTTCTTTTTCTTTCGCTGCTTATAATCCGTTCCCGTGACTGCTTGGTTAATGTCGGTCATAGCAGCGGTGCGTCTTCGTGCGAGCCACGACGAAGGGCAAGAAGCACGGAAAATGAATACAATCGTTACAAAACACAACACTATTTATCCCTGAATTTTGCTGACGCAGGACATTGAACCAGTTGCGAATTTACCATGGCCACAGTAATAAATGTTAGTGCTACTCAGGTGACGAGACCAGATTATTACATCGGATTATCAATGAGTTCGAATTTTCTGATTTCTTTAGTAACTGGTGTTTTGCCGCATTTGAATCTTTCGATAGTTTATCGAACAAGGGAAGATCATTCATATTCATAGGCAATAGGCGAGGGCCACAATAGCACACGCAAAAATACTTCTACGCTGGCGTTGTTCAGCGTACACAAAGGAGTGCTGTTGACGCCATCTTAAACAAAAAACCAAATAGCTGAGCTTGGAATTCTCCCATACAGGGTTTTTTAAGCTTTATGGAAAGTTTTGAAATGGCCTGTTGCAGATAACCTAATTCTAGTCCTTGAGCTGGATTATTCAAAGAGGCGCACATAATTTGCATGAAAAATCTAAACACATGTTCAACTAGTTAACAAAAATCAACGAATTGTCTTTTGAATTAATTACTTTAAGGTACATATTGCAATAGCCGGTGAGTTTTCAAGGCGCATCTACTTAGAATGAATTTGCAGAATGACGCCAGTTTGGAGATTTGCACCATCAAACTTGCCGTAAGAATGCACTGTTGTTCCAATTACTTACTTAGCAAGACGCTCTTTAATGCACTGAAGCACAAAAGTAACTGGCACGCCCATGTATTTCGTTCCACACTATGGGAAATAATATCTCGAAACTGGTGTCATCCTAGAAATGCACTCAAGTGGATACGTCATGCAATCTCATCGACTACAATTCGTAAATTGCACAATGTGCCGTAAAATAATTAATTAAAAAGTGAATTTGTGATTTTATTATTTAGTTGAATACGTGCTTCAATGTCTTGTGCTAGCAGTGTCCACCTCTTCGAATTATATTCGAATTCTTGTCCTTGAGACAAGAATTGCGCTACCTGCCCCAGGTGATTTTTAAAAATTCTATAACACTTAAAAATGATCACCTTGTATACTTATATGGTGCCCCTAATGTGTGATAACATCCAGCAGGCGAGGTAGCCCAGGAAAATAACTAGCTTCATTCAGCAATCAATTTTGCAGAGGCTGTCACTGAAGGAGGCCTTCTAACGCACCCAGCGGCTTCACATACCAAATTACGCAGATATGCAGCACAATTTTGGGGACCAGCCCTGCTTATCATACGACGCTGCCATATTACATTTGAATCCAGAAGACTGGATTGGGTATCTATGTTCTGTACACAAACCAATAGAAACACTTATGACCATTGAAGTTGCCAGTATGCCCGAGGACTTCTTCGATTAAGAACACCTGAGGTGAAAAAAAATCGCAGATCTTCGCCCACTGTACTGAAGAGGATGCCCCCATTAAGTGATTGCAATTTATCTTCATCCCGTTTGACTACAAGGACCAGTGCAGGTAATGTTTGCATGGAATCAAAAGGTGTTCCGCGGTAGCATTCTTCGGAAACGATATGGAGAGCTTATATTTCTCTTGCGGAATTCATTAATTGCAGAAGGCACTTCTTAGCAGTGACCATGAAATAGGCAGCACTTAAGCATCCAGTTTTAAACGCGTGGCGAACAACAAACTGTCATAGTAATAGGTCGTTAAGCGGGCCGGTGAGCCGAGTGATAACTCTTATTCCGTATAATCAGGTATAGTTTCGGTGACACCTCAGCGGCCGGCGGTAACGAGAAGAACCCGCCGCGGGTTAACGAGATAAAGGTAAATTTAGAGAAACGTCGATATAAATCAACGTTTAACGCGCACACGCGACGCTTCACATCACACGTGAACACCGATTCTGCTTGCCCACGGCAGACTCGCCTAATAAGCGTGCGGTGCGACTTATGCGGTGGTGAAGGCATCGGGGGGTCGGCCGACCGCGCGGTATATCATTTGCACCAACCTGCAGCCGCGTCTACTTCACAAACCCGATCGTTGCGGCGCGCGTTTCGCGTCTGCTTCCGCGCGTAATTAGACTAAACTGCGTTGCAACAGGAAAGGCCTGGAAGGGCCCCAAAAGACAACGAAATACTCTCCCGTATGTACGAGGCCACTCCAGAAAGTAGCGATCGTTCAGTGGCGCGGGCGCAAATTGGCCCATGGCGTGCCTGGTGTCGTTAATCACCGCAGCCCAGGCCAGTGACTCCAATGTGTCTCCGGCGTGAGAGATTTCGAATTTTTCTTCCCTCTCTGGTGGTTATCGCTAAGGCATCCTTCCTTTATTTTATTTTTATTATTTTTTTTTGTCACCCTGCTCCGCAGGTAACACGGCACTGAAAGACACGCACGCCTCCTGACGCACACCCAGAAAGACACGTGGTCGGGCGCTTCCAGCACGGGCCGATATCGTTCACTGCGCGCGTTCTGTCGCCAACAAGAAGAGAAAGACTGAACCGGGAATTCGTGTGCCGACGCAAAGTTAAAAAGGGCAACTTTGGACTCGGGCGGGGGAAATATTGGTGCCGCTCCTCTTTACTTACTGGGTGTCGGCGTAATTATAGCTTTTAGTCAAAATAAGGCAATTCATTACCTAATTATTCAGACAAAAGCCTCGTATTTTTGAAGTACCCGTTTGCAGCGTCCCTATTGCGTACTTTTGCTCTCTCTCTCTCTCTCTCTCTTTTTCCAAGGTTGGCCCGCACACAAGAAATTCAGGTGTTAAGCGCTGCTTGTACGACGGACAACACCTGCCGAGCCGTATACGCAACAGTATCAACCCTTGAATGGAAGCACTTGCACCGAAAGGCGCCTACCATTTCTGCTATGTGCAATGCCTTTATTATCGCTCAGCCTCAATCTCGAAATTGCGGCATGTGCCATAAAGTTAATAAGCTTTTGTTAATTAGGTAACATTAAACGGGCAGTTCAAGTAACCCGGCTGATTTGAAAGAATCGCGCTATACGTATGTCACAGACGATTTTTAATAAGCCCCTGTTCTCACTAAAGCAAATCACCTGGTACATTTCTCCAAATTAATGATCCCTCATAATAATAGTAAAGCACCATATAAGTGAGCAAGGTCCGTGCTATTCCTTGTCCTGACCCGTTTTATTTGGCAATGTGAACGTCGTAAAGGGCCCGCGTACCCATCTCTTACAAAACGTTAGCTGCGCTTGCGAGCCAGGGCAGATCGCCCTTGAGTTGTAAACCAATTAAATCTTTTTTAGCCAACATTTATTACGTCAGGCTTTCTTCGTACCTTTATTAATGAACGACATTCATGCTCACCGTATACCGCTTTGCCGTGTGCATGCATGAACCGTTCGTATCGTGAGCAGCTTTGTTATTATGCGACTGCCCTAGGTTTATTAGAGCCGCGCGGATCTTGTAGGTCGCTTTAGAGTACAGAGTCTTTTCCAACAAAAATTTGATAAGTGCTGGTAGGCGAGATTGGTCCGTAGAACGTGAAAAAAAAAAAATTACCGCCCAAGCACTCAGTACAGATGGTTAACCAGCGAAGCTGGAACGTGCGGCCTCTGTGTTTATCACTGGGTTAATCCCAACAATGTAGGCTGCCGGATCCTCGGTACGCAGTTGCTGCTTGCGCTTGGCTGGACGAGCCTGTTATTGTGTCCGGGCTGCAGTATCGGTATGGCGTAGACGAGCTCGCTCCCGGTTCTGTTCGCGGCGTTGCTGATCGAAAGCTGCCTGCTTCTCATGAGCACGTGTGACGCGTGGCCTACCCATTTCAGAGCCAGAGTGAAACTACTGCGCGCGCGCTCGGCTGCGACGGAGAGCAATGACGTCAATACTAGCGCAGCCAATCGCGCGCCCCTCCTTTTCGTTTTTTTTTTTTTTTTTCGCGCATGCGGTTTCGCCGGGGGAGTTTTCGGCGTACAGGCAATGGGCGGATGAATCGGCTAGCCTTCATTAAAACTTCTTTCTGGCCGAGTTGGTGCATACTTGACATGAAAACTGTTTACAGCGCAAACACATGCAACCACAAAGTATAAGGGACAGGACACAGCGCTATTACGTTTCTGTACGCGGAGAAGCCTCATGTGACAAACGTAACCGTATTGTGCAGAGCCCACTGATGAATACCACGCAAAAGAAACGCACTAATGCTGTCCTTATTTTTTGGCTCTCTGGCACCGAGTGTAAGGGTTATGAGGACAAAGGAAATAAATGTATGTATTATATAACAATTCCCAAAGCTTGCGAAAAATATATTGCGGGTACAATTGCGTGCACACGACGAAGTAACCTGGTAAAAATAACTTAAGTGAATGCAGATCTCAACGTGACGCAAACAGATTTAGTCACTACCATATAAGTGATTACATTATCAGCGCAGTTATTCTGGCCCAAAGCGAGCGGCGGCTCTTGTTGAATCAAGCTACAGCGCACTTTCTTCTTAAGCTACAATGTAAAAAATGCTGCAGTTAAGGACGACAACTATCTTGGCAACTCTATTTACGAGCATTTGACCTGCAAAATGATGTCAGGCCTTCATATTTTAAAGCGTACATCACGACGTACTGCACACGGCAGCGAATCGAATCGCGTCATTTATAACGCGCATAGAGTCACTCAAGGATCGTCCAAAACGTAAGTATACGCTATATTTTTCTGGGGGCCGAGGTTGAGTGGTTGGATGTATTTGTTTCTTGTTATCCCATTTTACTTCCATAATTTTTCTATTTCGAGATTGAAAAAAAAAAAAGAATACGCAGTAAAATTAACATAACCAACTGGAAGTGCAACTAAACTACAAATCGGTGTAGAAGTATGAAACCTAAAGAAGCCCCTAATGAAATTATCAAGTCATTGTGGATAACAAAGTGCAATTCAGTGCCAAAGAATAAACCCGGCACGGCTTCCATCAATGGACCATGCGACGTTTCGGCTGACGCCCTCAGCTGGAGCAGGCCAGCACGCTGTCGCGCTTCTCCCACAGTGGACACAACTACGACGACGACGAATGGCAAAAGCGCAGCCGGTCCGAGTTCGAGCCGGTGCACTGCGAGAGAGAGCGCACGTCGGCCTCCGTCGGCACCGGACACGGGAGCCGCTTCGTAGTGCTGCTTCTTGTGACGGCTCGGCCGATGTCTCCGGCGCTGCCGCCGTCGCCCGGTTGCTTATCGCGGGAGGCCCACAGCGAGCCGTCCACATTAATCACGCCGATAAGGTCCGAGCGGGCGCACCGAGGGCAGCCATTAAATTTAATTACCCGCCTCGCACCGAGGGCTTATCGACGGAGCCGCGTCGAGGGGCCAGTCGCCTCGACGCAGAGAAGTCGTCCCATTCGGCTCGCAGGGCAAGTTGAGCGCGCGCGCGAGCGTGCCGTGCTCCCGGGCTGCTCCGGACTGCGCGCGAACACGACCCGTGGCCGCTCTTCACTTACCGCGGACACGTCCTTTCTCGGCGTCGCTCCCCCTCGCCTGGGCCCTCTCGTCTTCGCCGGTCTATCGCTCGCTTTCTCCCCCTGTAGCTGTTGTGTTCTCTGCCCTATCTGCGGGATTTTTTTTCTTTCTTCTTTTGTTTTCAGCGCTTGAGAGAGTCTTCGCGCTTCGGCCATGAATCCTTGTTTCTGCGCCTTCCTCTTTTTCAGCCGTTCCGTGCAGTGCTACTGGACGTAAGAAGACTCGAAAATGAGCTATCATCAGTGTGCCAGAGAGACACAGTCCGTCACCGAGGCAGCGTTGTGTGCAATTGACGCTAAATATTTTCGGAGGAGGAGGCCACAGTACTCAGGCCTTGCATCGTCCAAACTAGCCGAATGCCGGAATTAGCGAACGCAAGCGAGAGAAGCAACAACCAGTCCCATCACTTAGGGGTTCAGCGTCTACGTGGCTGCACGGAACTCTTTGCGTCTCCTGAAAGGCGATTCCATCTTCTCGTCTGTCCGGCGGTTGAAGGCGCATCGTGTTTGAAGAGACCCCATCAGAAGAGATCGAACCGGAGCATGCACTACGCACCCCAAGCACCTCCAAATGAACCCCCCTCTCTCCTTCTCCACGCACTTCATCGCTTGGGAACGCATACCGACTGATGCCGGGCGAAGGCGATGAAGACGTTGACGACCGGGCCTGTCGGGAGAGAGATGGATATCGGAGGCACGCAGACGAGAAGAGAGAAGCCAGGGGGTGGTGAGGTTAGGCAAGCAGGCATGACCCCAGATCTTGTGTGCATGATCCAGTTTTTTCCGCATGCTACTGACCGCACTTCCAGTCACGTCTCTTCAGCGTAATGTGAAAAGACATTGCGCCAGTGTTCATTGGCGGCGGAGCAGACAGCGCGGCGAACATAGTTACCGAGAAGCGCACCCAGCGGCTGCCTTTTGAACCTTTTTATGACGGTCTTCCTACGCTGATGCTCTGAAGACAAGAATATGTATGGTATTTTCCCGCAGACGGCATCGCGGCTCATAAAGCAATCTGGATGTTAGCCGCGTCGGCCTATGATCTTCGTATGCAACGCGCTGCGCGGCGTATGTTGGCGATATCGCTTCCGAGGGCCTTCGTTAAAGACTGCAGACGACACGCATGGGTGGTCCGAGGGTTATGCATGAGGCGCGCAGGTTATCTGTCGGCGGCTGTCAGGCCTGCCGAGTTGTATCAGGGCGAACGGAGTAAGGAATGCAATGCGAGAAGCAATCATGTTGGCCAGCCAGTTATTCTGTAGTGAAATAATCCGAATAGGGCAGTAACTTTAGCTCCCTCTTTACGACCTTTTGCCGTTTCATTATGCAAAGACAGAGCAAGCGCTCGAAGCGCATTTCAGGGATGAGAGTCACCAACTGCAAAATAGGAAGCCACACCACGCGATCGCAGAACCAAATAAAGGGAAGGACAAATGCCGCCAGCTGGCAGTAACACATTGTGGTATAGCGTACGCGAGATAGCGTTGGGTGTGCTTAGGCCATATCACATGTGTCCTGAGCTCACAGTGCTGTGCTCTGCATTCCTGTGACGATGTTTACGCGTGCATGCAAAGTTAAAACACGTTTCTAATAACGTTGCTGTCTCAAAACGAGTTGTTGCCCCATACGAGCATGCTAACGACAAGCGCTAGTAAAAAAGGGGCGTAGTATACTTTCTTTCTCAGCCGTGTTACGAGTAGGTAGGTAGGTAGTAAACTTTATTCAATGTTACGAGTTAAATTATTTTATTACACAACGAACAGCCTTGCTTAGTTATGATGCAAGTCTGCCGACGTAAGCATTCGAGCACATATTTTCTTGGAACTACACGCCAAGAAATATTTGTGTTTCAACATGCTGCAGCTTTTCATTCTTAAACATTATGTCCATGCCTTCTCTGCATGACCTATATATTAGGTTGAAAATTATATATTACTTTCAGCTACATTAAGCACCAGATTTGTTTGATGTAGTAATTTCTCTATGTACCTGTATGTATTAATGTCCTCTGCGTGAATAATTAGGTTTGAGAAATTTTGAATCATCCACACATCATTGATGAAAATTATGAAGAGAAATAACTGAGATGGAAAACTGAGGTACATCATTTTTTTGCAAATGTGATTGGACAGACCATGCATCAACCTTAAGATATTTTTTCATTAGTTCTGATGCCACTACCCGTATAGCATATCGTAATCCTGCAATTTAGGAACTGAAATATCATTTTTTGCTGCATGAAAAGCTTTCTTCAAGTCAATGAAAATACCTATAGTGTACTATCTGCTCTCCATGTTCCTAAGTATTTCTTCATTAACATGTAACAGGTGCGAACTCTGTGTTTGAAATCCATACTGAGCTTCATTGATTATGTTGTGCTGTGTGAAAAAGCATTCCAGCCTGTATGTATGACCCATTCGAAAACTTTAGAAAGGACTGGAAAGACGGACATAGGTCTGTAGTCCGATAATACTTCCTTAGCACCCGCTTTATATAATGGACAAATACAAGCCATACTTAGATCCGAAAGAATGTTTCTAACATAGAATTCTATATGTGAAGGAGTGTGCGAGATTATTAGAACGACATATTTGAGGGGAACGGCTTTTATTTCACCCACACCGGCACAGACATCATCATGGATCTTACCAATGAGCCTTTCAGCTTCATAAGGTGGGACAAAGGTCGAAATTACTGAGTGTAGTAGCCGAAATTCTTCCTGCCACATACGTATTTGATGTATGACAGGATGTTTCTGCGTAGCCACGAGCATTGACAAGAAAATCAATGGCTGTTAACGCTTGTGTATGTCCCCTGTCTTCTGCAAAAGCAGCAAGTCCGTATCACTTTTTCTATTCTTTTCAGTCAAGTTATCTCAGCCCATGTTTTCCGAAGGTTACTATAAATTATTTCAACCATATGTCGGTAACGAGAAATTATAGCTTGTTTGTTGTCATAGTTTAGCTTGTTGTTGTATCTTCCGAATTTCCTTAGTGAATATCCCAAAATTAATGAAAGGCTGTTCATTTTGTTTTGTTTTCTTCTTGTATTCATCCATGTAACACGTCGTCTATCCAGAGATTGCAAATATTTTTTTCCGCAAGGACCTGTATGAGAAAGGCACAATCGTAAAAGATCTCCACCATTTGTCGAATAAGCTGACAAGCGTGGTTTTTATTGCTTTCTACGCATCGTATGTTCCAATTTGTGGGCCTAACTGTAGCGTGAAAACTTTCTCATGTGACATCGTTTATATTGTGATAATTTGCCGTCGCTTGATTTTTGTGTTGTATACGAGATAGTGACAAGAGGAAAAAGTAGGCAGTTGATCGCTTTCTTCAAATGATAACAAGCCCCAGATAAATTTACAAATTGGAACGTTTGCGACACTAATATGAAGCAGCGACAAGCTCTTCTCTGACAAGTGTCTAGGCTTGTTTATTGTATTTGTGCATGTGTAACAATAGAAAATTGTCTGTAGCTGCTTAGAAATGGCAGAATCGCCGAATATGACGTTGTTGACGTCACCAATCCCCAAATACAGCAAGCAATGGGGCGTCAGTTTTGTAGAACTATATCAGTATATTAAAAACTTTGCTTTCTACCTGCTCGTGACTGACAAACCACTGCAACAATCGTTCAGTGCCTCATGGTTGACCATGAGGCACTCTACGCGAGGAAATTATTGTAAGGTCATTCATTATTTCGTGGTTGAGTTGCTGTCTGACGTATATGGCGATGCAGCCGCCGCAGCCAGAGGAACGTACTACACCGTTGTACACAAAAAGTATTTTTTTAGCTGCACCAAATTAAAAAAAAAAGATTTGTGGCAGATATAACAATTCTAACCCTTGAGCTATCAATTACACGATGAGGAGAACATCACTTCTACGAGAAATCAAAATGCCTGAATAAATAATTAAGATAATTACACTAATTAGCTGCCTAATTAATTACATTACGGCACATACTTCATGCTACGAATTATAGCCGGTGTGTTCACAAGGCGTATCCACTTGGTGCGAATTCTCAGGACTACACCAGTTTCGAGATATTAATTTTCGAAGTGTCTAACGAAATGCATTGGCGTTCTATTTACTTTTGAGCTTGAATGCATAAAACAGCATTTTGATGAAAGAAAAAGTTGAACAACAGTGAATCTTATTGCTATATTTTCGCTATATTGACATAATACTAACGCATTACCGTCTACAGTCATCGTGAGATGGATTCTGCCGCAATTTCTTTATGGCAAGTTTGACAGGGCATATATCGAAGCCGGTGCCATCCTCAGAATTCGCGCCAACTCCATATGCTTTGCAATTCACTAGATACAATTTGTAGATTAAATTCTGTACTGTAAAGTAATTATTTAAGAACGTTAATGAATGTAATTATGGTAATTATTCAACAAACATTTTCATTTCTTAAGAGTAATGACGCCTCTTATGTAGTAATTTAGCTGAAGAGATAGAATTGCGCTATGTGCCACAGGCGATTTTAAAAATTTTGGTGCAGCGAAAAAAGAAATCCGAGGACACCTAAGCACTTCTTATGAGTTGTGAATGTCAAAGCATTAATGTTCACTTGAACGCCACTGAGCAGTCCTTCGAGTTATGAACTACTCGAGGGCAAGCGAACATGTTGAGACGCTTGGCCAACGCCTCTTAGATAACACAAGGCCGGTCCACTTCAATCCATGACGTCATGCTACCTTTCCCGACTGCCGGAGAATCTAACGGGGACGCTTCCGAGTAAGCCGCGATGATTTTAACGTCACCGCTTTCGTCACGCCGTGCTTGGCAATGGAAATTTCAGTCCAAGTAACATGACGTAATAAAGACGAATGCTCAGGCCTGCTAACTAGGAAGCGCTGGTTTAGCCCAGTGGGTAAGACACTCGGCTTGTGAGAGTCGGGTCGTAATTAATTATGTGGGTTTTGCGTGCCAAAGCCGCGATGTGATTATGAGGCACGCCGTAACGGGAGACTCCGGATTAATTTTGACCAGCTGGTGTTCTTTAACGTGCACCTAAATCTAAGTACACGGGTGTTTCCGCATTTCGCCCCCATCGACGTGCAGCCCCCGAGGCCTGGATGTGATTCCGCGACCTGGTGCTTAGCAACACAACAGCAAAGCCACTAAGCAACGATGGCGTGTGCGTGGGTTCGTAGGTTAGAAGCTCACTACCACCGTATTCTTTCGAATTCATTATGCTTTTTTATAGATGAATTCTTTTATAGCGATTACCAAGGCTTAGTTAGAACGCAGGCGAGTGCTTGCTCAGACGAGGACCGCGAGGATAACACAGGCTTACGAGAGCGAGGATTACGTGGCGCCGCGGCGATGCCCTCTCCCCTCGCGCAACACCTGGCGCGCTATGGCCCGCGCAGGTGTTCCCTTTCGCCCGCTCTGCTGCGTCGAGGTGCGCTCGTGACGTGGCGTCGCAGCCAATGACAACTTAGGTATCGTTTTTCGCGTTTCCAGACGACAGACGCCGGCTATTTCGCTCAATGGGCTATTTGATGCTTTCGCATAAAAGAAAGAACACCCCATATAGCCCGCAAAGCTTGGAGGGACCTTATTTGGCGTTAACCTAAGTTTCAGAGAAAGGTAGTACGTTAAACTTTATCGCCAAGGGATCGAGAGACATGTTCTTTTTGTTCTTAATACTTGGAACCCTTACGTGGAGTGCACTAAATAGATCTGCACTTTGGTTAACCAGTTTGTTGAACCAAATGATATTGTATTGTATAGTGGCTACTGTTGTTATTCATTATGAGGTCGAATAGCTGTATTGAAGAATTGTGCTGCCATCTTTGCAAGACCTGCGTGCTCAACAATCTTGAAAAACTCGGCTGTCTGTCTTACGGGCAAAAATATTTTCGCCATCTGTTCATACGTACTTGCAATTGGCGTGTCGCTTCGCTTAGCAGGTGCGGCACCAAGCAGCAGCCTGACATTTTTGGTCAAGTTCTCGTTCACATGTATGATATGGGCTGTGATAATTTCAAACTAATATACTTGGTCAAAATAGCGTTGCTCTTGCCGCATCGGACGAAACGAGCGATTATACTCTGGTCTCCAGACCTACCAACAGCCAGTCAATGTTGCACGTGCTTGTGTCAGGCGGTAAGATAGTCCCAATGGCTTCACCAACTTTCTTCACGATTTCTATGGGCTCACCGTCATTGGGGTCACCTTTGAGTTCGCTATTATTCGCGCGAGCATGTGTATTGATCTCGTTGTTCAACTTGATCTAGTTCATCATCTCAAACAAAAGGTAACGCTAGCACTTCTACATTTCTATTTCAAGGAACATGCTGAAGAAAGTGTGAACGCAACGGATGTCGTCGTTCAATTACCGAGTGTCGCTTTTAACGGCTGTCACTTCACTAAAGCGACGTCATTATTTTGAACTTCCATGCCTTCTCCACAGGGCCTCAAGCTAACGTATGGGATCAGCGTCGTGACAGGCACGACGACTTGTCTTACAAAGCAGTTGCTACAATGTTTTAAACGTTTATAATTCCTCTCTACGTTACATTTGCAGAGTTTAAACAACAAATCTATCTGCTTTAGTTTCTTCATTTATCAGCGGCGCTCTTCGCAAAATGCACTGCGAAAGACGCACCCCAACTGCGACCGCATGCGTGCAACCTCCTGCCCCTAACCGGCCCTTACATTCTATCTGTGTAGTGCGACTCTGTCGATTCGCAACCAGTCGGTGGTCGTCTTAGCGCGGCGCGCTGCCCTTCCATATACGGATGCCACCACGGGGCTAAAAGGGCGCCGGCCTCGACATTCAGAACCGCTCCTCTAGATGTGTGAAAACGTTCAGCGGCGCGCTGCGCCCTCTATACGTCGGACAGAAAAGGAGGCGCGTCCTGTTGCCTCCGTGTCTTCATCGCACCTCTGCGCGTCTTCTTCTTCTTCTTCACCTAGGAGGCAGCTGGAACTGTGCCCGCAGAAGTCCGCGGGCGGGCGACAGACACGTCGGTCGCGTCAGATGGCCCTGCTCCGTGGGCCAAGGGGGTCGCCGCGGGGACAGCGGCGGCAACAGTGGCAGCGGGTGGCCCGTCCTATGTAGTGGGGGAGGCTGACCGCGCGCGCAACAACTTCATCGCGCGCGCGCGCGCCCGCGGCCCGAAAACGGCAGCCTATTAAAGCCGCTGATTCGGCCTGACGGATCGGCTCCCCCGGGGAGCTTTGTCTGAGCGCGCCGGTGTTCACCGTCCGATCGAGCGAGCTAGTGCCGTCGGCCGGCCGGACCGGCCTGCACTGATTGATCGGCCAACGGCTTCCCACGCGCAACGGGGTGTCCGGGCCCCGGAAACGAAGCCCGGGCCTCTCTCTCTTTCCTGTTTCCTCCTCCTCGCTGCGAGGTGGGCGCAGGCCGGTGGCAGAGGCCTCCGTGTTCACCTGCCTCAGAGACCAAATCCATTTCGCACTCGCGCCCGTTTTGTCTCGTCAGTTATGTGCAGCGCTTGTACGGTTGATATAAGGTGAGCGGCATCGCACTCCCCTCGCGAGTATAGTATGCGTAGGTGCAGTAGCCGTCGCACGCTTCTCTCTCCGCAAGAGGCCCCGTATAACGGCGCTTCGCTGATTGCTTCACCAAACTTCGCTGACCCAGACACTGGCGTACCGGCGTGAAGAATGACTTGAGATGGTTGTACACGCTGTCGCAGTGCTAAAAGCAGCGCGTTTTCACTTTGCCATCAAGAGCTTTGAGCTCAGTATGTTTATTTCTTTGTTCAACCATCAGTGGACAAGAAATAAATTGTCCTTAACCATTTAACACGGCTCGAACACATGAATACACAAAGGAACGCGCAACTATTGGCGACGACTCTAGCATGCGCGTTCTTATCGCTGCTTATCTACCTACACAAAGAAGGGAAAAGCATTCACGGGAACTCGTCGGGTACCCGCACTAGATATGACATATAGCGTCGACAGGTTCGGGCGCGGTGCACGAAACTAGGACCGGCGAGGAGGTGGCAGTGGTCGGGGGTGGCGGGTTGCTGCGGGGCGAGCGCCTCGGAATGACGACGGCGGAGTGACACGCACAGCGCGTCCGGAAAAACGGCGCCGACAAATTCCGCGGCCCCACCCTCCATCACCTCCCTCGCGGCCGCGCACACTGTCAGTACGCCTCCGAGCTGCCGGTCGGGGGTGATAATCACAACAAGAACTCGGCTCGCGCCAGTCGAAGCTCGCTACAGCTCGCTTGCGGAGCGGTTCTGCTGTCCTCTCCGTCGGCCGCACGCCATACGAGACGAGTAAGACGTCTGGCACGTCATGGGAGCTGCCAGCCGGGGAGCCGCAGTCAGTGGGGGTTTGCTGTTGTTTCCTGACAGCTCAGTGGTTCATTCCGCGCGGCTTTACGCGTGTGTCGCTTCTGCTGCGGTTCCTGCGGAGCGCATTTATCAGACGAGTCCATGTTCGACGTTGCCTTCCTGTTCGTCTTCCCAATCACTCGAGGCTGGTGAAAAATAAAGAAACGAAAGAAAAACAAGCTGACACGGGGTGTGTCAACATATACGGCTTAATTTCGAGAAGTCGGCGCGGCAATGACGTTCTCTTGTTGAGCACAAAGTCACAGCTTTGACACCTTCTGGTGGCAGTGTCTTTCGGATCGCGCTAACCGCGGCATGCAAGAACGCTTACGCACTCAAGTTCCAGTGCAAGTTAAATAACACTACTTCGCCAAAAATTATTACCTGTTGGCCGCTACGACGTGAGTATTCATCATCATCATCATCAGCCTAGTTACGCCCACTGCAGGGCAAAGGCCTCTCCCATACTTCTCCAACTACCCCGGTCACGTACTAATTGTGGAGCATGACTTAATTGTGGATGGGATTTAATACCCCCATAGATTTTGCGAAATTTCCAGAGACATCTTTCGTGTGACCTTTCTCACCGACCAAGGACGCTTTCACCATACAGGTGGTTAATCACTGCAGCACGTGCTTAAAGCCAGTATCTTTTGACCATCTCTAAAAAACTCGACCTCGCTGCGTCTTTGCCAGCTGCTTGAAGTTTACAGTCGGCGATTTAGACAGTAGCTATGACACAAATACAACACGCAGGTTATGCGTAGTTCTGTGTCTAAGCACTGCCATGCATAGAAATAATGAATAGCGTAATTATGACTGCGACGGCCAGCAATAGAAGTGAAAGCGGTGGAAAGGAGTTAAGGACGTATTTCTATAACAATTGAAGTAACATCTCGACATCGAATTTAGTTGTCAGAAAGAGAATGGGAGGGCGAGTAAATCGGTGCCCATACTTTTTCCTGCATGCCTGAGCAGCAGCTTATATATGGCAGATATTCTATTCCCTGCACCCGGTTGGTTCTTTAAAGGGATACTAAACTGTTGACAATAAATCAGATTAACTCGATAAAAGCTCTCCAATAACTCACTTTTTTGTTTCTTCGGTGGCGAAATGAAGATTAATATGATTAAAATGATGATATGGTGATCAAAATAGTTTCTTTTCTTCGAATTCCTTTTAGAACTTGAACAGAAACTGTCCCCCATCAGTGAAACGTAGCGGTTCCAATTTCAATGCCGAGCATTCTCGACAAGCTCAACCGAGTCTAATTGCGATATCAATTATATGGACACTCCTAGGAAATCTTCCTCGTCGTTGTCACCGTCGATGTCGCCGTGAGACTCTGAAAATATTTAGGTACATGCCATGCTATCTGCCATAGTGTATATGCGGGTTATATTGCTACTGTATTGTATTACGAAAGTTGCTCGTACCACGTTACATTCTTGACTAGATGATTCTTCCGTATTTTGACAACGGCGGCGCACAAACAAATTTCATGAAACTTAACACTCACAGCGCATGCCTTTCATTTAAATCTTCTCAGCCTATTAAATATTAAACGTTCAAAGCAATATCAAAGCTCAAACCTGAATGGGATATAATATTACTATCGCGGCTCTTTACGGACAGAGTGTTGGAGCCTGCGCGATGTCATAAGATCCCTTAGACTGCTGGTAAAGCTGTTCAGAGTGGCACGAATTATTTGGCGCATCTGTGTATATCGTGTCCACGTTAGTCGGACCCGCGTATAATTCAAACAACGTTCAAGAAGTTCAAGCGCAACACCTTTCGTGAAACCAAAAAACGCGCGACACGTGCAGGTGACGTCAACTTTCCTTATATCTACGCGCTGACATCTTCACTTTGAACGAAGGGCCCCTACACACAAATTTATTTATTTATTTATTTATTTATTTATTTATTTATTTATTTATTTATTTATTTATTTATTTATTTACCTCACAGGCTCCCGAAGGAGTATTGCGTGAGGGGAGGATACCGGGAATTAGCAAAAAGAAAGGAGCACAAGGAAATTGTACATTGGTAGCGAGTATGCGTAATTTATGCACATCGAAAGAAAAAAAACACAGACACACACCTAAGCTTGTAACGGTGCAAGCATCCGCTCGAGTGCGGCCCCGCTCTGCCAAGCCTCGGGCCGTGACCCACCGCGCTGTTTCAACAGCCTAATCAAAACCCAGTTCAGGGCGAATAGCATTGGTACCTTGACGCAATAACAGAAGTGCGCAGGAGTGGAGACGGTTCATTGGGGCCGTGCTTGCGCAGGGAAAGTAGATAACTGGTTGAGGAGAGTCGTGCGGTCGCCTGCGATTGGCCTGCTTTTCCTCGCTTGTGGTGGATGGTCGAAATTATCGGCAGCATGCAACGGGAAGTTAAACAATGCCGCTAAAGCGAATTCTCAGAGCAGAAGTGTTGGCAGAGCGATGTCGTATGCGTGCCGACAGGGCTCGACAACTATATACAGCCACGCATATATCACGAGATGCTCAAGAGACGAGCCGCCGCGAGAACGACGCTGAAGTGGGTCTGTGCTCTTGGCGCGAGCGAGGGTCGGCCAGGCGGTCTGGCTCTAGTGTAAATAGCCTGTAAATAGCCTCTTTCGTCTGTGTCTTTCCTCGCGTAACATTCTGATGGAGACTAGTGATCCACGTCCTCGCCACGGAACCCCGAAGTGGTTGGCACATCGAGCATGCCACCATGCCTTCCGGTGACGAGACCGCCTCTACAACGGCTTCGCTTGTCCGATTGTTCCAATCGTCACGGTTGCCTAACATCGCGACCCTGGTGTGTTCTCTGGACTGGAGGGACAGGACGTTGACGAATGGATCAAGCTCTATGAACACGCCAGTGCTAATAACCGGTGGGACCCAACGATTAAGCTCGCCAATGTCATCTTTTATCACGGCGGCACCCCACGCGTGTGGCACCAAACGCATGACGACGAGATAACCAGTTGGGACAGTTTCCAAGAAAAGCTACAAGAACTGTTCGGCGACCTCATTGGGCGCAAGGTTGCCGCGAGAAAGGCTCTTGCGCCTCGTGTTCAGACATCTTTACAGAGCCGTACATTTCATACATCCTCGACGTTTTGACTCTATGTCGCAAAGCTGACGATACTATGAAGCAGATAAAGTGGCACTTGTGCTAAAAAGCATCGCCGACGATGCTTTCAGTTTGTTTCTTTTCGGAACCGTCTCGACTATCGAAGTCATCGTAAGAGAATGGAGTCGCCTTGAACAAGCTCAGATCCGCCGTATCACACACCACATCACGCGGCTACTCAACACTGGTGATACTTCGACATGTGAGGGTCGACCGCGTCTGACCACCACCTGTGACGACGAATCCGTATTGTTCGCCATGACCTCTAGGCCGCCTGTTCGCCAGCTTTCTCCGCGGTGCCTCCCGATCCACCAGCAATCACGATTGCGATGGTTCAGGCCGTTGTCAGAGAGAAATTTGAGAACATGGGTCTGAACTCCGTGTGTTCAACGACTCAGCCCAGCGTTCCCCAGTTCTCTAGCCCGTCCGAATGGCGTACCCGTCCGAATGGCATACCCCTGATGACAGGCCGATCTGCTTCCACTGCTGTCGCATCGGCCCCGTCACTTGCCACTGCCGCAACCGATGGCCACCACCTCCTCGGACATACGCCGCCGCTTATTTCCGCACCTTTGGACCTTCTGATCCCTATGCCACCCGCCATGAACCATCTGCCGCTGATGCCCTGCTCCGAACCTTCGCTACAGCCACTCGCCTTCACCTCGACGCCATCGGTCTCGTTCGCCCCAACCCCGTCGCTTCTCTTCGCCGCCTATCGCCTCCCGGATCCAGCCGGAAAACTAGGCACTGCAGCTTCTGGAGGTGAAACTACGTTGTCGACCCTACCCTCAAATCCTCTGCCCACGTTTCCCTACGAACGAAAACCTTCTTGACGTTGACGTTGACGGCTATCCTGTCGCTGCACTCATTGGTACAGGAACACATCTATTATGAGTGCTGCCTTCCGACGACGACTGAAAAACCTCCTCACCCCAGCGTCGGCACGCGTCGTCCGCGTTGCGGATGGCGGTACTGTGCCTATCATCGGCATGTGTACGGCACGTGTTAGCATCGCCGGCCGCCACACTCCTGTCCTCTTCACCGTGATTGCTCATTGCCCCCACGACCTCATTCTCGGCCTCGATTTTCTCTCCGCGCATTCTGCTCTTATTGACTGCTCTGCCAGTACCCTTCGCCTTGAGTTACCGATTCTCGCAGAACCTTCTGACGCACCCCAGTGCCGCCTACGCCCCACTGGCTTTATTCGCCTGCCGCCAAAATCAATAGCCTATATTGAACTCTTGTCTTCCCCACCAGTCCCTGATGGCGAGTACCTCGTCACTCCTCTGCGCGACATTCCACTACAGTATGACGCTACCGTGCCTCACAGTACACTTACTATTACTGCGAACCGCACTTTCATGCCTATCTTTAACTTTGGATTGGCGAAGCAAATTCTACCGCAAGGTATTTGCCTTGCCAACATTGATTGTCTCGGCGACCATCACGTGGCAGCCTTACCAACCGATGGTTCTTGCGAGCTTAGCAGACGCCTCGCGCCAGCCTTGGGCGCCGATCCGAACATAAAAAAAATGGTTGCGGCGGACCTGTCCTCTGCGCAGGCAGAAGTCCTCTGCCAACTATTATCGTCCTACCAAAATATTTTCGACTTCGACGATTACCCTTTAGGCCAGACGCTCGCGGTCAAGCATCGAATTCTTACTGGCGATGGTACGCCTATTCACCGACGACCGTATCAAGTTTCTGCGTCGGAACGCCGAGTAATTGAAAATGAAAGAGAGAAAGAAAGCAAGGACAGGAAAGGCAGGGTGGTCAACCAGAAGGGTATCCGGTTTGCTACCCTACACTGGAGGTGGGGGAAAGGGGACCTGCCCCCGCTACGATGTACAACGCCTCCCTCTGCGGGAAACTTTGCACCGACTAGACTTACGACCTTTCACCGAGTCAAAGATACTCGGACCGTGGCCCCACCCGTCACTGGCACGAAAAGCGAATCGTGCATTACTGCAATACTTGAGGTACACCGGTTTAAGAGACCGTTTATAGTGTCCCTGTGCATAGTGTCCCGCCCACACGTAATTGAAAATGAAGCGAACAAAATGCTAGATAAGAACACCGTTGAGCCTTCTTCAAGTCCTTGGGCGTCACCTGTGGCGTTGGCTAAGAAGAAGGACGACACGTGGCGCTTCTGTGTGGACTACCGTCATCTGAAGAACATTACTAAGAAGGACGTCTACCCGCTCTGACGTATAGACGACGCCCTTGACTGCCTCCACGGTTCCAGCTGTTTCTCTTCTATTGATCTTCGTTCTGGATACTGGCAGATTGCTGTTCACGATATGGACAGAGAAAAAACCGTGTTCATCACACGTGATGGCCTATACCAATTTAAAGTAATGCCATTTGGATTATGCAACGCCCCTGCCACCTTTGAGCTTATGATGGACTCCTTGCTCAAAGGTTTCAAATGGTCCACATGTCTCTGCTACCTCGACGACGTCATCGTCTTCTCGCCAACGTCCGACGCTCACCTTGAGCGTCTAACCACTATACTTGATGTATTTCTAAAGGCAAAGCTGCGACTTAACTCGTCCAAATGTCGCTTTGGTGACCGCCAAATTACTGTTCTGGGCCATCTCGCTGACGTTTCCGAAGTACAGCCTGATCCCGACAAAACTCGCGCTATGCGAGACTTCCCGAAGTTTTGTAGAGCTACGCTCGTACTTTCGTCGTTTTGTTCAAGGTTTGGCGGCAACTGCTAGACCCCTGAGTAATCTTTTGAAGAAAGGCGTACAATTCTCGTGGGGTACTTCAGAAGCCGCCGCCTTCTCTCGTCTCGTCACTCTTCTCACCTCACCACCGATTGTTGCCCACTTCGACCTTGATGCCACTACAGAATTGCGTACAGATGCCAGCGGTCATGGCGTAGGTGCCGTCTTAGCCCAGCGTCAGCGGGGCCAGGATCGTGTTATTGCTTATGCGAGCCGCCTCTTAGCACCATCGGAGCGCAACTATTCCATTACGGAACGAGAATGCCTTGCTGTTGTCTGGGCAGTTGCGAAGTTCCGTCCTTACCTTTACGTTGCCCTTTTTCCGTAGTCACTGACCATCATGCTCTCTGCTGGCTCTCATAGCTAAATTATCCTACAGGCCGGCTTGGTCGATGGGCTTTGAGGCTACAAGAATTTTCGTATTCCGTGGTGTACAAGTCTGGCCGCCTGCACCAATACGCTGACAGCTTGTCGCATTACCCTGTTGACCTGTCGCATTACCCTGTATGTCCCAGCTGCTTCATTTCGCCGACGAGCAACGTCATGACGCCTATACATCAGAGTACCCATTGACTGTTTTGAACACTCTTCGGCCGATGCTACTCTACGCCTCTTCGTCCTCCGCGACGGTACTCTGTACCGTCGTAACCTTCATCTGGACGGATCTGAGTTCCTACTTGTAATACCTAAATACCTCCGCTCAACCGTTCTAGATGAGCTTCACGACGCACCAACAGCAGGACACCTCGGCGTATCTCGAACCTACGACCGTGTACGTCGCCGTATTTTCTGGCCGGGCCTTGCCCGTTCCGTACGACGTTACGTCGCCACGTGTGAACTTTGCCAACGACGCAAGAAGCCTTCCCAGCTCCCCGCTGGTTACCTGCAGCCGCTCGACATCCCTGCCGAGCCCTTCCATCTTGTAGGCTTAGACCTACTCGGCCCATTCCCAGAATCTACATCAGGAAACAAGTGGGTTGCAGTCGTAGCGGACTACGCGACCCGCTACGCCGTAACCCGCGCTCTTCCGACCAGTTGAGCAACTTATGTTGCGGACTTCCTCCTACACGATATCATTTTGATGCATGGTGGTCAGGGTCAATTGCTAACAGACCGTGGCCGTACGTTTTTGGCCAAAGTCATTGACGACATCATGCGTACCTGCTCAATACAGCATGCATTTACCACCTCCTACCACCGTCGAACGAACGGCACCATCGCAAAGATATTTCCCTCCCTATATCAGGAAATGAACAACGCTGCATTCTTAAAGCAACATCATTAAAGATATGTATAGAGACGTGGCTTGACAGAAATTTCAAGACTTCCGATTTGCTTTATATCGATCCGCTTTTGAACATAATATTCCATTACTTCTAGACAAACTCTGTAATCCTCATTCATTCGTTATGGCTGGCACCACCTACAGGAAACATTTCTTGCACCGAAATGGGCGCGCTGGAATTTCTCAGCGTGCTTGTCGCTTTGTTGACGAAGACGCATATTACCTTCTTCTTGAATCTCCGCTTCATGACAGAAAACGCTGACCTAAATCGTCATTAATGGGATTAGAGTGCGAACCACTCAATTTAGGGAAGTTATAGGAGTCGTCTCCAATGCTGCCCAGTATCAAAGATACATGTATCTCAGATACTATCTCAGATACTCTTCGGGTATCTTCTATCTGTATCTTGGTACGTCTAGCAAGACGCGTATCAGAATCTGTATTTCCGATAAATAAAAGAATGCATCGTGTATCCTAGGGTACAAGATACTGGCTATCGCAACACCACCTTGCTAGGCTATAAACATCGGCTGAACTCCGCTTCTCAATCTGATTCTGCTGCCACTTAGACAATCGAATAGAACTAAAGGCAGCGACATTCTTTTATCTTTCCGTCAGAGCCCACCAGCTTATCCTGCAACGCATTGTGCCACTACGTTTTTCGGCTGCGCAAGTTTTCTCATAGAAGAAAAATCGTAAAAGGATTGCACGCGTAATGAACATGTCGCTAACGACCACTTTACGCCAACGGATAAGTAGAATATGAACAGCAGCTTTATGTGCTCTCTGTATGCACGGTGTAGTCATACACAAAAAAAAAATGACACTATACCCGCGTTGTTGCTGTTGTACACTTGTCTGCTCATCCGGTATTGTGTAAACGGTAATACGATTACGGACAAGGCAAAACTCCACAGCGGTATTTACGCCATCGTTCCGAGGCTTCTTATTGACGTTCTTGACAATGGCGACCCTCTAGCTGGTCGACAAGCAGAGCAGCGACTCGCATAAATTACAAAAGCGACAAGCAACAATCGCTAACAGCGCAGCATATAAAGAGCATTCATGTTACGCAGCTAAAGCGACCCCAATGAACTTTTTCGGAATGAAAATATTATACTTTGAGCAAGAAAGACAAACATTTAGAGATGGTGACAGACATTTCATTCAAACAAAACAAGGCTGCTCGGAGTTAAGAAATTTCCGAGCAAATATTTTTGTGCACACGCGTTAGCTGCAACATCATATAGATATATAGTAAGAAACTTGCGAATTTATCGGAGTATATCTTAAGATAGAAATGGAAAGTATCGTATCAGATACAATAATTGCGGTAGTGTCTTGTATCTGTATCTAAAATATTTGTTGCCCGAGTATCTTGTATCGTATCATAATGCGATTGCAAAATATATTTGCCCACTCCTGACCGTGGCCAACAAGAGCGATGCAAAAGTGCGCGTTAATAGCATTAAAACAAATGTAGACAGACAGTGGTATAATCGGCCGTTATGAACGCATGAAAAAAAAAAAACATGTTTTGTTTATAAGACCATTATTTATTTTTACTCTCACTGTAATTATGCAATATTACTGTGGATCGAGTAATTGCTAGAGTGTCTTCGTTATCTGATCGTATTATTGCCGTAGTGTGTTTGTAATGTCGTGTTGTTATTTTCACTTGTATGCGATAACGTAACCTCTTAGTAACTATGGCGCATATTCTTATATGTTGTATGTGCCTCATATTCAAGAGCCAAGGAGTAGCCGCAGCGGCGTATTTGTGCACCACGGTCTCCTTATATCACGTCAACAAAATTGAATGAATAATCAACGCTTCCATTTCGGACGTTTGCCGCATGCAGCGCTTTTGAGGGTAAAAGGCAAAGTTTCACCAAAAGGGGACAAAAAATTCGTAGTTTAGCACGAAAAGCGATGCATTCAATGCGATAATCAAGGTTTAGCGTTGTACTGAACCTCCCTGGGCGGTGTCCTAAAAGTACGCGGGGTCGACTTGTTGGCGTGACGCAGCCCGCGTGGAACTTTCTGCTACGCCCCAAAAGCAGCGCCGGCAGGTACACCAGGCATCTCATAATGCTGGCACGATGAGGATCGAGTGCCGCCAGCTGCGTTGCAGGCGTCACAGCAGCAAGCAGCAGCTACGCTGCAAAGCCGATTGAGGAGAGAATGACGGTGCGCACACTTAGCTTCGTCGTTCTTGTGCAGCCAAGCGCTCTGCGCGCCTGTCGTGTCTCTGGAGACCTAACTCCCTCTGCACGAGCCGCGCACACACACGTGTGCGTGCGTGCGTGCGTGTGTATGTGTGTGTGTGTGTGTGTGCGTGTGCGCGCGTGTCTGCGTGTGCATCAATGAACATGTCAAAGAACAGAGACCTTACATACTCATACAAAACATCACGTGTCGGAATCTAGATAACTTTCGGGGTATATCAGTTATGTCCTGACGGAATTTTTGTTGCCGAGGATGTTCATTTAGCCTTTCACAGCTCGTGTCACAGAAAAGCCGGTGTCGTCGGCGTCGATGTCGGCGTCAGCGGCGTTGGCCGTGAGCGATAAATCCCAGAAGGCACTTCATAAATAAAAAACATCTTGCAAGATGGGCTGGTGGGAATCGAACCAGGGTCTCCGGAGTATGAGACGCAGACGCTACCACTCAGCCACGAGTTCGTTCCTTCGAAACGGGACAAAATCGCCTCTACTGAATGCGGTGTTGCCTTAGAAACGTGCCGTAGAAAGTTATACTGCGGTGTATATCGGTAATTATGACCACGTAACTTACAGAAGTCGCCGTTCCACGAGTAGCGAAGTACGCTTCCGCTACATTTCTTCTGCGCTCTGCGCACACGCAGAGCCATCTTGCGGCAAAAACAGAAGGCCCCCTCCTCGCAATGTACGGCGCTGCCCCGACACGTGGCGCGCCACTCACCCCATGATTGCCTCCGCCTTCATGGCGCGTCGGGGCCCGGCTATCTGTGCCGATCGCGACGTTTGGCTGGCGTAGCGCGTTTGAGTAGGCGGTGCGAACGGGGTGCGATAACGCTATCGCGTTCCACTCTTGAAGGCGAAGCTTAAGCGTCCTCCAATTTTTTCTGCAGAAATTCAAGATGGCTTATGATTTGCATTTGCCATACAAGTAATTCTAGAAAATTCCGTCCATATAGAAAAATTCGTAAGCCGTAGATCTTAAAAGAATTTTAAGAAATAAATCAAGGTAAATATGAAATGTATGACGTCTCTCTCGCCTCGCGTGAGCCACAGTAGTTATAAATCATTACGCAATGAGCTGAATAATGAAATTCGAAATGCTAGAACGGCATATTTTAATAGCACTGTTGCGAAAGCTACAGACAACCCGTTACTCGTGTGGAAGAAAGCAAAAATTATTTGGTGGCATTAACGCCACTTAACAAAACTTTCGAGCTTAAGATCAATGAGGCCTTAATTAACGCTAAAGAACTAGCCAATATTTTTAATGATTACTTTGTAGGTATGAATCACGCCCTATCGCGGATGCTAACACATGTCGTCAGAAAGAATGATGCAGTGTTCTTAAGCAATCTGAGTGCGAGGTTTTCTCCCTCATTCCAGGTTTGAAAAATATATAGTACTGCCTGTGACTCTGATAATATGCAGGTTCGTCCAGTAAAATTAAATAAATCCACTCTAGCAAAATACAGGACAAATCGAATAATAGGACGCTATTCGATTCGTTATTCGAAGGTTTCGAATCTTTGCCCATCCCTAATTTCTTCTTTCTTCGTCAGAGGCACCGGCGTCGCGAGGAAGTTCCGTATAATGTCCAAGTGCGATAAGATAACGGCCGCACACCATGTCGCGAGGGAAAGCATGCGAGGGTGAGTCAGAAGGGTAGTGCGGCTTGGTGCGGCGGCGTCACCTCGCAGCGCGCAAGGGAGGAAGGCGGCGAGGGTGCGCGCTCACTGTTCACGTGGCCCCCGGGGGAGGGTGTAGTGGGCAGACGTGCGCAAGCTAGAAGCGAGGAGGGGGCAGGGGGCAGGTTAGCGCGCGTCTCCGCTTCTACTTCGGCCGCGCTGCGCATGGTGCGACTCAGCGCGGCCACGCTCCTCCTATGTTGAAGGAAACTTGAGCTGGGTTCGAAGGCTAGCTGACCTGGGATAGCTGATGGCGTCGTGTGCGCGGTGTACCCCCGCCCCTAGGCCGTCGCGTTGAAGCGACAGGCGACACGAAGGAGTATTTGCTCGCCGCTGCTGCCATCAAGCCAGCGTTCTGACAGCGAATGTCCGCGCTCATCGAGTGAGATGCATTCGTTTTTGCTGTGCGCGCGTGACAAAGTGCTTACTTATTTAATACGCGAATTTTTGCGGCAGGTTATGCAGCCGATCAAACGTCTAACCTTACTTCATATAGCTGGCTAATAATTTGGTATCGCAATCAATGCTTCTGCTGTCGGGCGAAACTGTGACTTTTTTGGTTGCCCCCGAAAACCAGCGCAGTTCACTATGGCGAAATGTTTCAGTGATGCTCTTCAGGTACGCAGCACAATCGAAGGAGCAATCCACGTACACTGGTCGTGAGGCCACAGACATGCTACTGAAATCCGTAACAACGCTCGCAAAACCAGGCAGCCTCTGCACAACCCTTCTATAAATGGCGCAACGAACAAGGCGGAGTCATATACATATCGGGCCCACACAAAAGGTATGTGATACGAGGAGACACTTCTGGGTACAGAACATGGCTTGTTGAAGGCAAATCAACCTCAACGAGAGACGGCGATTGTGCTTCTATAAAGGCGACGGATGCAAGGCTTCTGGTGAAAAGTTATAGCGACGCATAACCGGCCCATTATATGATATCGCTCATAATAAAAAAAAAAGAAAGCTTTAGCTCTCAGCCGGATGTCTTGACGCGCTCTGTGGCCATAACTCTGCGTCGCCGCTGTGAGAGGGTGCGCAAGCTGTCAAATCGGCGCGAAGCCGGACACAATTGGCAGCCAGGGTTACGCAATTGCCGTCGCTCACCGCCCTCTCTCCAACGCGCCGCGGAACTCACGCGCCTTCGTTGTGGTGCGGGCCCGCGCTGGCGCTCATTAGTCAGAAAGTCGGCGTTCATCAGCGCACGCGAGCAAGGCGCCAGGAGTGCTCCTCAGCTGCAACGCTCTCTGCGCGCGGAGATTGTGCACGTGGTGTGCCGTGCGCTAGGCTGCTCCCTTCGATGCAGTCTATAGTGCTTTACACTGCACTTTCATAGTTGCACAAGATGTCACGAAATAACCTTCATTTCACGCTATACTACAACTGACGTAGGACGCACTGTAGTGACGTGCTGCACGTGACGAGGGCATTCCCAACATCTTTTGCTTCCAGAGTGCGCATTACACGTCCTACACGAAGCGAAGGCCTTCATCTTTTTGATAGCACAAATGCTATATACGTTCACGAAAAAAAATACATATGCTGCAGCTTTCCGCTGTCACACTGGGTGGTTAATGCCCAGACCTGAACACGCGCCGGCGTGTAGCGTTCTGCAGCGTCGCGACAGGCAAGCCTGACCCTGGTAGCGCTGCTCTGAATGACGGAGCCCGAGGAGGTGCTGCAGGTACAGAACGCCGTAGAAATTCCCCGCATGCATGTATGCATGCATTCAGAAATTTCAGCGCGATGGGAAAGAGCAGCGGCGCATGCAACCGCGGGCTCCTCGCGCCGCGCGGGCCTGCGCGCTGCAGCATATGTGCAGGCAGCGAGCAGGCGAGTCGCCGCGGAGGCAGGTCGTGGGAAAGCATCTTGCAGGCGCTGGCTTCCCGCCGAGACGGGGCTTTATGGAGTGAGCAGTAAATCAACGCGCGCTGCCAGCGCAGCCGCCCGCCGACGCTGGCCTTGGGCGCACAAAGGACCTGACGCCCCCGTCCAGCCAGTCGCTGCGCGGAGGTGCCCCGCCACATCGACGGATGCTTCGGCGGCTGCGGCGTCTAATCCCGGACTCGGACGGGAGGCATGCGCCCGCGACCCCTTCTTCTTCGTCATCGTAATCTTCTTCTTCTGCGCTACGGCTTGCTTGCACTCTCCCGTGTATTCGTTGTCGCCGCAAGAGCCGCGGATGAAACGCTGTTCGGAGAAGGATCGAGCTACGCTGATCAAATCTACTACTCTCTATATAGGGGGCTCTGGTAATTGCGATTGACAAGAGGCGGAAGAAGCGTTGTTCGCGTCTACAGGAAAGGCAGCAAAGATGTACAGCGGGATGTAGTACAGATACTGTCGAAAGCTTCGTTATCAGGGAGTACGAGCACGTTTGAACATGCGTAGAGTCCGTAACGAAGGCCTCTCTCGCTGTCAGATTATTAGATGTTCTTTTTTTTTTCGACGTATATACTCCGGCTCCACTCACCTAGTTACGATTCAGAAGGACCCGGCCGGTTCCTGGGACTCCCACTCCTGAGCGGTTTTGGCAAATTGACTCGTAGCAGTCAATGTTATAAACACGCACCAGGGTTGCTGGAGGTGGGGCTGGTCACAGCGGCAATATAGTGGTAACGTGGCGCTGAAACGTTCTAATAACCGCTGACAGGTTCTTGCCCCAGCCTGACATTTATGAGGTATTGCCATACTCGCATGCAAACTAAATCCTTTAATTTTCGTGGCTAAGAGGCTACCGTCCACTCTATTACGCAGGTACTTGCCCAAAGCCAAAGTCCAAGTTGCCAACCATCTTTTAGTGTAGCATTCTGTGCGCGCAAACTCAGGACGCCGAAGCTGTCGACCCTTCACTACTCATGGGCCTCCGACTTTCACCGCGTCCCCCGTTTCACCCCTTTTCTGCCTTCTCTTTCTTTCTATTCTGCCCCCCGTCAACTCCTCTTTCTTCGTTTTGGCATGCCTGTTGCTATACGAGACCTGTTACGTTGCCTGGAAGACGCTGGAACGACGCTGAGGAAGACGCTAGAGGACCCCTGTAAACAACGCCCTCTCTGCCAGGTTTATTGGTCTCGTGTATTTAGTTGTACGAAACCAAAGTTGGTGCTAGTAGAATTGTTAAGCCAGGGTATATTTGTTCATTCGACGTATGGTGTGGTCATAATTTTGGAGAATTTCGTGCGTAAGAATCGCATGCATCCACCGCGCGAGAAGTATACTCGATGAAGTTTTTGGCGACTTGTTTTTTGAGCAGAGCTGAAGTATCACGACGTCAACCTGTTTCGGACAATTTAAAAACGCGATTGTTGCTGCCCCACAATGGCGGATGACAACCGTCGAGACGCTTTGTAGAAATGCAATAAGACAAATAATATTTGGGTTGCAATGAAACAGCAAAACAACAAAGTGCGTCCTTTAGGGAATATACGGCAAGTTACAAACATCTGGTATTATTGGGAGAGTGGAAAGAAATGATCAAACTATATCTAACTGTATCGGACTGCATAGATGACGGAGAGGCTGAAACATTAGCCGTATGACAAAGAACCGTATGAACGACGGGATGAACACTAAAAGTGGAGTCGGAAAGAACTTTTCTAAAAATACGGAGGAAGTGTATAAGCCCATCATTGATGGAAAGAACTTCAATTTTGTGCATCAGTTGGAGCAGACGCACAAATTGAGAGTGTTGCGACGTCACGTCATGCGGCTCACAAAGTCGCAAGGTTACTTTTAAGCTTGCACGAATGAGTACGGTAGCAACAAGTTAGTGTTGAGAGTTCGCACATTTATGTTTCACTCACTCTGTAGGAGCTGATTTGCGCGTGAGGACTGCTTTAGAAAATTGGAAACATTTATTTAACACCGTTAACCCCGGCGAAGAGCTCTCAGTGGAGGCGGCGAAGGCATCACATGGAGGAATAAGTCCCACGGGAAAAGAAATAGTTTCCAAATGGTGGCTGTTTGCCACATAAGCGACGAAACAACACGTGTACAACAGTAATAGAGCACGGGGCTCACAACGAGCTGACAATTTTATTGTGTATAATGACAATTATTAGCTCTGTGTGCTGGGTCTATTAAGTGCTGCCTCGTCTTAGTCCTGTTTCTTCGCTCTGATAAGTTAACTATATAGCTCATGTGTACCTTGTGTCACGGTGGCATATCTTCTATGGCGGAAGTGTAAGGCAGCTTCGATATTCATTCATCTGTGGTTGTACAAAGCCGCACAGGCCTGCCGCAAGCTTTCTATCTTCGTTGATCTTTATTTGTAAGCATTTAACGTGATTCGGTGTGGTTTCGTACAGTCAAAAGCGTAGACAGCCCGAACAAAAAATTTCGGACCATTTAAAGGTAAAGCACGTGCAGTCGTGCAATTTTCCGGCGCACTTCAGCCAGATCACCCCAGGGCATCAAGTTCTTCAGCACCAACACCATGTGAGCAATGTTTTGTGTGACAGCGACGAGCGACGGCTTCGAACGACGAAACGGGCCACCACGCGACCACGGATGCTATGCAGGAAGGCCCGAGTTGGAATAGGACTGGAAAACTTCATTATGGTCCTGCAGGGCGCGCTTAGCGCGTGACGGGCGTAAACTTCGCAATCTCCGCCAGCTCTGGTGACGTCATTTGACGCATCGGCTAATGGTATCAAGGCATAAAATTCAGTCCTCGGCACGCCTGCAGTTTTATCGGCTTATATAGATTCGCGGTTGGGTTGCCATCACTTCGACGTCACCTCACGGGCGGCCGAAGTAGGAGTCACGTGATCAAAACGACACTAACTTCTTTCATCCTGCGCAAGTTGGTGCAGAAAAATTGTTTTCTGGTGCATTTTTATTACGCACTTTTGGTAGTTTACAAGCATATCAGAATGTGAAAGATGTACTCCTAATATCCTAATATACCTTAAATTATTTGCAGTTCATTACATTTTGCGTTGTACCGCCAGGAAACAGTCCATAGACAGGACAATGTCCGAAAGAGGAGGCATGCCCATGACGTGCCGTAGAAAGGCCTGGCGAGCGGCTCACGCCGAGTATGTAAATAGCGGGACATTCACGGGGTTGCGATATTGCAATATTGCGTTGATAACTATAAGCGGTGCTGACGCGTCATATTGCACAGTTTTCTGCGTTTAAATGGAGGAAGCGACGTGCACAAGGTGCACTTTATGTTGACAAACGTTGCTTTATCTTGACATTTTATTGTCCGCTGCTTTCGCCGCGTTCCACACTATATTTGTTCGGCGAGTGTCATCGAGCAGGCCGAGGTGAGCGAGAAACTCGGTCATCCTGCATGTACGCCTGATCGCTCGTTCTTCTCGCTCGATCACTCGGTTCTGGAAATGTATAATTCGTCGCGCGGGCAGCCCGGAAGCACCTTGAGCAACTAGCCAATGGGACACCGCCTAAAGACATAAGTACTTCTTTATGTCATTGCTCCTCCGTCTGTTGCGGTGGGCCACGTCTTCTTAGTAGGCGCCGCTCCGTTTGCTTTACACGCGCATCGGCGCTGTATTATTATTATTATTATTTGTTTTAAAAACATCTATACACTTCACAGGAAAGGGAAAGTGAGGAGAAGGCTGGCAACGGGCACCGAAAGGGGCACAAAAACGCTTGCCTACTCTTCAGAAAGGAGGAGAAAGAAACATAGAAATGGAAGATAGGAGGAAGGAGAGGGAAGAGGAAATGAAGAGCAACATGACAGACCTCAAAGAATTAAGCAGAACACACACAGTACAGGTCCCACACAGTAGGGCCGATCACTGCAGGTCACTCCACTAAAGAATGTCGAAATCGAAGAAATAGTGTTTATCTCGAGACGAAATAATGCACTGTTTCCGTGCGTTGTACCACACCAACCTCCTATGTGTTGTTGGCTGTACATAGTGTTGAACAGTCACGAAAATGTTTTCAATTCGGTGTCCCAGGAAGCGCTACTATGAGAAGACTACTCCGCGTGGCTAGTTGTGCAAGGCGCAGTGTTTTGGCCGCGATGTAGCACGGCCACTTGGTTTCCAAAATTGCGCCATTTCGTAAATGGGCGCAAACTCGGTCGTGGCACGAGGGTTGGGAGTAGGGTCTCAACTCACGCGGCAGATTGCAGTCTAAAGTGCGAGCCCGTCGTTAATTAACTGGTCCGTTTACTAACCGAAGCAGACGACTAAATACGCAAGCTTATCGCACTGCCTCCTCGTTGCGTCTTGGCGTCGACTGCAGCCGTCGCACGCGTGAGGTTTCACCGGCAAGTGACGCACTTGAGCGACAGAGATCTCCATCACGTCGCTTGTCCCTGTCGCGAGCAATATCGCTTACATGAGGCTTATACTTTACACATTCCCTGTGCAGTGCGGTACTCATGTACCCTTTAAAGACGAAGTTCAATAAGCACAAAATCTATAATGCAATTCTGTAGGAGTATTACGGAAAGCAGAGCGAAGAATTGGATTCCGAAAATCAATATTTTGAAAGCTACGTTACGCAAACAAGCTCTACATGCGTTTAAGTACATTCATAATAAACCGATAACTGCATTTGCTGTCTTTGAAAGCTCAAATTTCAGACAGCGACGGCTAAAGGGGAACTCACAGTCCAAACGCGCGCACGAAGACCTGTCACACTCCGTAAAACGAGAAGTATGCGCGTTTTAGCGCGCGCGCACGCACGCACGCACGCACGCACGCACACGCGCACACACGCACACACGCACACACGCACACACACACACACACACGCCCGCACACACACACACACACACACACACACACACACACACACACACACACACACACACACACACACACACACACACACACACACACACACACACACACACACACACACACACACATATATATATATACATACACCTCGTTGGTCGCCGCGATGCTCACGCGGTAGCACACTGCCCACATACGCGTGCACACATGCAGAGTAAGCGCGATGCAGTGATTTAACAAGCAGACATGAGCGCACGCGCACAGTGTAAGGTGGGGTTACATCTTCTAAGGAAAGTGACTTATAGGTAACCAGATACGAGCACATGCAAGGGCACGCAACGAAAACCGATATGAGGGCAGTTCAGGTTACGCCCATCGATATGACGTCCCTGAAGTTACGGACGGCGCCCATGTCCATGAATTTTAGATATTGCCCCTTCGGCAACCTGTTAGAAAGGCCTGACTAACCAAACAGCCTGACCGAACACTGCTATAAAGCAGCGGCGAAGCTCATACTAAGTGCCCTAAATGCGTAGGTTATTAGAAGGAAGTACCTTCTCGACGTTACTAACGATAACTTGTTGAAACTAGGTCGATCTCTCTTGAAGCACATTTTTTTTTAAATGGAGCCCGTTAAGTTACACTGGCATGTTGCGGCGAAATTCAACAGATTGGCCAAGGGTAAATGTCTAAAATTTCTGGGTATTCATTGTTTGCGAAACAGCACACGCAGGTTGTCGCCTGTATGGCATAAATGTTTGGCAAAGCTAGCTTCCCCGCAGTAGGGCACGTAGTGCGGAGAAGCTAGTACGACTCGTTCGTTTTGTCGGATGATGACCCACACTAGAGGACATAAGCGTGTACGCAGCCGAGTTCTTTCGCTACCTTGATAGTAGCAAACGTTGTTGAGAGGAAGATTTTATGTCATCTGTTACAATAAATGTTAAGTGTCATGCGTGTGTCAAAGCTCACTTACCCAGTATGTCTCTCCCTCTCTCATTCTTTAGGCATCAGATTAGACGCGTCGAATTATATTTGTTGCAAATATACAAAGAAAAGCTAAATGCCGCTGACTGCTATAATCTGACTTGATGTGGCCTTTCAAATTTGGTGCGAATTTTATCAAACCATATAATTCTCGGAAATATTGAAGCAACAGGTTTCCAACTTAGTAGCTCTGCAACAAAAGTAGACATTACATTTCTGATACAACGGTGATCTTTTACAACGTCTGAAGCGAAGTTCATATATTGCGCGTGCGCCTAGAGAATGCTACTATAGTTTTGTGCATACATTTGCAAAACATATTGATTGATTGATTGATTGATTGATTGATTGATTGATTGATTGATTGATTGATTGATTGATTGATTGATTGATTGATTGATTGATTGATTGATTGATTGATTGATTGATTGATTGATTGATTGATTGACAGTGTTTAACGCCCCAAAACAATAGGCTATGATAGACACGGTAACAGAGGGCTCCGGGCAAATTTTGGCCACCTGAAATTCGTTAAGATTCACCTATATCTAAGTATTCCAGGGTTTTCTTAGGGGTGGGCAGCGCAACCCTACATATATGTTCAGTCACCAACTCGCCCCGGTTGCTGTGTTATTCCAAGGTTTTGGCACTTGACCGTGAGTAGTGGTTAATGTAGTCGACAACTTAAGCATGCATGTTCAGCCAAAACTACCGAGTAATTTTCCAGAAGCTTCGTGCTCCACGAAAACGTCGCGAATGAGAAAATCTGCAATGTTCAGTTTAATTGCATTAACATACGTATACAGCGCAAAATATGTTATCAGAATTATTACGCATTCATAGAGCCGAATCCTGTCATCGACGTCGTCGCCATGGAGGAGGGCGAAAAGGAAGGAAGGAAAGGTGGGGAGGCCAACCAGGCACACGTCCGGTTTGCTACCCTACACAGGGGAAGGAGTTTAAGGGAAGATAAGCACCGTAAAAAGTCTTAGGATCACGGGGTGGAGCCAGGATGATGGCTTGCATGGCGGCCGCTGCTGACGCAGTTTCACCGCCAATAGACAGGTCTAGAATGGCGACTTCGTGGCCACTGCGGAGCTCCGTCTTGCATTAGACCCCCCCACCTCCACCAATATGTTACATGGAGGCAGACACAACATGAAAACGTGCTTACAATATATTTAGAAGTCGATCAAGCGCTGAACCATATGGTCGAGAGCCCGCGTCAGGTGAAAAGCGCCTTCTTCATCGACGCTATTCTTGAGGAATCGTACCGTGACAATATGCACATCTGGGGCGCACACAACTTCTTGCAAGTGATCGCGTACCGCCTCACGTAAGTAAGCAGTGGGACAACGATAGCAGCGACAGGTGCAAAGGCAGTAGAGAAAGTTCTGAGTAGTGCCCGAAGGCCTGCTAAGTAAGAGATACCGATACAAAGCAATGGTTCCAATAACACGCCGAATACTGTATCGTTAAATATCTGCTAGCTCTACACGCTGCGTACTCTTTCACGCATATTACAAAAAATACCGGAGTTTCCCCCCAAACAAGGCGAAGCATTGATTGCGATAGCAAATTATGAGATAGTTTTACGCAGAAAGGTTAATTGCTTTATCTGCTGTAGAAGTAGTTGTAAATATTCGCTTACTAATTAAATTAACAAGCATGGTGTATCTATGATGCTGGCCTGCTGAGCACGAGGTCGCGGGATCGAGTCCCGGCCACTGCGGCCGCATTTCGATGGGGCGTAATGCGAAAACACCCATGTACTTAGATTTAGGTGCACGTTAAAGAACCCCAGCTGGTCGAAATTTCCGGAGTCCCCCACTACGGCGTGCCACATAATAAGAAAGTGGTTTTGGCACTTAAAACCCCATAATTTAATTTTCTTTAACTATGGTGTCACGCGAGCGTAGACAAATACGAACACACATCACTCGATGACCGCGGACAGTCGTTATCAGAACGTCGGCGTGATGAACAGCGACAGCAGCGGAGAGCGAATTATTCTTCGAGCTGCATTTCGCTTCAACGCGAATTAGGCGCACGAAAACACAGCGCACACGAAGCCATCAGTTATCTCGGGTGAGCTAACCTCCCAACCCACCGCAGATTACAACCAAGCCAGGACACGCGCAGCCGCGCTCAGCAGCGCCATGCACAGCGCGGCCGAAGTAGAAGCGGAGGCGTGCCCTACCCTGCGTCCGTCCCCACGTCCCCCTCTCTTCTAGACTGCGCACGTCTCCCCGCCCCGCTCCCCCACCCTTGAGCACGCGAGGTGACGCCGCCGCACCAAACCACCACTGCTCTCGGCTCGCCTCTTCGCATGCTTTCCCTCGCACTTGACTTTATACAGAACCTCACGGCGACGGCAACGCCGCTCACAATGACAGAAGGAAGGAGTTAGGGCTATGCGAATATTCGAAACTTTCAAATAATGAATCGATTATTTTCACAGAAATCGCAGGGGCAACTCGTGCGACAATCAGTGTTCTGAAATATATAGAGAAAAATCAAACGCACCTCAACAGCTATGCATCGGCGTTTGTGGCTTCTCTGTAAGAGAGAGGATGTTGCTCGATTCTAAATACTTTAATCACGATATTTGACTTTTACAACATGACGGAAACAGCATTCTGCTATTACTGGCAGTGAATCCAGAACATGGGGCTATCGTTTTCGTAATACTGAATAAAAGCAACAGTACGGCACTGCGTTTTGGTGTCTTCAGCGATTCAGGCTAGTCCCTTCGTGGACAGAATTTAAGTGCAGAGCATTATATTAAACTGTAATGGAGTGTCACCAAGAGTATTAGAGCGAACTGTCAATGCAACGAGAAACGCTCGAAAACGTTACATGAATTTTGTCGCGGTTTTCTGAGAAACTAGATTACTCGCAAAGCTTACAAGTTGTGGTATTGTGGGGAATTTAAGGTACAATATGCAGGCAAATTTAGAAATGTGCGTGTTAATTATGAGTTGAAATGAAATCGAGGGTTCGACGGAAGCCCGTCTGGTTGGGATGAAACATGAAGCAATGAAACGACGGACACCGACCAAAAGAAGTACTAAAAAAGGATTAAATCTAAAAGACGTTTCGGCTTCCCTACGGAAGCCTACGGTTACCCGAAGCGTCTTTTAGATTTACTCCTTTTTTTGCAATAAATTACATATTCAAAAGCGCCGGAGCGTCAGGAGTTTGTTTTACGAGCGGCGCTGAATTTAGCTCGCTGCCTTGGCGTAATTACAACATCCACCGAGATCAAATTTAGCGATCATGAAGGAAACGCTATGGCAAATCTGGGTGCAAAGTTAAATGCGTGGCATCAAACGCAGCTATTGAAATAAGTGTCTTCAGAATTAATTAAATTATGGGGCTCTAGGTCCCAAACCACAATCTCACTATGAAGCACGCCGTAGTGGGGGAATCCGGATTGATTTTTGACCACCTGAGATTCCCGAACGTGCACCCAATGGACAACACACGGGTGTTTCTGCATTTCGCCCACATCAAAAATACGGCCGCATGTCCGGGATTCAGTCTAACGACCACGTGCTCAGCAGCCCAACACCATAGCTGCTAAGCTACACGGTGGGTAAAAGAAATATTGATCAGGTGTTCGAAAGCGTAATATGGACATTGTCATCTATGTTTCCCAATGTTCCGGGATAAATAACTCTACGTAACACCAAGTTTAAATTTCGTTGAAATGGAGGTCACGGTAGATCGAATGTGTGGCCAAACTCCCCCCGTTCCTGGCTCAATTTGTTTCTCAGTGTCCAGAGATGACCCCAGACCTAAATCTACGTTACGCCAAGCTTATATTTGGTTAAAAATGGGGAAGGTTATAGGTTACGTGCAGGCAAAATGCGTGCGGAGGTTAATTACTGCCTGTGCAAAAATTTACATGTTCAAGGACTCCAGAGCGATATGCGATTGAGTTTTACAAGCGGCGTGAAATTAAGCACGCAGTGACGGCATAACTTCGAGCGCCACCAAGACTAGACATATAGCTAAAATGTGGAGGACATCTGTGACAAATCTGTGTGCAAAGCTATAAATGCTTGTGAATCAAAAAGCTTCTGACGAAAATTCCCCGGCGATTACGATACTCCCTAATGCGAAATTTGAGCACAGCTCTATCCATGTTTTCATTTCGCGATATATTGGCTGGCGCGGTCTCCTGCTGCACGATGCAACCGGAGCGAAGTGTGGCGCGACTGCCTCGCTAATCTGGAGGTCGCGAGAGGCAGCGCGTGGGTGACGCGTGGGCGCGATTCAGAGCAGCCCCCGCAGATAGACCTCCCAGATTATGGGCGCTACTCTGGCGCCATCTCGTAGCCATCGTCGCCGCAATACATTTTGCTTCTCACGCTTTCGCCATACCCTCCTCCTCCGCTTTCCTCACCGCGTCCTTCGTCTCCCTCTGCACTCCGCGTTCACTCTTTCATTCTTCGCTGTGGTCGCTCGCTCGGTTACGCCGACGCTCGGCGCAGGAACGGGCGCCTGAAGTCTGCGCTCTAAAAATCTTACGCAAGCGTTCAAAAGTGCAACGCGGCCGTTCTCAGCTATGTTTCCCACTATGCCAAGAGAACACTGCGATACACCGGTTTTGTATTTGGTCGAAATACGTAGCATTTAATCTGGAATATGTCGCAATATTTTAACGTTTCTGGCTGAATTGGGAGCTGTACAAATATCTAAATATTTATTTAACTGTCGTTTTTCTTCGCTATTTCCATGCGTCATACGAGGTTCACCAGGCGACTCCGATGAACTAAATGAGGCAACTTATGTTTTTTTTTTAATTTGGGTGAAAGCAAGGGCTGGGTGATGTGCAGACAAAGTTCGAAGTTGATTGCTTAATTGCAGTCTTAATTCGCAACATATTTCGTATGCAAGCGTTCCGGAGCGTTATCAGTGTGTTTTACGAGTGGCGCAGAATTTAGCTCGCTGCCCTGGCAGAACTACATATGCCACCGCGATCAAATGTAGCAAGATTTGGTAAACGATATGGCGAATCTGTGCGCACGTCGATAAAATAGAACTTCTGCAATTTCTTTTTCTTTTTTGTTCAGTTTCGCCTGAAGGGCGAAGCCTTCACAACATAGCAATGTGTAGCTTTTCGCTTGGAGGCTCCTCGGACGGTGTTCTGCGACATGTCAGCGCAATGCAGCATGCAAGGATACTCCTGCTGGCTACGAGAAACAGCACCCTGGCAGCTAGCAGGCGCCGCACTCCGGTGGTGCACGAACTGAGACCGACACGAAACCCCTCACCGTTGAGCACCCAGTGAAATATTACGCAAGGTTAGCTTGAAGTTTAGCGTCCTTTCCGCTCAGAGAAGCGAATATATTCGCTTCTCTGAGCTGAGCTGCTATGCGTATACGCATAGCAGCTCAGCGACAACACTATACACAATGTGCTTATAGTGGCGTGAGCAAAACAATCATGCCAATAGTGGAAGGCAAAACCCCACCTTGGCTCCGCCCCAAGGTGATTGAGCGTAGCGTTGACGGTGCTTCGAATCCGCTTGGTCGTTTTTGCAACCAGTCGCACTCTGCGTCTTTGAAATCCCTCTAAACCAAACTCTTACACTATCACCCTTCGCGCGCGAGTCGCGCGTGCGCCGTCAAGCGGGACAGCACGACAATGGCGGCGCCAACGGCGTTTTTTGCGCCTCGAACGCCCGCATGATTGCTACCGCAACAAAACTCAATTATACGACGGAGACTTGCGCAAAGCATAGCGGTAAAGCGTTCCCCCAGTGAAATGAATGTAAATCTTCGCGCCAAACCTGGCGGCTCAACTCGGAACAGACATGCCGTCACCTGATGTGTTCTTTCGCAGCCGGTCATTGACGTGCCTTCGGCCCGGCCGTCGTGTCGGGCACGCTCACGGTGAGAAGCGTGCCTTCATGCAAGTTGGAAGCGCTTCAGTGGCCGGGAAGAAAGAGAAAGGCGCGCGAGACGTGGCCTTATAGCGTTACGCCACGGAAGGTGCACGTCGTCGCCGGACAGCTCAATGGCGACCTTCGACTGGCCGTGCCATTACTGCACAGCGTACCGCGTAAGTTTACAAAGCGGTCACGAAGGAGGAAACACGACACATGTCACACCAGCAACTGAAGCCTTTAAATCAGAAGAAATCTATAAGGAAGGACCAACCATTTGAAATAGATAAAATATATAGAAACATAAACACAAAAATTTATCATCTATAGATGATAACACATGTAGCTTCCTTATATATGTTTCCTGCGCCTTGAATAAAAGTTTCAGCTGTGTATTCAGCCATGCGTCATGTTGCCTCCTTTGATTGATTGATTGATTGATTGATTGATTGATTGATTGATTGATTGATTGATTGATTGATTGATTGATTGATTGATTGATTGATTGATTGATTGATTGATTGATTGATTGATTGATTTCCATTCTACAATAAGCCTTGTTTGTACACATGTACTGTTGTATATTTACGCTGTACTTTACAGTTATGACCAGTCTAGCTCAGAATAAGAAACATTGTTAGGTGTCAGGGGGCCTTCTTCGGTGTTGAAAGAGGGCGCATCACACTGCGCCTCACATAAAACTGGAGTACGACAAGGTTTCTCGAGCGGCCAGTCATGCGGCCAGTTTTCGTGCAATCGCGAGCTTCTTTCGCGCTAGGAAAAACACTTTTACGTAGCCCGTATTGATCAACAGAAACCTGTAGCGGGACTTTTTCGTATTGCTCTACAATTTTCTCACGGACAATTTAATTCTAATTATAATATCTGAGAACCTGGTTCCATTTGTTGGGCGTGTTGGTAAACTGACTTGGAAAGCATATTTAGCGCCAACGAACAAGGACAGAAGAGAGACGGCACCACATATACACCATAGCGCTCTGTTGTGTCGTCTCCTTTCTGCCCTTGTTCGCTGGCGCTAAATATCCTTCGCAAAACTGGTAAATAATTAGACTAATCATGCAATTAGGTGGCATGCAAAAAATAATCTTAGTATCTCGAAGCGACGAAAAACAACATTACCTTGTGACATGTGCATATATTTAATGTTTGGCTAAAGTTGTATGTTAAAATAACCTGTATGTTAAAACGAGCAGACTGTGGGTCAGATTGTTTTCCGCGTATGTCTGGCAAAACCCGGCGTGGTAGTCCACCTCGCCGTGTGTGCACGCACGCACGCACGCACACACACACACACACACACACACACACACACACACACACACACACACACACACACACACACACACACACACACGCACACACGCACACACACGCACACACGCACACACGCACACACACGCACACACGCACACACGCACGCACACACACACACACACGCACACACACACACGCACACACACACAAACACACACACACACACGCACGCGCACACACACACACACACACACACACACGCACACACGCACACACGCACGCACACACACACACACACACACACGCACACACACACACACACACACACGCACGCACGCACGCACGCACGCACACACACACACACACACACACACACACACACACACACACACACGCACGCACGCACGCACGCACACACCGACAAAGCATTGCCTCCATCCCGCGCCTCGCCACCGCGCGGAGCGCTGCAAAGAATGAGAAACGCTGTAAAGCATTTCTCATCTCGATGCGGAAGAATGGCGCTCGTTGGTGGGGTTTCGCCTGTCACGACTCCGACCGCGCGGACACGACCGCGACGCGGGTGCGCGCGCACCAGCCGGAAGCGGTGAAGAACACGCTACCCGGTGCTGGCACCTGTGAGAAGGCTGCAGCCCCGTGACAGGTGTACATTGTGCTGACACTAAGGCGTCACGCCGGGGCAAAACGAAGCACAATTTCTTTCTCGAGACGACCGCGACGACGTCTTCTACTTTTGATTAGGACTGGGCTGCCTTCGTGATGAAACTTTGGGCAAGCGGTGCGCTTATACCTGTTGCAGTGGATGCGGCACAAGGAGAGAGAGAGAGAGAGAGATGGTGCAACATTAATGGCAGAAAGGAGGAGAGTTGAGTGAGGGCAGGCGATTTGATAGATTGAGATTGATGCTTCTCTTTGTGCAGTATCAGTGGTACAACTTCATAATACCACAGTGATAAATGCAGCAACGCGCAATCGAAGAAAACCAGACAGCAGATACCTACCGAATACAGAGATCTCCGCTAACTACACCCGCTGCACGGGGAGAGAAACATTGGGGTTTGTGTCTCTCTCTCTCTCACTTGATCTGCAGAAACAGTGAAACAACTTGTATCGAATCCTTTCGTGTAACTGCTGCATGGGCGCCACGGTGTCTTCGACGGAAACGTTTCGCCTGAGACCTGTACAACACCCGGCACCGGAAGGGGATCAATGTCATTCTCACAATAACGCGAACTCGTGCGCGAAAGGTGGCCGTTTCCTTTGTCGACACAACGAAGGAAGATAAAGTTTGTCCTTGGACGGCACACACCGCAATGCATGCACGGCGCCCCTCTAATGTTTCCGTTGCAACACACTGAGATGTTTCTTTTCCCCTCAGCCCGAATGTCTGAGAAATACTAACACTGCGTTTAAACCAACAAGATCACGCTGACACCGCGCGGTTACTGTGTTAGGGCGATTTCTCGTCTAAGCTGATTCACGTTAAAGTATGTTATGTTACGCAAGGCGTAGGGTGTATAGGAAAACGCCCACGTCTGCACGGCGATTCCTTCGCCATCTACATAGGTATATACTCGTATTCAATCGAAGGAAACTATCGATCGATACTGTTTGCCGTTTCGCTCCCAGGAGTCACGGCTAGGCAAACGAACGACGAACGCGTCGAAGGCGACACGCCAGCGGATGAGGGCGGGCGTGTCCTCTTGCGTAACGAGAAGGCGTAAGAGAAAGCCTGCTGGAGAGGGAGAGTGTGGGTGTGTGCAGGTGCGTGCAATGCTCTGAGGTCCGGCGGCAACGGGGACCCGCCTCTTTACAGCCGATAACCCAGCAGCGAGCAATGCTTTTTGTACAGCGAGTGTAGGCGCGATCATTTTTGCTCAAGCAGGCAAGACAGCGAGTTCCTTTCAGCATGCAGAAGAACACGCATACTCTGAAACATGCACTTGAGAGCGCCGAAATAAATTTTCAAGTTGCAGAGCACAAGCGAGTAGAAAGTGGTACGGTGTTATTCATGTTCGACCGCTAGTCTCACACAATCAACATACGATAGGAGCTAAATTATTTAATATCTACCAGAGGGGAGGGGGGGGGGGGGGACGCCATTCGTACGGAAGGCGTATTTTAGAGCACTACATTGTTTGCCCGGTGAGTAGAATAACGTTATACGTTACTACGTTACCCTAAGTGATAAACTTCGGCTGAGCCAACAACAAGCTCTAACACAGGAAGACCGCGACCTTCGACAGGGCCAGATTAGACATGACGCGTTCGACACTTCATCGCGTGGCTTCGAATACACGTTCATCGTTTGACGGGAACAGTAATCATGACCGTCCCATAAATGGGTTTTCGTGCGTACTGCAGGGATGTGTGGTGCGACGCGCAGAAGGTGTTGTCCGAACTACGCCGAAAGCAGTTGCGTAAGTCCCTAACCACCAGGTATGGCTGTGCGGGCCTTGCGCAGGGCCCCGACGCCAAGCGTGCGCACTCAGTACGAGTGGCGCACCGGAGGCGCGTCCGCCCTCACACCGCTGTTCTGGCAACGGCGGAGGGGGCATCCGCGCGGGGCCACCACTTTCTCGGCGGGGCGCCGCCCGAGACAAACAATGCGCGCCGGGGGGAATTTATCGCGCCGGAAACCGGCGCCGCGCTTCATTTGAGGCCGCTAATGAGCCTGCCTCGGCTGCCACCGCTCGCCCACCGGTCGGTGCGCTGGGCGCCACCGCCGCGGGACCAGCGCTGAGGCCGGCCTCGTGTCGTGGTTGCGTGCGCTCGCTGGCTGCAGCGCTGCGGCAACCCAGCGCCGCTTGCCGCCGCCGCAAAAAACACAAACGGCTCCCCGCCGCGGAGATCCGCCGGGGCCGCCCGCCGCGGACCGCGTGCCTGCCCCAAACAACCGCGCGCGCTGTGGCACCGTCGGCCCGGGACGCGGCCTCCGGCAGCTGCGCCGGCCGCCTCTCCGCTGGATTACGCGTCGCTGAATTCGCAAATATGCGACGCACAAGGGCGAGCGAAACCCGGTCGACGACGACGCCTGCGTACGCAATAACCGGGCCTATATATCGCCTGATGAGATGACGAGAGGGGGGAAACAAAAACAATACCATACATACCGTAGCTGTCACGAAGTGAACCGTCGTTCCGGCGCGCTTAGGAGAGCTGTGGGTTTGTGGAGCTGCGTGTAAACAGCCGAGCGCGTTAGGAAGCCACGGATTTGACTGACCTTCGTGGGAAGTGGCGACTCGTTAACGCGGTTTCGCTGAAATATTCAGGCGCCAGGCCGTGACATTGTGTACGGGGTGTCGCATTGCGGCTCAGCATCGACTGATTGCCCGGTATATACAACAACCGCTGCGAAGGGTGAAAACAAAGAACAAAGCAGAAGAAGGTGTCGATCCCTTAATTAAATAAATATTTGTCCACCAGAATAGTTCTCGGTGACGCCATACCCAGTCTCCATTAAAGAACGCACTATTACTTGTGAATATACTCATCGATTCTTGCAATGGGTACAATAATCGACAGGAGCCTGTCGTGGATACCATTTCACGGACATTCGTAATAAAGACTCATCTAATGCGGCATGTATTGAAATTAACATGTGATAACTGATGTAGCGCCTCTGCATATTCGACTCTGTAGTTATAAACGGCTTCATTTCTGCGAATTTTTACAACACAGCTTACCAACATTGTCCAGTGCGTGCAATTCGAACGTTCACTCTTTGCAGAGCTTATACGGCCATGAACAGCGCACGTGTTTGTGACTTCTTCGAATCGCTTCAACTTCTGCAACAATATTGCTTTTCAGAGACCTTGTAATCCTAACATACATCTGCGTCGATTGTCTAAAAGCGCCCATCCGTCATCGTTCCCGCATTCCATAACCTTGTCCTCTTTGACTTACAACGGTCTCAAGCTACATTTTCAGAAGTTAGCGTCACTCACCAAAGCTGTATTCTGTGAAAATATGCGCCGGCAGCGAGGCCTTCATCTCCCTTGAGGTGCATCCAGCGGCCCCAGGTGCGCCTTAATGTTCCAGGAGGAGGAAGAGGAAATAAAGAGAGAAGGCAGGGATGTTAACCAGAAATACGTCTGGTTGGCTACCCTACTCTGGGGGAGGGGAAAGAGGGAATGGAAGATGAAATAGAGAGAGGGAGGGGGGAAAAGCCGCGGTGAGCTCGCGCACGCACGCGGAGGGGCCTGAGCGAGACGAAGGCGTTCACACAGGCCAGTCGCCCTCAAGAAAGACAAAAGTGCCTTCACAGCTTCGTGGGCCGGCCAGCGATGGGGACGGTCTTCAAGTAGCACCTGCACAGACAAAGGCCGGTCGTCCAGTCGTCGCAATGCGATAGATAATGTTTGTCTTTCGGACTGAAATCGAGACGTCGCATACAACACTGTCGGTCAGACCAATCAAACTAGTGTGCGTGAAAACCACTCCAAATCACAGCCGGAATAGAAGCGATGCCTCACTTCGCTGAAGCCTCGGTGGAGGTAGGAGCCAGAGCGAAGGGTTCATTTCGTGCAACCTGGTGTGCGTTATATTGGGGGTGTTCCACTTGGCGAAAGAGAGCTCGCGCGCCAGGGGACGAATCTTTGCTGCGTCTGTCTTGGAAAGAGGAATGAGAACGCTGTGTTGTTCTTGATGTGACTCTTGGGCAGCTTTGTCTGCTTGATCATTTCCACTGATACCGCAATGGTCAGGTAGCCAGGGGAAAATAATGTCATGGCCTTTCTGTTTGACATCGTGGTGACATTTGACAATTTCGTATGTTAGCTGTTCGTGAACTCCCCGTCGGAGAATTGACTGCATGCTGTGTAAAGCGGGTCTCGAGTCGAAAAACACGGCCCATGTAACAAGACTCTCTGCGTCAATAAATTGAAGCGCACCGGGCAAAGCCGTGAGTTTTGCAGCCGTACACGTCGTGACATGTGAAGTCTTGAATAGCAGTATTATACCCCTCGTCGGCATAAACACGGCACCGCCAGAACTGGTCGATGTAGTGGATTGTCTGGATTGTGTGGACCCCCCCCCCCCCCCCCAGTTCTTTCCTGCAAGGAACCTGGACAGATGACAAGTGGCAATAAGTCGCTTTTTCACGTGGTTCACGTGAGGAGTCCAGGACAGGCCTCTGTCAATCATAACGTTAAGAAGCTGTGACTTATGCTGGACGATATCACTTGTCCGTTGATTGATATGCCGTACGCAGAAATTGGCTGCTGTGTAAATGCCACCACTGCGCACTTTTCCAATTCACCTCCAGACCTTGTTTATGAAGGTAGCATGATGTCGACGAGGCCGCTCTCTGATGCCGAGCGCGAAGCTGAAGCCGCGTCACCGCCGACGTCCCCGATACAGGTGTCGTCGGCGTAGATAGAGAGTCGAACGGGGCTTGACAAGTCCTCGAGTAGTTCAATAAGGGCTAGATTAAAAAGCGTTAAATTAGTACTTCACCCTGCAGGGACTCCGCGACTACTGTAATACTGGAGTGTCGGGCCATCTTCGGTGAACAGGTAGGATGATCACATCTGTAGGTATCTATGAACCCAGTGATATATCTCACTACCAAGTCCTATTGTTTCTAATGCTTTAAGGATGGCTTCATGGGTAACATTATCGTAAGCCCCTTTAACGTCTAGTAACAAGGCAGCGGACAAGCGTTTACAGGCCTTTTGGAATTCGACGCGCGTTACCAAGTCGACAACGTTGTCTATTGATGAACGGCGGCGCCTGAATCCTGTCAACGTGCCTGGATAAATGTCATAGCGCTCTAGATACCACTCCAGACGCGTTGGAACCATCCGTTCTATTACTTTTCCTACACAACTAGGAATATTCCAGATATCGAAGAAGGCCGATCATCCAAGAGTGGTTCAAAAACACAGAACACCGCTGTTACTGAATATAACTCATGGGGACCGAGTGCACATCTACACCGATAAGTCCATCTCGTCCAGAGTTGCTGTTGTCATTCTGGCTACGCTATAGTCACAATTCAGTTTTAGACAGTTCCATATGACCACATCAACGGCGACATTGCATGTTGCTCCGCCTGTGTATAAGAGCTGCTCTAATATACGTTCCACAAGAGAAATCTCGCAAATGGGTCACGCTTTGCTATAGCCCTTCAGGGTTAGCAACTTACCACACCACAGGGATCGTGAGCAGTTGCTATACCGTCTGTTCCAGCTAAGGTTAGCCAAGCTGTTTAAAGAAAAAGAATGTTTTAAAAATCACAATACAAGATGCAATTATGAGACCTACGATATTCGGTCATCAGCGTTCTGACAACCAAACACGATAGGTTATAAAATCGTATCTTGCACCGTGTTGTTTTCATCGTTGTTTTTTTCTCTTTGAACAGCTTGGCTATAGCATTAGCTAGGCCACCCCATATCCAGAAGAGAGTAATACCATCAAGCATTCGGTAAAGGGCATGCTACAATATTTCAACGGCTGCCAGGGCATACCGATGTTGCTGTTAATGAATTCACCAACGGAGCTGCCCGGTTCGCCAACGAAGGAACCCAAATAGCTCCGATCCCCCTCTCAAGAGCCGACGCTGCAAGGACATTTTATTTCTTTGCTGGAACTATCACGCAAACTGGTTGGCAATGTCTAAAGCATCGAGAAGTATCGTCTACGTAAGCTGGATTTTTCTTTAAACCTGCAAGTGTCATCACGGATTTCCCGCTTCGATGCGACACTGTTGTGGCGCCTACGGCTCGAGGTGGCATTTGTAGCACTTAAAAAAACCTGCTCGTTCCACATAGAAATGTGCAGCTCACCTATGTGCGACACACACACGCACACACGCACACGCACACACATACGCTTTCACACAGTGAATGAGATCTATGTTCTCACGCGCAAGAAAAATGACAATAGGTTCACACAGCAAAAAGGTGACAGAGAATGCGCTTTTGTCTCTGGACTTCTTTCTCATCTTTTCTTACGTGCTGGAGCAGGTCTGTGTAAATTTCAACAACTCCATCTCTATGCCTTAACTTTTACAGTTTTCTTTTTTATTCTATCATTCTTTAGCTTGAACTTTCTTGTTTAAATATAAACAGTCTGAAAATTTGCTCGAATTACGTCATTATAGAATAATTATCTGCCCAGGCGCACGTCATTTGCGAGAATACCAAAGCAATATATCCACTACTTAAACAAAAAACACTGCTTAGTTCCACAGTTGAACAACGTTTACAGCCCATTGTAATGTTGGAAAGTTCCAGAGAATCGTCATAAAAGTTTATTTGCAGGTCTTTACATTTCAAGATGGTCACATGAACAAAAAAAAAAAAGGTGGCGTGAAATAATCCGTTCAAATTTACGTGATTACACACGCGTCACCGCGGAGCCCAGTTCTCCGTCCAAACCACCTGTGACATAAAAGTGAGGCGAAATATGAAGCTACCGTCGCACTTGCCTCTTCCAGCGAGCTGATTCCCATTGGCGGTTTGTGCAACTCAAGATTGGTCCAAGATGGCATTGGAATGGCCGACAGCCCTACTTGTGACACCTAAGGCTGCGAGGAGACGATTGAACACCTCCTTTGTGACTGTCCCCGTTACGCAGTGCGAAGAAAAGTGCTCGTGACCGCTCTCGCAAAACTGGACAATCGCCCCTTTACAGAGGAAAAAGCTCTAGGACACTGGTCCAGACGGGCTTCGGCACTCAAGGCCTTAAGGGCTTTGTTGAAGTTTTTAAGGACATGCGAATTGTGCGACCGCCTCTGAACGTTGTAGCGCGTAGTTTCGCGTTACTGTGTGAATTTTCTTTTTTTCCCATCTTTTTTTTCCTCTTCTTCTTCTTTCTCCTTTTATTCCCTTTACCCCTTTCCCCAGCACAGGGTAGCCAGCCGGTACTTACACTGGCTAACCTCCCTGTCTTTCCTCTCCTTTGTCTCCTCCTCCTCAAGATTGGTCCCATAGTCGCTTCAGCAGCAGGGGCGATGACAGACCGCTCTATCGTGCGATATGGCGAAACGTTTATTTAACACTGCCCATATACTACGGCACAGGTGGGCAGCACCGCCAGACACGCGTCGTGGTGCCTCGTGCGTAATCACGTAAATTGAACTTACATTTTGACTGCAGTTCTTTTTTTACCTACGTGGCCGTTTTGAAAATAGTTGAAGCACAGAACGAAACATTCGAGCCGATTCCCTTGAGTTTTCCGACTTAAATATGTGCCGTAAGGTTGGTAATTAGGAAGGTAGTTGAGCTAATTTGTTTTAATCAGTGAATTAATTCCCTTGAGACTTTTTGTTCTTTTTTTAATATGATGTTTGCATGGGCAGAAAATTTAGTTGTAGGGCAGTTTTTCGAGTAATATTTGCTGACTTTTCTTTTTGAGTGTTCGAAATAAAACAAATAACACCGTAATAAGCGCCACTCTTTACCTTGAATAAGGGCAAGAGTTGCGCTGACTTAGAAGTACTGCTTACTTTTTGTTAGGTATGAAAGTACCACCGATGTTATTAAAATGTGCAGACAGTACACTCTTAGATTTAGCTCGATGCTTCCTGCCATACATGCTGTAAGATGACACTCCACACAGCTATTGCACGTTATGGGCACCTGTAAATATTGCTTCAATTGACGCAAGCTTTAGGTCTTAGATTAGCAGTACGTTCAATACAATATATTTTATTTCAATAAAAAGATATGAAGGTGGTTGTGGGTAAAATCTGCTCCAGAAAGCAGCTCGACAGGAGCTCAAAGCCGCAGCAGTACAATGCAATCGGTGATAGCAACAATAAAGACTGGCCCCAGTGACTGATTGTAGGCGGGTAGTGACGGACAACCGCACGTATTCACGCTGATAGTACCTTCTTTCCTCCCTGTCCTTTCTTTCTTTTCATCCCTTAGACCCCTTCTGCCGTGTAAAGGGTATCAAAAAGGACGTGCGTCTGGTGAATCTATCTATCTATCTATCTATCTATCTATCTATCTATCTATCTATCTATCTATCTATCTATCTATCTATCTATCTATCTATCTATCTATCTATCTATCTATCTATCTATCTATCTATCTATCTATCTATCTATCTATCTATCTATCTATCTATCTATCTATCTATCTATCTATCTATCTATCTATCTATCTATGATAATATAATGATTCGATGAAAAGTGTCAATGTGAAAATTGTAGAGCGACATGAAAAACTTACGATACAGCTTTCTGTTCTCGACACGTGCTACATAAAAGTGTTTTTCCCATTCTGAGAGAAGTCCGCGATACATGCAACACTGCTACTCGACTGGCCGCTCGAGGCGCATTGCATGTATTCGCGGTCTTAATTCTTTCACGCTCGGAAAAACACTTTTACGTAACACGTATTGAGGAATAGAAAGCTGTATCGGGAGTTTTTCATATTGCTCTACAATTTTCTTATTGACACGTTTTTGAGCGACATAATATTGTAGAAGTTGATTAATTAATTCAGACTAATTACGTAATTTGGCGGAATGCAAAAAATAATCCCAGTAGCTTCAAGCCACGGCAAACAACACTACCTTGGTTCTGTCCAGCTGCGTGGCAGTTGTATATATTTTTAAATCTTGGTGCATGATAGCTGGGACACCCTGTATGTATACTTTTTTTTTTTCACTTTGACACTCCTAATGCCGACGCATTCAAAGAAGGAGGCGGGGCTCGACGCGTGGACGTGACGCGGTCTCTCGACTCCGGTATGGGAGAAGGCAGGGAAGGAACACCGCTTACTGACGCTAGTCGAGGCGAAGAGAGAGAGTCTCCGTTGGCATTGACAGCATGAAAATTTCATTATTCATTTCAGTTCATTATTCAATTTCAGTTCATTATTCGACGATATAGAAGAAATTAACTTCTTCTATATCGTCGAATAATGAACTGATTTGAAAATTTAATACAGTACAACGCTCCTCAAACGGCGTTTTGCAACTTCTATTATATAACCAAAATTTGCAGTGAGGACTGTTGAACAGCCCTTTAGAGGCTTATATACAAGTCATTTTGAAGCCTGGCTGTGATAGATATATAAGATGGTTAGTTGGTTGGTCGGTTATTCCTATGTGATGCGGCGCCACCAACTCTGCAGGATATGCTACAAATGCGGCGGCGTAAGGATTAAATAATAAAGCGAAGTACTAATCCGGAGGAAAATAAAGTGAAACAAGACGGCTGACAAAATTGTTTACGAGCTCTTCCCGCCACAAAATCGCCTTCTCCTCTTGAGATCAACTTCGTCTTTTGGCTCCACCCCTGCTTGCTCCCTAAGAATGCGCGGATAAACAAATGAAGCACCAACAACGCCTTCCGGCAGGACACAGCGACGCTTGACCCCATGGGATTCTGAGCCACGCGGCCGGCACACGAGGCCACTGTAAAAAGGAGGCGCCTGTGCGAACGGAAGCGCGTTGCCGCGACCGTGCGACGCACGCGCGCGGGCCGGGCGCTTCCTTGCGGCAGGCGCCGAGATTGCCGTCGAGATATGCGTGGTGTACGGCGCACGCCGTTGAGACAAGAGTCGCGGGCCACGCGAACACGCGCTTCGCTTATGGCAGTGCGTGCAGGAAACGCGAGAAGAAGGCTGGCGGGCGGGCTGGGTAATGAGCGAGCCACCATTGTCCGAAGCATCAGCGCGCGAGAGGCGGCTATCGTTGTGGAAGCGGGCACCCACTCAGCGAATGGTAGTACTACTACTACACACACACGCCAAGAGGAAATAACATAAGCCAGTCTTATATGCAAGTCTCGACCCTTCCTCGCCCGGTTGCACACCCGCGCCCTCTGCGGGAACTCCGCGCACAGGTAAAGAGCTGTATCGAGTGCCGCCGTGGAATCGAATCGACGAGGCGAAAGCCGGAAACGAGAGCGTTTCCTGCGGGGCCACGACACACGTACACCTCAGTATGTTTGCACAATGAGATAGTGTTTCTTTCTTTTATAGCGAGAAGGGGTAGCTTTGCAACTTTACTGGCTGTTATGTGCTGCAAAGGCGTTGCGTCGAGGACGCCGCGTCGGGGACACAAGGTGTATGTTCAGTATGTTGACTCAGGCTAATTGATCAGGTTCAGTTAAGTTTGTTATTACTCTTTCAAGTTGTAGTCAGCTGGGTAGACCTGGCATAACAGGTTACATACTGAAAAAAAAGAAAACGCATAACACGAGAAACGAGCAATAAAACATCTTCTAACTAGTTCGCGCTTTATTTCTTTTTGCGCTTTTTGCAGTATCGTTTACTTTAATGCAGTTAGCATTCCTGGGATACCTCGCACACTTTTAGAGGGGCTTTCTGTCTGTCGGTCTGCCTGTCTGTCGGTCTGCCTGTCTGTCGGTGTCTCTAACCTTTTCCTTACCAACTGAGGTCGCAATGAGTAGTCCATGGTCTAACTGGGTTATTGTCATGAGGGAACCGGGTTCGAAGTCAATCATCGATCCAACTCGGATCACGGATCTGTTACAATGCATGTGTGCCGCTGTTCCATGATCCACATTCACCGCAACTTGGACCATGCACTGCGTTCGGGTACCTAGGTGTGCGCCATACTTCAATGAACCTCTTTGGTGTGAATTTGGGTCACTGGGTACGTGCAACTGGGTATGTACCCCAATATACGTGCCGCACTTGAATAAACCCATTTCACAGCCACTTAAATCTGGTCCCTGTGTATATGTCACTGGATACTATATGTCACGCTTCAGTGAATCTATTTGACGCCAGCTTGGGTTATTGGGTATATGTGTCACTGTGCATGTGCCTTCTTTTGTGTTCAGTGACAAAAAAAAAAGAAAGTCGTCTGGATTAATCCGTTGACGGGTGGAGTTGAAACCGCGTCATATATATTCAAGCAATATTGCCTGAATATATATTCACTCATGCACCACGCGGAGGCTACGCTGCGGCGGCGCTAGATGGCGCAGCGTGTACAGAGAGAAGCGCGAGAGAGGAGCCCCGCTGCAGTTCACGCCTCATGCATGACGCCTTTCGGCGGTTGCAGTACGGTGCGTCGATGCGTTGCTTCAATGCTTACCGCGTTAACGTCGACATTCGTCGTGAGGTGGGTACATGCAGGAATCGTGTTTGCTTTATTACGCCTAAATTGTATGATATCGAGAAATACATATCACTCCGCAACCGTTTTATTTTTCGTACATCCCCCGTCCCCTAAGTAACAAAACACACAGAGACCAGAATGCAAAACGCCGTAATTACACGTGAGTTTCATTCGCTGAAGCTTTGCTAACACGTTACCGCTATATATGGATCGACCCTTCGTCCGCGCTCCTATACGAGGGTCGTTTGATAAGTGCGGTAAAAAGCAATTAAAGTTACCATGTTTGCAGAAAACAATACTTTATTTTTCAACGTAGTTCCCTTCCAGCTACACACAAGTCTTCCAGTGGTGCTCCAATCTTTTTTATCCACTCATAAAATAAAAAAGATGGTTCGAGGCCCTTGAACTAGTCATTTACCACTGAGGTAACCTCGTCATCTGAAGAAAATTTCTTACCACCCAGCCAATTCTGCAGGTCTGGAAAGAGGAATAAATCGCGTGGGGCCAAATCCGGAGAATAGGGTGGATGCGGGAGAACCTCGAAGCCTATTTTCTGCAATTTGACCATTGCATCAACTAATCTGTGGGGCGAAGCGTTGTCATGGTGAAAGAGGAGTTTTTTTTCCCGTGTTAACCTAGGTCGTTTAGTGCGCAATTGTTTCGAATTGAATTGAATTATGGGGTTTTACGTGCCAAAACCACTTTCTGATTATGAGGCACGCCGTAGTGGAGGGCTCCGGAAATTTCAACCACCTGGGGTTCTTTAACGTGCACCTAAATCTAAGTACACGGGTGTTTTCGCATTTCGCCCCCATCGAAATGCGGCCGCCGTGGCCGGGATTCGATCCCGCGACCTCGTGCTCAGCAGCCTAACACCATAGCCACTGAGCAACCACGGCGGGTGCGCAATTGTTTCTTCAGTTGACTTAGGAGTGTTGCATAATATGGTCCTGTTATTGTTTTGTCATTTTGTAAGTAGTCTACAAAGATCGTGAATCGTTAATCCCGAAACACGGTCGCCATCACCTTTCCAGCTGAACAAACAGTCTTTGCCTTTTTTGTAGCCGCCTTCGTCAGGCCCAGTCCATTACTTTGACTGCTGTTTAGACTAGATTTGCGATAAAGAGGCGATATCGTTCGAGGGAGTTTGTAGCAGAACGTCGACTTGAAATTACATCACGTTTGATATTCGATTGCACCCGATGAAATTGACGTGCCCTTGACATAGTTGATAGAAGACTATAAAGTGCCAGCGAATGATGAGTGGAAGCAACCGCGGTCAGTTCCACCATATGCGGCCCTATTTGCGCGTATGTCGCAGTATCGGCGACGTTCTCACTATACAGTGGGTATGTAAACCTGAACACTGCGTGCGCGATCTGAATTCAAAGCGTTTCCTCTTTGTTTGCAATCTTTAGGCAAAAATGCCACAGATGCTACGCGCCGAGACCCCAAAACCACAGCGGTATGAAGTTATTAGCTGACACGGCAACACCTGTAAGCAGCAATCTGGAGCGCAAACAGGGTCATCGACGGGCAGAACAATGGCAGCGCCAGCCAGTACGTTTCCTGCTTCGATCCTGGAGCCGATAATGCTTAAGAAAGAATGAGCCGCGCAGAGAGGGGAAAAAAATTGCGCGCAGTTTTCGCGCAGCCTGTTTCTTCTCTGTTCCTTTCGTTGTTTTCCTCAGCACTCGCGTGTGTGTGTCACCGAGGGGAACGCGTGCGACCCCCTTTGCGAGAAACAATCGAACGGTATATGTACACGCGCGCTAACAATCGCGCGAGCTCTCACTTTAAGTAGCGCGGGGTAAAAAAAAAAGCAACAAGGCTCCCCGACGAGGAATAATATACAGCCGACACTCGAGCATATACAGAGCCAGTGACTGCGTAGCGCCGAGGAGGAGCATGGCGTGGAACGGCTGAAGTTTCCCGGCGAGTCGATCTTCCCACGTACATATGGTGTACGCACGCAGCAGGTGCCGATACGCGGGGTGCGACGCCGAGGCAGCGTGGACCAACGTTGACGGCGCGCCGATGTCGCCTGCTGATAAGGGGGAAACAAAAGGCTGCGCGCCGCAGATGAGCGGGCACGCGACGAGAGCGTGCAGTGCGCAAGCGCTGAAGGTGGCGAGCCACGCGTTGGTACGTGTGTGACTCCTCTACAGCGCGGAGTTTTTATTAATGGGAAACCTGGGGACGCTAACTAGTTGTCTGCGCGTGCCGCCGATGTAAACACTGCTCGCGGTATAATACGTGCGAATAATCGCCGTTACGTGGGCGTGCCTAAACTTTCGCCCTTCGGGCTTCGAACGACCTTGTGTATTCTGATATTAGCGCATTCGAAACTCATCGTTTAGGAAACAGAAAAGAATTGTTGCGCGATAGCCATAGTTCTCATTTACTCGGTAATTTATACAACTTGATTGGTTTCAAAATGTCACGAACAAAGAACAGATTGCTTGAGATATAAAGGGTATCTATGCATGATGACAGTTCGGAAACATCACCTAGATTTAGCGTCACTCTTTCTCGAAAAGACCACGCAAACAGCGATGGAACAAAAAGTGTTAGGCCTAACCTTAGGATACTCGTACAGAAAGCAGTAAGCGAGCGGCATGGATCGGAGAACAAACGGGGATAGCCGATATTCTAGTTGACATTAAGAGGAAAAAAGGAAGGAGCTGGGCACGCCCAGTAATGTGTAGGGCAGATAACCAATGGATCATTAGATTTACAGAATGGGTGCCAAGGGAAAGGAAGCGCAGCAGAGGACGGCAGAAAATTACTTGCTCCACCATCCAGCAATGTCCTATTGAGTGCAAGCAGTTGTCCTGTTAATTATGCATCCTTCTCTCTCCTTCCCCCGTTTCGTAATTTGCATAACGACTCCCAATTCTTACAGCTGCTGTACTTTTTACGTAACGCATAATATCGCCTTTTCGCACCACTTTTTATGAATTCTGACAGTTTATTTGCGAGTGTCACTTTGCATGCTTCGTAGAATACTTGGCTAAAATTATACGAGCCGTATAATTATTGAACAACGGGATGAGGTTGTGCTTAAAAAAAACCGCTTACGACATAATTTTTAGTAACAGCAGATTTTCAGCTAATCCTGATGGTAGACACAATAATAGCGAATGAGGCCAGCCAATGGCAAATAACATTTACGAATGAGAAGTTTTGAGAATTTGTCATTTGATTTTTCCCACAATCTTTTCTTTGCAATTGTGGCCATCAATAAATTGTATCTTCGACAACCTAAAGTAATAACTATTACACATGCTGTGTCTGTTTTTACCTATTTAAACATTACTAAGAGGTCACCCATCCCGAAAATGTTTTCGGCACTAAGGCCGGACATGTTGTGCGAAGTCCGTTTTGTGTGTGTCCTCGTTCACACTGGAAGATGATCTCCCGCATCTTCGTCGCTCATGGAATGACCCGGTTTTGAATGGCATTCCTACATTTCCTTTTACTGTTGGAGTTCCGTTTGCGCGAATTTTATTTCTCAAGTGGTGCGAACCACCCTGCCTGCATTTTTCTCTTTTTTTTTTTTATTTCCGACAACCACAATTTTCTTGGAACAGGAGCAAATGCCCTTCACGACAGTGCAAGCTGACCTTAATGTTTACCTCTCTATCTCCAACCTGTGTATTTTCGGGCGAAACTGTTAGTGCGGCTAGAAGTACTCAAAACACCGTATGCGCGTTTTCGCAGTGTCCTGGGCGAACTAGATCCTTTACCGATTTGATCGGAACGAGGGCGGGGGGGTACATGTTATGGAAGACGTGCAGGCAAATATTGAAGTGGCTGTATTGAAGTGCGAGAGGTAATAAGGGACCCGATGAAAATTGCTCAACACCCGCTTTCTGCCTGTTTAGAGTCGTTATATGAACACAAGGTTTCCTCCATGCTTTAGAAGAACCAAACACGGCAGCAACAAACGCGACGCCTCAAAAATTTTTATCGAATGCTTATCTTTTATTATCTTAGGGGGAGGGGAGGGGGGCATATTAGAACACAGGAACATTAATTGTCAGGTGTCTAAGATAATTGAACAAGTCAATGAGAGTCAACTTTCATAGGATTGGGGGAAATGTTATGGGTAACGTATGATGATGATGGACTTGAAGCGCATCGGCACACAGACAAAATTTTACAGAAAAGCAGACGTGACAGCGCTTCTGTGAAATTTGTGTGTGTATGCCGGTGCGCGTCAAGATCCGTTCGACATGAACGCTAACCAACGAATCCGACTCTCCACCTTGTCAAGTGCATGATCAAATTTCAAATTGTGTAGCTTAATAGAGCCACTGCAAAAAAAAAATACTTATACAAGCGTTTGAGAGCGTTCGAAGCGTGTTTTATGAACCTTGTACGAGATTTGCCAAAAGTCTTGAAAGAAATTAACGCACCATAAAGTTTGCATTTATAAGAAAGCATGAGTTATTGTTGGTTATGGTAATTCTAAATTATGGTTGATGTGTGGGAAAAGCTTCAAGAGCGTCAGTTAATTACGTGCTTTGCAAAAAAAAATCATTTTAAGCAGGTGTTCATTGTTTCTCGGTGCCCTTTGAGAAATGAATCCTGCACCGAGTTCTCATCTAGTATACGTATAGAAAGGAGGTAGGCACACTAAGGGTAATATTTCACCAAAGTTTATTGTTACTTGCTTAGTTATGAAACTGGCGAACATTTCTGAATGCTCGTTCCCCTCCCCCCTACTTTCATGCGTGATCTGAATGAAGCATCTTGTTTATTGTTAACACAAAACAAAGAGCAAACTGTGGATGATCAGCAGGCAAATTTTACAGTGTGTGCGGTAATTACAGGTCCTGTAGTGAAGCTGTAGCGTAAGTGCACCGGCAGGGCTATAAAAAGTGTTTTACGAATGACGTAAAATTTAACCCCTCAAAGTGGGAGAACTAGAACTGCGGCGGAATTTTGATTTTGGTGAGAACACGTGTGCGGCACGCCCTTATGGTTTATGTGCAATGCAAAGTGAAAATGTGTGTCAGTAAGTGCTTGAAAGCGTTGCACGGCCTTTATCTGTAATGTGCTCCAGTGCCACGGGAGAACGGTACGTCACATGAGCTTCACATTTCGTGGAAGTGAGAGGTAACCACGTAGCCAAAGTTTAAACTTTCTAGTTTAAACAAAATGCGTCTGCAGGTAATCACCGAATACCCATCAATATTTTCAGAGTTATATAGAGCGCGTCGTTTTTCCCTACTGTCCTCAGAGAACGGAGTGCGGGTCCGATTACATAAATTCTAAAAATTGAGCGCACGCTATTGCTGATGTGCGCTCAAAGCTGCAATGTGTGTGTTTGTAAATTATTGTATTGCCCAGGCGGTACACGCGTGTTTTGCCGGTGTCTAAAGGAGAACCAAATGTGACAACGAGTTTAAATTCGCAGCAAATGCTGTCCGTATCATGAGTCAAGTGCTGCTAAAGTTTTAAAGTGCGGAGTTTAGTTACAAGGAATTAAACTTTCTAATGTAACTGTTCGATAGAAAGAGCTTCGAGGGAAATTGGGCTGTCATTAAGCAACGCCGCGCAAGTGTAGTGAGATTTTGTAGCAAAACTGATTTTTTTTTTCAGTTTTCACTGACATCAAACTTGTCGTCATCTCGTGCCTCCCAGTAGGGTGCCAGCCAGCGGTCTAATTGTACCAGCCCTTAATGTTTTCATTGATGCGTCCTGAAAAATAGGCTGCTATAGTTACCGAGTGTTGCAATCATTCATTTCTTTGATATGTATGCTACATAAAAATTTGGCTGTCATTGTATCAACCAATCTATTATTTTCGGTGGTTTGTTTCTTTCATTTGTCGTTGTATTTTATTTGTTATATTTATTTTTATTTCAGAATACTGCGAGTCATCAATCTGGCCCAAGCAGGAGGGGCTACGAAATGAAAATACCAGACAATCGACAGAAGAAGTACACAACTACAAGTACAATTTGCAGGCTATAATTACAAGTAGTATCAAATAACAAAGCACGTACACTGCTGTTTAAAAGGAAGAAAAGAATTGTTCAATTGCAGCAACAAAATCACTTGATGCAACAGTAGCAGTGGGAAGCAAGTTCCAGTCAATAGCTCTCGGAAAAAAACTAAACTTATAACTGCTTGTCTTTGAAGATATAAGATCAAGTAAATGTTCCCGCCTGTGACGGTTCTTCGAGTGCTGAGGGGACGAACACAACTTGGCACATTGAGAATAAATTTTCTTGTGAGGCATTTGTGAAGAAAAGTCAAGTGATTAATTTTCCTTTGAGTTTATAATTCCGATATGTGGTTTGCTCTCATAAGAAGGGAACGTGAATTCCTTTTTTTTTTATACTTGCCATATAAAAATCTCGCTGCGTTAAGGTTAATAGGTTCCACTTGCTTAATCTCCTTCTTATAATAAGGATCCCAGACGACTGCGGCGTATACTAATTTTAAGTCTCACACAGGCGTTATAGGCAAGCAAGTTAGCATAAACCGGAGCATCTTTAGCTTTATTTTAAGAAACCACAATTTGCGCAAAGGCGACGCGCAAATTGCAGTGATGTGTTTTGACCAATTTAATTTACTGGAGAGAATGACGCGGAGATATTTATACTCATCCACCTCCCTCACTCTATTGTTGCCAAGTGAATATGAGAGAACGCTGGAAAATTTCTTTCTTGTTACGCGCATAAGCACATTTTCTGTACATCTAATTCCATACCCCATTGGTCAGACCAATAAAAATTGCGGTGATTGCTTCCTGTAAAATTATGTGGTCCTCCTGTGATAAAATTTCTTTATAGATTACGGAATCATCCGCAAACAACTTTATGCTTACTCTATCTGGTATGATACTAATTCATGAACAGATAAAAGAAATAGAAGAGGCCCAAGAACACTACCCTGTTGTACCCCAGACGTCACTGTTAGTAAGTCTGATGAGTGATCATGAATTTGGACATATTATTTTCTGTTAAAGAGGTATGCTTCGATCCAGTAAATCATGTTTCGTGGTAGTCATATCTGCTCAAGTTTATACAGCAAATTCCCGTGCGTAAGTTTATCAAATGCTTTGCAAAACTCTAAGAATAAAACATCAATTCGCCCAGAGATCCAAAATACTAGAAAAGTCACGCGCAACAGACACAATCTGGGTACCAGTTGACAAGTCTTTTCTAAATCCATGTTGGCAATTTGTTATTATGTTACGCTTACACAAGAAATCGTAGAAAAACTAAATAGTAGCATGCTTCAACAGTTTGCAGCAGCAGCTTGTAATGGACACGGGTCGATAATTAGTCGTCAACAAAGGATCACCTTTCTTATGCACCGGAATTATGCGGGCAATTGGCCAATTATCAGGTTTGACACCAGTATTTAAAGATAAATTGAAGAAATACGTCAGTCAATAAATCTGATACCTGGTCTGTGTAGCGTCTCAAAAACACATTTGGAATGCTATCTCGCCCTGGGTATATTTTAGTATTGAGCCCCGATAGCATTGATATAACATCTTCTTTAGAAACCACTGTGCTATGATAGGCAGACGAAGCTTCATGGTGCATTTCATATTCAACCGGTTCATTAAAAACACTATGAAAATTGTTTTTTAATGCCTGTGCGATCTTATCTTTATCTGTAACCTGCCTTGTATTGAGCATTATCGCCGTTATTCCACGTTCTGACTGTCCTAGGTATACTGCCAGAACTTCTTTGGGTCATTGTCAATAAAGGCGGGTATAATTTATGTTAAGAACTTATTTCTATCTTGACGCATTTTAGTTAATAGCTGATTTTTTCAGTTCAGAAAGCTGTGATGAATTTGGTCTACCCTTTTTTCTTGACCTTGTTATTTTACGTTTCATCTGAATAATGCCTCTACTGATCAAAGGGTTCTCATGTCTATCGTTACATTTTCTGGTTGGAACAAAGTGTTTAACAATGTATCATATTTCAAAATATACGCCACAAATTTTCTACGCTGCGTTCGTCAATGATCCGATGCGAGTCTAGGTAGTTACATATTCAGACGTCATCTGCACAGCTGTACTCCTTAATGGCAGCTATGAGTGGAGACTTCTTGGAATTTTTCGTTTCTTTGGTTCAACAAAAATATTACAGTTTATGGTCACCTATTCCTTTTTCTACACTAATTGACCCTGTACTGAAAGGATGACTAAGAAACAGGAGGTCAAGAATTGAATTACCACACGTTGGTTGTCCCACAAGTAGCTAAAGATTCCGAGAGAACATGATATCCAGCACGAGGTCGCGGAATCGAATCCCGGCCACGGCGGCCGCATTTCGATGGGGGCGAAATGCGAAAACACCCGTGTACTTAGATTAAAGTGCACATTAAAGAGCCCCAGATCGTCTAAATTTCCGAAGTCCACCACTACGGCGTACCTCATAATCAGAAAGCGGTTTTGGCGCGTAAAACTCCCAATTAACTTAGAGAACATGATATCCAGCTCAAGAAGGGTAGTGTCCATAGTAAAGTTTGTCCCAGCGTACAGAGGGCAAATTGAAATCACTTGTCAAATGACATATTTTTCGTGTATTTCTGAAGAAGCATCGTGTAATTTGACAAGAAACATTGCATGCGTCAGACTAACGATAAACCGCACCCAAGTAAAAAGTAACTTCTTTTGTCAGAATCTCCAATATTAAACTTTCATGGCCGACGATCCGGTCGATGACTGTGACCTCAATATATGCTTTCGTTATTGCCGCGACACCGCCCCTACGAGAACCTCAGTCACGCCTAAATATCTGATAACCTCGTGGTATGATTTCACCGTCGTTGACCAAATCACTGAGCCAGGTCCCAGTGACAACACACACGTGCGGATCATATAGGTAAGCAGAAAGCGTTCAAGTTTATCAACATTGTTTAGCATGCTCCTTGCATTGAAAGGAACCAAGCGCAGCTGATGCTACCCTACTATCCCTTAGAGGGTTGTTTATCAGTCTTCGGCACTTCCTTTCGCGAGTTTGATGTACCGTCCCAAACGAAAGATTGGCCGCCAACTCTAAGCCTATTGTATACCAACGAGACCTTATTTCCAGCTTCTCTGTCTGCCTCTGCACTTTGCCAAAGCAACCCGCGCTCGCGAACTGTATTTGCGCAGTGGTCATTTTCAATGCGTATTCGCGTCCCTTTTAGCTTATTTGCGTTTTTGAAAATTACTTGCTTTTCTGCATAGTCCTGGAATTACAGTATGGCCGGACGAAGTGAAGGAGCTTTTCCTATTCTTTGAATACGAACTACAGACTTACACTCGACGCCCATATTATAATTAAATAGCTCATTTATCGCTTTTGTGTGTAATTAGATTCCAGTTAATTGTTAGCTGCAGAAATACCAAAGACTATCAGGTTGGAACGACAGTTTCTAGCTTCGAAGTCAACAAGCTTTTCCTGTTATCTCTGAAGATTTTTTTTTTAACATCTGTAACGGAAAAAGTTCTCTCTTCAATTTCACCAACTTTGATTTGAACCTCCTCAACCCTAGTCTCTACGCTATTTAAACGACTATTAAAGCCTTGTATCGTTTTATCTGTCGCGTCCGAACGTTCTATTAGTTCTGATGTTTTCGCTTTAATGTCTCTTTGACCATCTAAAATAGTCCGAAATATTTCTTCCAGAGATGGCCCCGGGTTCAACTCAACATCGCCATATACAAGAAGCTTACTTGACCAAAGACACTTGTAGGCAATACACACTAAGGTTTGTCGGTACGGCAGAACAATAAGAAACCTATCGTCACTACTGATGTATGAGTCAGGAATAACCTGTACAACAAAAAGAGGACACATCATGAGCAAAGTGTTCTTTGAGCTTGCGCCGTGCCCACTATCAATTCTTCGCTGGGGCTCCGTTCTTATACTGAGCGTGGCCGATGACGTCACACAGCCAGGCGCTCGTGGAAACGCGATGACGATGACGCAGCTTGTTCCTGAAGTTGTTCCATCTTTGCGTGCTTGCCATACTGATAAAGGCGCGGAATGGCGCGGTGTGGAACGGCCCAAAGCTGTACAGCAGCAGGACCTGTACAACAGAAAGAGGACACATCATGAGCGATATGTTCCCGATGCTTGCGCCGGGCCCACTCGTAGTTGCGTAGTTTTCATATTCTGTGTGGCCAGTCTCCGTCGCAAGAACCATGTTTAAACAACAAGAATAACAACAACAAGCCTTGCGAACGCACAAGCAAACGAACTGCACATTGAAGTTCTTCGCATTCGAAAATTGTTGACCAAATGCAAGACAAGGACTCACAAGTGATTGCCATGCTCAAATCGCTCACGAATGTCATGCGTCTACTACTGACGAACATGGACACTCCGGCTGCTCGTAGCGCACTGCAAGTATTGGACACGCTGACTCCAGTACTTGAAAGCATCGCATAGCACCTTGGACCGCCCCTCGCTGCCCTTCCACAAGGAAGTCAAGAAAGCATCTTTACTGCAGTGGAATGCCCGTGGTCTCAAATCAAGAATTTCAGATTTTAGACATTGTCATCGAAAACCGTTTTCTCATCCTCGTAATTTGCGAACCGAACGTACAGATTGTTATACGCATTTCTGGCTATGAGGCATTCATATCCTCTACCTGTGGTGATGTGAGCAAGGTAATCGTATATATTAGATGTGATCTGACTTACGTGTTGCACCTAGTCCCGCCTCACGATGACAACCAGTACGTTTGTTTAATCGTGAAAACGAATAAGCTTACGTTCACACTCGTCGCTGTGTACATTGCTCCTTCAAGTGGCTTCGACTCTAAACGACTGCACGACGTGCTATCAGCGACACCCGGCCCTACGATTCTCACAGGAGATTTTAATGCTCACCATACGCTTTGGGGGAGCTTGAAGATGGACTCCAGGGGAAGGCGACTAGCATCCTTTGCCAAACAGCACGACCTCTGCTGCCTCAACGATGGTAGTCCGACATATTTACGCGGGCCTACGTACAGCAGCTGCCTAGACTTGACCCTGGTTTCTCGACGTCTTGAAAGAAACGTGCAGTGGTTTACAGACATCGAACCACATGGAAGCGACCATATTCCGACGTACCTGAAGATCAAGGGACTATCGAAATGCTCCTCCATGACCCTCCGGCGAATTGACTGGTCGGCGTTTCGGTCGCTCATGGAGGGAGTATGTCAGCAAGGGAACCATTCAAGTCTGGAACTCGAAATTCAAAAAGCCATGCAAGAGACTACGCGTAGTTTCCAGCCTTTCCCGAAATCTGAAGAATTTGAAGCAGAACTGCAGCGACTACGAGCAATTCGCCGGCGGGCTGAAAGAAGATACAGGAGAACTAAATCCATCCATGATCTCCGAGAGGCAAGGCGGACGCAAAAGAAGATTCAACGTCGCATCGATGCGCTACAATCTCAAAGATGGAAACGTGTCTGTGAGTCGTTGGATCCACGTCAGCGATTATCTCAAATCGTGCGTGGGCTTCGTGTATCACCACAACAGCGTGTTCCTTTCAAATCCCTCGCTTTGCACCAAGGTCGCAGCGAAGTTGACATTGCTGAAGAATTTTGCTCAAGACTTTCCAGCTTGCAGTTCCAACGCGCAATTATACCATGTGCCACTCCTGTGCCACGGGATTCCCGCATGGATGTAATTTTTTCGCTGGAGGAGCTTGAAGCGGCACCGGCGACTTGCAGGCGCTCTTCGTCACCTGGCCCGGACGGGGTTACCTATGGGGCGCTCGCCAATCTTGGGCAGAAAGCACGACTCATGCTGCTAAACCATTACAACGAGTCTTGGCGCAACGGTTTGGTTCCACGTGAATGGAAATGCAGCCGCTTAGTTCCACTTCTCAAACCTGGTAAATCACCGTTAAACTTGTCATCGTACCGCCCCATCGCTCTAGCCAGCTGCATAAGGAAATAATGGAAAGAATGATTTTGACGCGTCTGGAATGGTACCTGGAAAATTAAAACATGTACCCAGATGCTATGTCTGGCTTCCGGCGTGGGCGCTCATCCATAGATAATGTCATCGATTTGGTTACGTTTGTTCAGCATCAAAAACGTTGGAAACGACTCACTGCTGCATTATTCCTAGACATAAAAGGCGCCTATGATAATGTAGCACATTATGTCATTATAGATGCTCTGATTGAAGCGGGAATCGGTGGCCGCACGTTTCAGTGGCTGTGCAGTTATTTGACCGACAAGCATTTCTTCGTGCTGACCGAGGATAGCGCCACGACTCAACACCAAACGTGCCGTGGAGTACCGCAAGGCGGAGTGTTGAGCCCGACGCTATTCAACCTAGTGCTCGTTGGCCTAGTCCGATGCTTGCCCAACACAGTTCAGGTATCAATATATGCCGACGATATCTGCATTTGGGCGTCTGCTGTAACACGACTGCAGGTACGAGCACGGCTACAAAAGGGAGCTACGCTAACATCACTGTACTTGCGAAAACAGAACTTAGAGCTGTCTTCAGATGCTGCCTTGTTACATTCACTCGGAAGAAAATGAAGCGTTACACTGTAAAGGTCAATGGGCAAGCAGTAGCAAATGCACGGAAACACCGCTTTTTAGGGGTAATTATTGACTGCGACCTATCATGGAGCCCGCATGTTTCATACCTGAAGAAGAGATTATTGACAATAATACATCTCCTCAAATTTCTCGGCGGAAAGTCATGGGGCACTTCGGTGCGGTCAATGCTGCAGCTCTATAACGCCTTGTTCCTCGGTTTCGCAAGATACAGCCTCCCTGTGCTTGGGAACACCTGCAAAACGAACCTGCGTGTACTGCAGGGACTACAAACTCAGGCCCTAAGAACGTGTCTCGGTCTTCCGAGGTGTGCGTCTACAGCGGCAACGATTGTCATAGCTCGAGATCATCCAATATCAACGTACTTGACAACCGACGCTCTCAGGGCGCATATTCGGCACGTTGCCCGATTACCCCCTTCTCACCATCTTGCCGCTCTACCCGCAGAAAGGCCACACACAACTTTCAGTCGTATAATTAATGCCAATCGTGCCTCATTGCCATCGAACTATATGCCTGCAGCAAGACCATCCTCACCTTTATGGTGCCTGCACAGACCTGACGTACGCCTCACCATCCCAGGAATCATGAAGAAAGCCATTATGCCGTCGTTTGCCCTTAAGCAGGCCACATTAGAACTTTTACATGAGGTGCACAGTGGCCGCGTACACGTTTACATCGATGGTTCAGTCACATCTGCAAGCGCAGCTGCCGCTGTGGTGATACCAAGAAGGTCCGTCAAAATACAGCTAAAGACGTCACATGCATCATCAACGACAGCTGCTGAACTGGTAGCCCTGCGTACGGCTCTTCATTTCATTAAGGAGGAACCATCCCACGCATGGTCAGTCTTCTGTGATTCCAAGGCAGCCCTACAGAGTGTACTCTCAGCATTGCGCCATGGATCACATGAGCAGCTCGTCGCAGAGATCAGAGAAGTCCACCATCGACTAGTTGACGAAGGACACGATATAATATATCAGTGGTTGCCTAGTCACTGTGGCATACATGGCAATGATCGAGCAGACGCAGCTGCCCGATCTGCCCATGACGGCGTCAACTGCGTTGCCATTCCTCTTTCGAGAGCCGACGCAGCGAAAAAACTTTCCGCACTTGCGCGTGACCTGACATTAGCCCAATGGAATTCATCCGATTTCACAAGTGCACGCCTCCATACCCTGGACCCTAATTTACAGCTCCATATTCCTACCGAGCTTCCACGACGTGACTGCACCCTTCTCGTCCGTCTATGGCTTGGAGTAGCATTTTCAAATGCCTACTCTTTCCTTATCGGAATGGCCAACAGCCCACTGTGTGACTTCTGCGGGTGCAACGAAACGATTGAGCATCTCCAATTGTCAGTGCTCTCGTTTTAACCCACAAAGAGCAGTCCTCTCAGCCACCTTAGACAAACTGGACAAGCGCCCAATGACAGAAAACAAGATCCTTGGAACCTGGCCTACGGGAACATCAGCGCGATCCGCTATGAACGCGCTGTTGCGATACTTGAAAGACACGGGACCTTCTGACAAATTGTGACTGTACACTGTGTGACGTAGGACTGTACGGTGACACTGCGTAAGACTAGGAACGCCTTTGCGGGCTGCGTGACAGTGCCCACAGAAATAGTTCGTGTGTACGTGCGTGTGTGTGCTTAAGTTTTTTTTCTTTTTTTTATCCTTCTTTCTTTCTCACCTATTGCATCCCCTTGCCCCTCCCCCAGTACAGGGTAGCCAACCGGAGATAATCTCTAGTTAACCTCCCTGTCTTTCCTTTGTCTTCCTCTCTCTCTCTCTTGAAAGTACCAGAAAATGAAAAGAAATCATCGATACACTACCTATAGCGGCAAACTTCCTGACGTCTAAGAAAATAAGCCACTGTTCCTGAAGAGTTACACGTTAGTTTTCAACGACGAGCCCACATCAAATGGTAGCTCGACTTCGGACTTCCCATATTCCGGCGTATGAAGTAGATAGAAGTCACCGCCTATCTGACAAGTAGTAGTCCACAGTGGCCAACGGCAGAGCAGTTTTCAATATTACAATCCTTAATATTCATTGCCGAGAGTGACCACAGACGGCACTGGATGATATATTCCGGCCCCAAAGGGGCCTTTGAAGCAGAGTTGCGCAGTGGCAATTCCGGAGTTGGAATAATTCCGGAATCCTTCCACGTTCTCAAACACCCGAAATTGAATGATGGCGGCAGTCGAACAGACGGCATGGGAATGGAAGGGAGCCCGAGATTCCGGAATGAAGTTGCAATGGAATGGGCTAGCCCCGGAGCGCTAAATGTTGGTTCTGGCGAGACTAGAAAACTACAAAACCGGTAAGTTTACCACTTGGACTAAACTTCGTTTGGCCAGTATATTGTATTTCTCCTACCGGTTCTTTCAGTACCCACCCCATAAGGGACTACTTCTGCCATGGTAATTACAAACAAAACGATATAGCGCGTGCATATTCTGCAATTCTTTCTAATCTACAAAACCTTTACTGCGCTGCAAGACGGAAGTGCGTTTAAAGAGAGCAAGTCCTGGTTGTTAATAATTATTCCGTCTACAAGAGCACGCATGAACCGAGGCGAATAACGACGTCGTAAATTGTTGCACTTTGCGCGAGTTCACGGTAACTTAAACGCGCACCCACAACGTTTTTTCGCCCACTATCGACTATCAAGAACGCTGGATCACAGGCGGTCAGAGAGGTCCTGAAAAAAATGATGCCCGGTAATATACAAGCAGATGTGAAACAAGAAACTATCGCCCTGCAAAACTTATCAATGCGTTTTGTTGTTATGCCAGTCATCTAAGTGACAGATTAATATAGCTGGACGCATGACATGAACAACCATGTTAAGATTTCTTTGTAGTTTGCTTCACTTGTATAAAAATAGTTTAGGAAGAATTACAGGTTTGTGGAAATGGTGGATTAGTTCGAAGGTAAGTCGTTTTTAAATCACAGCGCGCGATGTGGTTGTGAACCGCCTAACACGGGTGCAACTGAAGGGAAGCCAACTTCAGTGGTCACGAGTAGGAAGTTGTACGCTACTATTGAAAAAATCGGTTCACCATGAGGTCAGTAGTTAACCATGTTTGATGTAATGCTTAATAGAAAAAAACGTGCGTACACACGGCGAAGCGTAATTTCACTTCTGAAGGCATCGAATACTATAAAGTATTTCTTTAAATTATAGTTTTGAAAAACCTAGAGAGGGGTAATGCCATGGCTCGGTTTCTTCACTTCTTTTCAAAATATGGACAAGGAAATGGCTTCAAAAGGGGGTACTGCATGACAAGCTATCACCATAAATGGGCATGTATAGGATATATTTTGATCAGATGTACTGAACATATTTTACAATCTCGTCATATATTCGTGCCTTCTAACCCGCGGAGCCAACACGCGCAGCTAACCCTCGCAGCTAAGATATGTTTATTGACGCTACTTGAGAAGATATAGAACACAATTTATGTAATAGTGTTTTATATATTTCTTTATCTAGTCATGTTACACAAGTAATTGTGCTGAGTACTCGTCTTGCATATGCGTTTGTTAAATGCGATCTTTTAAGTAAGGAAGCTGTAAAGATCAGGCATGTGCTCTACCATCCGTATGTTCACGAAATGCTTCTTTTGAGGGCTTATGACCGTTCTCACATCACATAGGCAGAATGATATTTACCGAAACGAAAATTGACTGAAGGCTTCTTTCTATAAAATAGTAGAAATTACAGCAATAAAAGGCAACAACGTGTTGCAGATGTAAAAGGCAGCAAGACATGTTTCTAGTGCGAAAAAATTATGCGTAACATTGTTTGGAACGTTCTTAAGACTTCAAAAGCATGTTTTTAGTTAGTAATAGGCAGGAAAGCGCAAATAGTCAATAATTGTAGAGAAAACGTTCCCTAACTGGAATTGGAGGAATGGAAGGAATCAATTAGGTCATTCTAGGGCCGGGAATTGCCCAAATCTCACTATTCTGAGGAATTGAAAGAAGTGGAATTACGGGGGATCTCGACTCCCCGAAAGGGAGTGGGAATGGAATGGAGGGCCCCACTCCGCAACTCTGCTTCGAAGTCAAACAAAATTCACTCTCATAGAGCAGCCCATACATGGTCTACGAAATGGGGAGAATATAGAGTATTGCCTCTCTCGACAGTTATGAGGTCACTTTACAGTGGCTACCGAGCTATGCGGGCTGTCACAAGCGAGGTAAAAGACAGGTTATCTACCGCTGACTACCTCATCACCTACTGCTAACTACCCTGACTCCTATGACAGTTATCGTATCAGACGCTAAGAATGTTATCCGCAGACTGCGACACAAAGTTTGCAAGGACATATGGGTCGATGAACAGCCAAGTTCTTCATTCCTGTGCCGAGTTGATCCGTTTCTGCGATTTTTGACGAAAAAATAAACTTTACCGCACGTTGAACACGCGCCTCCGTCGTCTACCTCTAACGTAGTGTACACGCCTGATCTCTTCAGTCGGACCAAAGAAGAATGTCTTCACGATGTACTTTCTGTGATGACTTTGAATGTGATGTCATGGCAATGGAGCGTATCGCCACAAGCTCTCGTAACAGAGGGCAGAAAGAGCGCGAAAGACCACGGAGATCGGTAGTAGAGAAGGAAGACGACGTTCGGTTGGCAACCTCTGTACCGGTCCCGAAAAACGCCAACCTTCCCGACTGATCTGCCTTGTATATTCGCACGTAACAACATTATCATAGAATACCCTTAATATGACCAAGAAGCTGGCTCGCCTGTGCGACCGTTTGAACACCCTTGACAGATGGCCTCTCACATCGATCAATGTGCTTGAACTATATGGTTATGCCTAGATAAATAGTGGCATCCCGTCAACGGGCCTCGCGAATGCTTAATGAACACAATAATCTGATGGGGAAACGTTTATCGGGTTTTAGGTGCCGAAAACACGATTTGATTATGAGGCACGCTATAGAGGGGGCCTCCGGCAATTTGGATCATCTGGGGTTCTTTAAGGTGCACCTAAATCTAAGTACAAGGGTGTTCTCGCATTTCGCCCTCATCGAGATGCGATCCATCGGGATTCGATCCCGCGACCTCGTGCTTAGCAGCCCAACAACATAGCCACTGAGCTACCACGACGGGTCATAATCAGATGGACTGCTGCCGGCGAGTGATATTACCTGATTTGTCTGCTCTGCACTGTTGTTGGTGGCGGCGGTGTTTGTTATTGTTGTTGCTCACCGAGCATTTGGCTCAAATCAACTATGGAGGATTGGCCAAGAAATGGGCGGATTCTTGTTATTGTCGTTGTTGTTCCTCTACCTTTTTGCACGTCTTGGTGCCACGGGCGTGCTCCTTTCTGCGTTCAGATTTATGTGCAAATATGAATGCTCGAAAAAGGCACATAAGAAAATACCTAAGTTAGGCTCCGCCGCATCTCTACTCTGTGAACGGGGAATGTCCTAGACACTGGGGCATGCTTCCTGTGCTCAGTGCGCGTCCTGTGCGTACTGGTACTTTCTCTCTCTTTGCTTTCTTTTCCTTTTTAATTCCTGTGGGAGTAATGTATTTAGGATTTTGGAATAGCTGCTCCTAAAGAAGCCCACATTCCTGTTTTTCTGCAATAAAAACAAATAGAAAATGAATGTTTTGGCATAATATATGCGTCAGTAAGCTGGAAGACAAGTCCTCCCAGGTTGCTTCCACGGCGAACGCTGGGCCATTGCCCAATCATGTCTACTACGGGCTGATTCCACCAGGCAACAACAACAGCAAGAATAACGAGCATGGTAGCAACAGCCAGAAGCACACGGTTTCGTTGAAGAGCGCCGAAAATGGCACGATTACACTGTTCTGGGTTGGAGAATAGAACTAGGGGAGAGAGTGGTAATGTGGGCTGACGTAACGTCTGCGCGTAGATGTGTCGAATGCTTTCGAGCAACAGCAGATAAAGTTGTACTGGTTCATGGCGGCGCTGGGCAAGGTTTTCACCAGTCACCTCATTCGCTGCCCCAGTGTAAAGTAGTCAGTCTTTTTTCTGTTTACTGTTTTCGTTCTGTCTCTCCTTTGGTGAGGCACATGAGTGCGCCATATCCTATGCGCTCCTGTTCGAGAAAAAAAAGCAAGGCTTTGTTCTTTCTCGGCGCTAAAGACCCAGCAACAGGCGCCGTAATGGCGCCAATTTCATCGACGAGCGACGTTCCGATGATATCGCTGGAGGAATATAAAACGAAGAGACACGTAAATGGTTACATTAGGCGCATCCCTGCTAGGCCGGTAGCATGAACACATAAACGCGGCCACATTGGGTCGCCCGCGTGATACGCAGGCAGGAATGAAAGGACCGCCGCTCTCCGCCCGACATGCCTTCATCACAGCGCTGTTTATTTTGATACGGTTAAGTGCTCTCTTTATAGCGACTCTTTAAGGCCGCAAGCCTCCAACGAAAAAAAAGAAAACGACGCCAGCAAACAGCGAGTGCATAGAGAGCAAAAACAGAAACCACGCGGCCAACCAAAACAGGGCTCGTTTAACTGGTCGTCCGCGCGGACGGAGTGCCAATAAATTTTCCGACAGGTTGTACGCTGGGAGGCGAGCGACAGACCGCGGGCGCCGCAGTAGCAGCCGCAGGGATGCGTCTCCCGCTCACTGATACCGGCTTCGATTTCTCCGCTGACGACGATGCGGCCGAAGCTGGGAAGCCAAGCAGAACCGCCCGCTACCTGGCAGACGGAGGTTCGCGAGGGCGCCGCGGATTTCACCCATAAAACGAAGCGTGTGCGCCTTTGCGCAAGTTCGGCGGCGCTTATCGCTAGGAAGCGGCGAATGATCGCCTCAGAAGCACTCGTTTGGCGAAGAGCAGCAGCTCCCATATAATTTCCCCTGCAGCTTAATTTCGTTTTCTCCCCCTGCTACCATTTCTTCTTGAACGTCATCTATTTCCGCTTCCTTCTAAAAATTCTTTTTCTTCGTCTCCTTTCTTAATTTTTGCCCCATGTGGTAGCCTCATGCTCTCTCTCTCTCTCTCTTTGTCTTCCTTTCTCTTTTGTTTTGGATCGTAAAGAGCCCGCGTTTTTTTACTCTTCACAAGTGCGTCGTCCTCTGACCAGTCTGGTTGCAGTTGCCCTCGTTGAGTCGCCAGATTCCAGAAATGAAAACGATTCCGATACGCGGCGCCAGGATCGAACGCACGAAGGCGCTCCGCCGGGGCATGTTTGCAGCCGATCCAACGACGATATCGACAAGTGCCCGGCATGGATGCCGCAACACTCCCTCGGATCGCGCACAAGCTTCCACTCAGTGCTTAGGGCGCGCAAGGAAGCTCGTTCGTTGACACGTCTAGGAAAGAACTGTCGGTGTGGAAATGCGCCGCCGGAGTCCTCCTGTTGTGCTCCGCCCCGCATTGCGGCCGCCTCGCTGTAGAGGTCGCAACGGCGCCACGCAGGAGCCAACGCACCGCGACGCAGAAAGGGCGCGGCAGTCGAATTTAATTACGCGGGCGCTTAAAGAATGCGCCCTCGCATGACGAGGACTCATTACATTCGCCCGGCTCGACTCATCCAGCTGAAGTTGCGCGCCTCGGCATTGCTCGCGGTGCCGCCGCCGGGTGCTAAAACGCTCGTAAAATGCGTGAGTCGACGAGCGAGCTAGCGGCGCGACTCGCTCGCTCTCTCTCCTCTCTCGGCGGCTCGCGGCGACGGACAAATTGTGAACGGCGAACCGAAAGGAGTCGAAGAGACTCTTGTCGACGGACGCCGAACGCGCGCGCGAGCTAGCGACGGTGGTGCCAGCGGGGGCACAGAGGAGTCGTGGAAGGAGGGGGGGGGGGGGTGAAAGGCGGCAGGGAGGGGGTTGGGGGAGGTTGCACGGCGCGCACACCGGCGGTCCGGACCGCCACCTGCCACCCGACTCCTTTCACGCCGCCCGGCGAGGGAAGGGCAAACGGGCCACAATCACCGGCCCGACAATAACAATCACGCCAACGACAAGAACAACAACAGCAACGCGGCAGCAGAACGCCGCGCTGCGCCCGCGGTAAAGCAGCGCGCAAACCGCGCGCGCCGCGGGACCATCATCCTCCCAGAGAAGGGGGCGCAGCGCCGGCCGCACAGCCGATCCGCAGCCAGCGCAGAGACACGCCAGCGGCGGCATTCCAGCGCCGATGGACGCGGCCGTAAAGGCGTGAAATATGACTCGGAGCCGCGCGCGCGCCGTATAGCTTATTCCTTCGCGTTTATTTTTCTTTTCCGATGGCGGCGGATGAGGCTGCCGGTCCGGGCGCGTAAGTTCTCGCCGGTGCCGCGCGTTTTGTGCGCCTGTCTCTTCGCACCCTCTCGCTCTCTCGTCGGCAGCAGCAGCAGGTTCGCGGTGCCGGCTGGCGTTGCCTGCAGCGGCATGCGCCCCGCGAGCAGGCAGCCAGGGCCGCGCGGCATCGGCGCGCGGACCAAACCGAGCGCCAGTCAGCCGGGAACCCCGGCCGCGCTGAGTTACGACGGCTTTCCGTCCGACACAGCGCCACCGCTCTCGCCACCACCACCTCCTCCTTTCCGCGTACCCCTTCCTTTCCAATAGCTCGACGTCCGCCCGCTGGGAACAGCCGGCGCTGCCCGGTCACGGCGGTGCTCTTAGCGCCGAACGCTTTCTTCTTCCCTTGCTGGGACCGTACAAAACGGGCCACGCGTTTAGCGCCTACGAGTCCCGAACATGCACGCCTCCGTCTCGTCTCCGTTTCTGCGCCGCCAAAAACCCACCTGGCAACAGGACTGCCCAACACGTTCCCTCCTTGCACCACCGCGCGAGAAGAAGGCGCGACGTCGGCGGACTTGTTACCGTATACCACGCGGCATTGGCTACGACGCCACTGCGCGTGGAAAGCTCGGTGACAGGATCGACAGAGGTGCCGGTTAACGTTCGCTGCGACTGCAGTGCATGCTTCCCTGCTTTGTCACCTGGCTGCGAAAGAAAGCTTTCTGCGACACGTTCGGGATCACCGCTCCTTGGTTCTCGCTGATCCCACGGTATTCCCTGCAACGCTCGTCTCTTTGAATAGACACCCACCTCTCCAGTCATTCTTCACTTCTTCATGTTCTGCCGCAATGCACGAAGAGCCTAATCGCAAGTCTGGAACTATATAGGCATAGTAATGAGTTTATTTGTGACTTGCACTGCGAGAGGAAAGCATACCACTGACTAGCCTGAACTGACGCGAGCCGACCAAGGCAGTAATTGTAAACACTATCAGCGATTCCTGCTGGCTTTCAGCAAGATCACTATGTAACACTTTGTTTTGCATCTTATGAATTGTAATCAGGTTGTAGTGCTCTTGAGAAAAGCAGCACATTTTTCACGGGGACAAGTGAAGTAAATGATAAAATGAAGGAGCTGTATCATATAAGGAATGAAATTCTTCCCGGTGACAGGTTCCCCTTCCTTTAGACGTAGACTCACGAAGTAACACAGCGACAGCTGGAATACTCTAGTAAACTATCGTAGTAATGAACATCTACCCACTGCATCATTAACGGTTAAAAATGAGGAAAAAATAAGTTCACAATACAGACGTCCATTTTGCGTCGGTCTGAGGGCCGGTCTTTCAGCTTTCGTTCACGTGTTTCTCAAAATTGCATTATCTTTAAAAAAATGTTTGAGTAGCACCTGAACAGCTTAATGCATCAAGTGGGAAAAGTCGTGCCCGAGAGGAGATGTTTGGATCGGCCACTCACTGAAACACCCTGTTAGGCGCCAGTTGCGAGACAAACATCCGGAGATGGTGAGACGAGTGCATGACCAGAAATACTGGAGATGCGAATGTGCATCTTTTATTATTTTCTGTTCTGCTCTTGTGTGCACTTTAAGATGCAGTAAGCATGCCTCCTTTGGTCTCTTGTAGTGCTGTAATATTGTCTGTGCTGCCGCGCAATACAGCAACCTCCACTACAAAGATCAAGGCAATTAATGAGCGTACTACTAGCATAAGGGACCAAATTTACAAGCCGTGACATGATCTGTACTACCTGAACTGTTATGACATGACGCAAGCAAAAACAGTCATGATGAAGTTTCCAAAAGAACATCTTCGAGGAGAAATTGACATTAGTGTCTATGCGACTTTCTGGCAGCAAAGCTTAGCCACCGTTAAAGCGATGGTATGTACACGTATTTGCCTAAACGTCGTTTCTGCCTTTGAACTACTTTCCGGATTAATATATAAACTGTCCTGAACCTTACTTTTATCCATAATAGGGCTTTATGGCAATAATTAGTGTCTACGTTCTACTACTCGATATTTTTCAGAATATTACAGATAAAAGCAATTGGATAGGATATGCAAAAACATTTGGCTTAGTGAATGTTGCCGAACGCCATCTAGATTTACTAACACACGCGGTCAAAGCTGTTGTAATTTATTTATGTTTTATAAATTACGCAATAATTTGAAATAAGGCTAAACTGAAGACCCTTAATCGTTCAAAGGAAACTGATTGATGTTAGCACTATAGGGCTTTGAGAATAGCATTTTTTGGCACCCCATGGAATAAGAATCAAATCGTGTCAAAAGCAAATAGGATATCGAATATTTTTCTTATGGTTTTCGAATAATGAACAGCATTTCTAACTACTCATATAAAACAATGATCACTTCCTAGTACATTCGCAACACCAGCAAGTTTCTGTCCTTATAATGTATATTAGGAAGCGTGCTCTGTTAAACACAGATGGAGCATTGGGAAAAATAAGCAGAAGGGTACATGTTTGGGACAGTTTGTACACCGTAATTGTACACCGTAATTGTACACCGTACATCGTATGTTTTCCTCTCACAATGTAGGTTACAAATAAAGTAACAAATTACGATGCAAAACGCCACTCGCATGATGACGATCTCTTCCACGCGAAATGACTTCGACATAGAATTAGAGCGACTTCGAGCACTTCGTCGCCGGGCAGAACGTCGATATCGGCGTACAAAATCAACCCATGACCTTAGGGCAGCCAGGAGGATGCAAAAGAAGATTCAGCGTCGTATGGATAGATTAGCGTCGGAACGTTGGGCAACGTTTTGCCAGACACTCGACCCCCGCAAGCCACTGTCTCACGTTTGGAAAACGGTGCAAGGTCTGCGTTGCCTTCCGGAACGGCGTTTTCCATTCAAGGCGCTAGCGCTTTTCCAAGGGCGGCAAGACATCAATGTCGCAGAAGACTTTTGTGCGCGGATCGCAGACCAAGCGACTCGTCCAGATCCTCCAGCCCGAGCTGACGTCCCCTAATCCCGTGATTGCCGCAGTGACCTTCCTTTTACAATGGAGGAGCTCGAAGCGGCACTAGCTCTCTACAGGCGCTCATCATCTCCGGGTCTAGATGGTATATCATACTGGGCCTTGTGCAATCTCGGAGAATCCGCACGGGTAGAATTGTTGAGCCTTTACAACTCCTCATGGCAGGAGGGCAATGTTCCTAAATATTGGAAAGTAAGCCGCCTGGTGCCACTCTTAAAGCAGGGCAAATCCCCACTAGAGCTCACCTCTTACCGCCCAGTAGCGCTGGCCAGCTGTGTAGGAAAGATAATGGAACGGATGATCCTTGGCCGCCTGGAATGGTACCTTAAATACTACAATATTTATCCGATTTCCATGGCTGGTTTCCGACGTGACCGCTCTTCCATCGACAATGTAGTTGACCTTGATTCATATGTCCAGCAAGAAAGGTCCCGTAAGCGTTTATCTGCAGCTTTATTCTTAGATGAGAAAGGGGCATACGATAACATATTACATGAGGCCATTCTCGATGCTCTTGCGACGGTTGGCCTAGGCGGTGGAGTCTTTTTGTGGATTGCAAGTTACCTATCTGCAAGATCATTCTATGTGTTAACTGACGATGGCCCAACTACGCGACGCTATACCAGCAGGGGCGTTCCTCAAGGCGGTGCTCTCAGCCCGACGCTATTCAACCTCGCTCTTGTTGGACTTGCTGAATACTTGCCAACTACCATCAACATTTCAATATACGCTGACGACATCTGTATCTGGACTTCGGCTGTCACACGTCCTCAGATACGTTCGCGGCTTCAAAGAGCGGCCACTTTGACAGCGAACTACTTGTGTAAACAGGGTCTCAGCATATCACCAGAAAAATGCGCACTAGTGGCATTTACTCACAAACCGATGACGCCTTATGTCATCTCAATCAATGGGCGGACCATTTCCTATGTGCGAACCCACAGATTTCTTGGCGTAATTATTGACCGAGACCTCTGTTGGAGCCCGCACGTGGCCTACGTGAAACGACGCCTCACAGCAACTTCCCAGTTGTTTAAATACTTAACGGGAAAGACGTGGGGGATGTCAGTAGAGGCAATGCTTAAACTCTACAGAACTCTCTTTCTCGGTTTTTTAAGATATAGTCTACCTGTACTGAACAACACCTGCAAGACAAATATTCGTGTTCTGCAGGCAGCACAAGCTCAAGCACTCAGAGTTTGCCTTGGTTTGCCCAGATGCACGTCAACAGAGGCAACTCTTGCGATTGCTCGGGACCATACAATGCGAACTCACATTACGGTGGAAGCCTTGAGAACGCACATCAGACATTTTGCACGTGCCCCCTATCACCACTTTGCAACACTACCTTCAGACAGGCACCAAGCATCATTCTCTAAAACTATCGTCGAGTACAACGACAAACTTCCCTCGGGCTTCACCGCTGCATCTAAGCCATCGATGCCCCCTTGGTGTCTTATCAGCCCCACAGTCCATCTCAGTGTACCAGGAATCGGGAAAAAGTCTGAACTGTCGTCGCCTGTGCTGAAACAACTGTCTCTACTTCTTCTGCACGAGAGGTACGCGGACAGTGAACACACTTATACTGATGGTTCCACAAACATCCAGTGTTCTTCCGGTGCTGTGGTTGTCCCAGCAAGAGCTATTACCATCAGCTTTAGGACTGACCACCCAACATCATCGACATCTGCTGAACTAGCTGCTCTTCGCGCTGCACTTTGTTTCGTCAATCGGGAGCCACCTCAACAATGGTCAATCTTCAGCGACTAAAAGGCAGCCCTACAATCTGTGCTATCAGATCTGCGTCGCGGGCCATTCGAACAGCTCGTATTTGATATTAGATGCCTACTCCATACATCACAGGAGAAAGGACACCACGTGACGTTTCAGTGGCTGCCAAGTCACTGCGGCGTCATAGGAAACGAAGACGCCTATAATGCCGCTCGGGCAGCTCTTGAAGATGCACAAGAAGAGGCCATACCACTTTCACGGTCCGACGCAGCTAGCAGACTTCGAGTGCTTGCACAAGAGTGCTTGCTCTCTCTATGGTGCACACCAAACAGCCAGACCAACCGGAGCAACCGTCAATACCACCTGCCCTCTTTGATGCATCTCTACATGCCAACTGGACTGCGCCGAAGAGAGGCGACTCTGCTTTATCGCTTATGGCTAGGGGTGGCTTTCACGAATTCTTACTCATTTCGCATTGGAATGGCCGACAACGCTATCTGCAATGCCTGCCTTTGCGAGGAGACGCTGGAACACATTCTGTGCGACTTTCCTGAATATAATGTTCAGAGACAGTCCCTGGCATCCGTTTTAGCGCACCTCGACACTAGACCATTGTCCCTCGACACGATTCTCACATGCCGCCGACAGAAGACATCGCAGCTGATTGCGACGAAGGGACTACTTCGGTTTTTGAAAGAGACGGGATTGGACAAGCGGCTGTGGCAGTGATATCAGGTACCACGCCAGAGTGATGGACTCTAACGGACGATGTGTGTGTGCTGTGCTATGTAATCTCTCTCTCTATCTCTCCCTTCCCCATCTTTCATCCCCCCCATCCCGCTCCCGTGTGTAGCGTAGCAAACCGGTTAAGCTAAACTGGTTAACCACCCTGCCTTTCCTTCTCCACTTTTTCCTTCCTTCCTTCCTTGTACACCGTTAAAAATGTTACGATACCGCGATCTACAGAACTAAAAGGATCGAACGAAACACAAGCAGTTTGTTCGTCTACTCAGAACTCTTCGGAGCAGATGTGGTCGTGCATTATCAGGATGAAGTTTAAAACTGCAGTCTTACGAGTCCGTTAGCCTACCTTTATACATTAAAAGCTTAATCGAAAATGAGCCGCGTCAGCGGTGATTGCAGACGAAAAAAAGGAACACTTTCTCTCGCGTACATACTACAAAACAATACCCATTGCCGAATATCCTGCCTGAGCGAACTTTTAGCGCGAATGATCGCATTCTAGACGGAAAACTCTTCGACCCCAGAGTTGCGCCTTTCTCAAACATCTTTGTGAATTTTGCCCCAAAATCTCGTTTCATAAGCCATGTTGAATCACTAGAAATGAAACCGCTAAAGGGACACTAAACGCAAATATTAAGTCAAGCTAAAGTGATACAGGAGTGCTGTAGAATCTCTAAGACATCAATATTATCGCGAACAGAGCCCTAATAATCGAGAGAGAGAGAGAGAGAGAGAGAGAGAGAGAGGGAGAGAAAACAGGGATAGGAAAGGCAGGGAGGTCAACCAGAACATCATCCGGTTTGCTACCCTATACTGGTGGTCGGGGAAATGGGAATAGAAAGAGAAAGAGAGGGAGAGAGTAAGCACTGAGTACGTGTAGGAGGGACACCATACACAAGGACACTATAAACGGTATCTTAAACCGGTGCACTTCAAGTACTGCACTAGTGCACGAATCGCTTTTCGAGCCAGTGACGGGTGTGGCCACGGTCCGAGTGTCTTTGACTCGGTGAACGGTCTCGAGTCCAGTCGGTGTAAAGTTGCCCGCAGAGAGAGGCGTTGGACATCGTAGCGAGGGCAGGTACATAATAGATGCTCGATGGTTTCCTCGCACCCACAGGAGTCCCACATCGGGCTCTCGGCCATTCCCATACGGTAAGAGCATGCGTTCGTGAACGCCACTCCCAGCCACAAGCGGCACAGCAAGGTTGTTTCGCCGCGGGAAAGGCTAGATGGTAGTTGTAGCCGTAGCGTGGGGCCCAGTTTGCGTAATCTGCAATTGAAGGCACTTGAAATTCAGAGCTCTTGTGACTTCTTGCGTGCAAGTAGGCGAAGTTCCCTGGCAGCGTCCGACCTCGCCAAAGGTGTTGGGCGCGTCTTGGTATCTTCGTGGGCACACCGGGCAGCCTTGTTAGCTAGGTTGTTGCTGACGATGCCACAGTGAGCAGGAATCCATTGAAATATAATGTGGTGTCCCCTTTCCAGAGCTTGGTGGTGTCAGATGTCAGATATCATCTGCTCGTAAGTTCTGTGATGTAACGCAGATTTTATACTGTGAAGAGCTGCCTTAGAAACACAAAATACGACCCACTTCTCTGTTGGCTGTTCGGTGATGTACGTCATAGCGGCATGGAGAGCTGCAAGTTCTGCCGACGTAAATATAGTCATGTGTGACAATTTGAATGTAACTGTAACCTGCCTAGCTGGAACGACGAACGCGGCAGTTGAACTGGTAGATGAGGTCGAACCATCGGTATATATATGAATGTGGTCATGATACGTCTGGTGCAGTAATAGGAGCGTAAGTTGCTTCAGAGCCGGCGCTGGATGACTAGACTTTTTTGTAATTCCAGAAATAGCAAAATTCACTTCAGGTTATCGCAGGCACCACAGGGGAGATGAAGGCTTCGCCGCCGGTGTAAAAGATGTCGATATTGACACGTGTACTTATCTTTATCGAGCAACCACGTTTCGCCGCCTAACAAATGTAATCGCACAGCGTGGGACGCGCCTGCATGTATCCGAAGTTTCTGGAAAGTTATCGATGCTTCTATCCGCTGTCTGTTGTCGCCGAACCTTATGTTATCTGATTTCATCACCTGACGCGAATGGTGTAGAACTTTGTGGAAGGCACGCGGGTCCGAACGATTAGTCTGGAACATTCGACGACTGTTCTTTAAAAGCCGACGCGCTTGACCCGCTGATCAGATTTTTCGACGATCGCCGACTGTGTTCGCCGCTTTCGTTGTGCTATAAGTGTAGCCTGTTTTGTGGGCACATGTTCGCCCAACAAAATCTAGTTTTGCCTTTTAAAAATTAAATTATGGGGTTTTACGTGCCAAAACCACTTTCTGATTATGAGGCACGCCGTAGTGGAGGACTCCGGAAATTTCGACCACCTGGGGTTCTTTAACGTGCACCTAAATCTAAGTACACGGGTGTTTTCGCATTTCGCCCCCATCGAAATGCGGCCGCCGTGGCCGGGATTCGATCCCGCGACCTCGTGCTCAGCAGCCTAAAACCATAGTTTTGCCTTTCACAGTATTGCTACTGTGTTCTTAACGTCACCACCACGTGACAATATGCACTCTTGATGAGCGCTAATCACTCGTGAAAAGGTCGCTTGAGGTCTCTCGGCTGGTAGGGAGGCCAAATGATGGTCGGGGATCCTTTACAGATGGCGAATGTGCGCTCCGAGAGAGTCGACAGCTACATGTGTCTGGATTATATGGTCTCCTGCGACGGCAATTGTTGCTGCTGTTGAGGTGCACCGAGGCAGCCCTAAACACGTGCGTAGGGCTTTACCTTGTATGCTCTCCAAGGCGCGAAAGTTCGTCTTGCACGCATTTGACAACACTGGTAGACTGTAATGCAGGAGTCCGAGAAACAAAACCCTGTACAGCTGCATCATAGAATGGACTGGTGTACCCCATTTTTTCCTGCAGAGAGATTTGAAGACCTGAGCAATGGCGACTAACTTCTTCAGATAGACGCAGTGAGGGCTCCACGAGAGGTTGCGGTCAATGATGACGCCCAGAAAGCGATGCGTCTTAACATAGATTACAGCTTGCTCATTGATGGAAACAGGATACAATGACATTTGTTTGCGCGTAAAACCAAGTAATGCGCACTTTTCAGTAGACATACTGAGGCCTTGTTCTCGAAGATAAGACGCCGTCATGGTTACCGCCCGCTGAAGCTTGGCTCTTAGCTGAGGGCGAGTCACCGCAGAGACCCAGATGCAAATGTCGTCGGCGTATATTGAGACATGAACTGTCTGTGGTAGGTACTCCGCTAGTCCTACCAGAACGAGGTTGAACAAAATAGGGCTCAACACTACACCCTGCGGCACACCACGGCAGCTGTAATGGTCTGAAGTTGGGCTGTCTTCGGTCTGTAAGAAAAAGCGCCTTTCAGTCAAATAGTCCCGAATCCATTGATATATCCGGCCACCAACTCCAACAGCCTCACGTGAGTTCAGTAGGGCCTCATGGGAGACGTTGTCATTTGCTCCTTTTATATCTAGAAAAAGTGCTGCAGATAGGTGCTTCAGGCTTTTTTGATTTTGGACCCAGGTTACGATGTCAATGACGTTGTCGATGGACGAGCGACCTCGACGAAAGAGAGAAATAATCGAGAAATTGAGGTAAATGCAGGACATGATTAGAGACTCCCCCGGGACATTCAAGTACTTGCCTGATGACGAAAGCACTCTTCAGTTAAATTCTGCCAATAGTAGAGAACCACTCGCTGCAAAAACATCATTGTATAGTATCATAAGACGGAATAAAATGCTACTTCTCCAGTTCTGTTTTACTTTATGAAGAAAGAAATTGAAGTTACCCATGACAACGACGCGGGAGGTCGAAGGTTTCGTTTTCGCTCGACTCCGCGCCGCCCACGCTTTCGCGTTTCAGTAGTTTTGTTATCGCCTAGTGATGCGCCGGTTCTGCTGGCTCGCGAAACTCGCATGAACTGCCAGTAGCAGAGAATTCAACTTCCATGTGATTTCGCGGGACGCCCGAACGGTCTACGCCACTTGACCAAGAAGCAGCTGCAGCGGCGAATCCACCACCCTGTCTTGATTCGGTACTCTTGGCTCTGTCGGGCGCCGTTTTACTCACCGACGGCAGCAAAGAGTGGTGATGGCGTACGCAACGTCACCAGTTCCCCGGTTGGTGACGGGAGAATTGAATTTAGGAAAAGGTATTTGGACCCTGCAAGCGCAATCTTCTCGTAAACTAAGTCTGTTCTTGGTACGAAACAAGCGTTGCGAGGTTTCTGGAATGGTATTTAAGCAGTCCACGTGGACTTAGTATCCGCCTTTGATGTCCCTTTAAGCAGGCTACTCTAAGCACTAGTTTGCCTAGCGGAGATTGCGGTGAAAGCATAACGGATGCCGTCATCTTAGTCAAAACTCCAGAAGGCAGTCCCGTATAGCAAGGAAACGTTGGGTGCTGATACGGATCCGAAGCTGTTCAATAGGAATATTACAACTTAAACGCAACTTGTGTTTTTTATGTGAGACTGAATCCGTATAAGAGTTCGATGTGGCATGCAAACTGTAGTACCTTCACACACTGTCATGCTGTGATGTCTCTTTACTGGATCGGCACTTTAATACTATTGGCAAAGGAAAGAACACGTCAATGAAAAAGTGAGGCAACAGACAAGTGGTCAGCAGCTCATTCGACCTTAATGAAAAAGAAAAAAACAGCCATAAAGTCGGAAAAAAGAATTTTCACTAGTAGAAATGAAAGATAAAATTAAAACCCCGAGCAACCTGCATTTCGGCACCCCGCCTCCGTCGCAAAATCCCTACCACTCCCTAGTATACTCGTTGTGGGCTTTCAGCGCACTACACACAGAAGCAATTCGTGCAGAGAACATTGTGTACCCGTTTTGTCATCCATGGAGAGGTCATCTAAACACACAAAAAACTTGTAAGTTAAATTTCTGCCTGCAGGTGGAGTCAAGGTCTCAGTGTTCTGTCGCTCTGTATCGGCAGGGCAGCCATGGCGAACTAGTGTGACAGGTTCTTCAGTGTTTTGACACACTATAGGAGATTCTTGAACGGCTCATGGGCTCTTAATTGGGAGAAACAATGACGGAGAACAAGTTTCTGCGTATAGCATAAACTGTACGTTGAATCAATGTCCGAAAAAAAAAACAAGAAACAAACGTAACGGCGGGACTGAGAATCGGAAGCGCCGCGATGGTCACCACCAGTATGGCAGGCCTGTCCACCTCGATTATGACCAATGAAAAAAAAATTATAAACTGAAGCGATGACTAAAAGCCAGCTTTCTATGTTGCATGAAATATCCACTTCACCAATACGAAAAAAAAGAGGGAGAAAGGGCAATCAAAGCGTTAAGGCGTCAGCAAACGGACGTAGTTTTATGTCTTTACTGGTGGTGTATATAAGTTGGAAATAGTTGAGTAAAGTCATCTAACATGCGCATTTTCATTGTTCGATTTAGGAAGCGTGATGCGCACTCGAGATTTATTTTTTCGGACTCTTTAAAGCGCCATCAGCATTGTGCGTCCAAAAGTGTAAGTACAGCGTTCAGGCTAAGCAGCAGGTGGCGTCAATTGTAGAAGAATCACAAAGGCAACGATTCAAGGTGTGTTGAAGCTAATCGATCATATTGAAGGAATTCTAGCGGAAAGCGCCTGCAACTCGGCTGCAGCTCAGTTGTGGTCGAGCTGCAGGCAACACGGCGTCGTTCACAGTGTGGTTCAGGCGGAGGACTGAGTTACAAGGATGAAGGTAGGACAAGCAGTCTAGAGTTCCTCGAAACCGGAGGGCTTCGCAAATCCAACGCATAATGGGAGAGAAATTCGTCATCCAGGCGAAATATATTAAGTAGATCCGCAAAGAAAAAGAAAAAAAAGTACTTCACGGTCCTGATTCAGAGGTCGAACTAAACACAACCATCTATCCGAGGAAATCATTCTACGAACTGGTTAGCTCAGGTCTTTCTTATACGCGTCCATCTATCACATCGGCTCGGAGTGCTTCCGCATAACCATCCTCACATAACCCAACAATTGAATAGTGGGAAGCCGCGATCGCAAGCTCGTCATTACATAACCAGCGCTAACTGGTCGAACGGGCTAACTAGCCGGCTAAGGCTACAGGGATCCTGGACTGAGGATTCCCCCACTGGTGCCGCACCCATAGGCAGAAAGTTTTCATTTTTCCGAGGGAGGGGGGCAGCCTTCCAAGCACCGATATGTATATATATATTGTTGTGTTCATATAAGAGGTTGTGGCCAAGTATTGCACCAGGGTGGCCAATCCTGCTCTGGTGAGGGAGTGCGTTACTGAGCCTGAGTCTGAGCCTGAGTCTTATCGTACCTCCAAGAATCTGCATGGAGTCTCTCGGTGAAGTAATCTTCCTTCTGTATTTGTCGCATACTTCGCTGTAACACTGCTTCGCCTTTCGGGCAAAGCTGCAGCCTCTCTCTCTTGATAACGTGGCCAAGCCGCCGCTCTCACCACACACGAAACATGAAAAGCAATGTAATAGGCATAATATGTTTAAAAATCCCGGCTCTGCTCGCACCGCATCGAAAGAGTGCACGCGCAGCTATATCTCGCGCCAGATACTTGCTTCGGACCAAAGCCAAATTAAAATGACGGTTTTATTTTCACGAGAGCACATACCTGCTACAAATCGAGCTCGTCTAAAAAAAATAAAAGCGAATAAACAGACCCGGAAGCGACCCACGTGTCGAGAAAAGGCAAAACCGATGCGTTCAAGAAAGCAAATGTACCACTTTTAAATTAGCCGAACCGGCAATCAGGACGTCTGCACAAAACACAACAGAAAAAGAAAACCATCGGATTTCAGTGTGCCTTTATTATCTGTCAATTTTAAAAGAATTACATGGTTTTACGTGCCAAAACCACTTTCTGATTATGAGGCACGCCGTAGTGGGGGACTCCTGAGATCTCGTCCGCCTGGAGTTCTTTAACGTGCACCTAAATCTAAGTACACGGGTATGTTCGCATTTCATCCCCATCGAAATGCGGCCGCCGTGGTCGGGATTTGACCCCGCGACCTCGTGCTTAGCAACCCAACACCATTGCCACTAATCAACCACGGCGGGTCTGTGAATTCGTGAGCGCCGTTGATGCCTAGAGGACGTGGTCAAATAGGTGTCCTTCTGCAGCTACGCAGTACTGCGTCCGCTTTATCACATCTTCAGTGGCTTTCTTGATGGCCACCGCTGGAATTCTACGGCAGACATCCGTTATCCTTGTCTTGAGCTCATCTGACGTCGTAGCCTCGATTATGTAAAGACGATATTTCACATAACCCCAAAGAAAGAAATCGAGTGGAAAGAGGTCAGGTGACCTAGCCGGCCAATTCACAGGCCCGTGGCTTCCAATCTGCTGCGCATGATAAGTCGCATTCGGCCATGTTTCGTGCTCGGCTGCTGCTGTGTGCGGGTTCCCCACCTTACTGATACCACAGAAGTGGAAGACGTGACAGCGGGACTTTGCTGAGAACTCATCCACCACTCCTTCGAGGATTTCGTCCACGTAACCCTATCCATTCAGTGCGTAATCGAAGATGGGGCCGATTATAGCACCGGCGTAATGTCCGCACCGCACATTGAACGCCTACTGGTACTGGTGCCGATTACGCTTTACCCGGTGTGCATTTGAATAACTCCAATGTGTGCATCATCAAAATGTGCCTGGCCGTTTCTGAAAAAAATTTGTCTTTATCTGCGCACATGACCTTGCTCAAAGAGTCCGGTGACTCATCGGCTTTCGTGAGGAACCAATTCAAGAGATCTAGGTGATTTTGCGGATCACTATCTTCCAGGATTGTTACTGGCTAAGGTGGTACTGGTGAAAGGCCGAGTGATTTAGAATCCTCTAAACTGATGACTTGAAATTGGTACCTGGGAGGCCACGTCCCGCACGCTAGCATGAGGGTTTGAGGCCATAAATGCTAGAGCATCCGTGCGTATAGGCTATAGGACTCAAAGGTAGAATCCTCTGCCACTGTTTCTGGAAGCTGCCGGTTTATCTCAGGCTTTTATAATTTCTGATTATAGTCGATTCGTTTGGTCTACCGCCACACTTCCATGACTGATAAATATTTCCGGCCTTCCTCTTGTTTCCATTTGCAGCTCCCAAGGCACGGATCATGTTTTCTTTCAGCTCATTATAGAAGGACATGGTGACTGAGACTAAACAAAACGCATCTTTAAAGCCTTTGCATTAAGGCTGTCAATTTGCTATAGTGGTGGTAGGCAAAAAATGTGGCAAAAAAAAAAAAGAACCATCCATGCTTCTCGCCACCTTGCGGGTTTCCGCAGAACAATCACGTCAAACTTTTGCCTTTGCTTCAAATTGTTGACAAATTTGACTTCGCCCCGCCATCTGCTAGCCGCCTGGTTAGCTCTGATGGTAGAGAGGCAGCCCCGGAAAGGCGGTGGTCCCGGGTGCGAGTCACGGACCAGGACGAATTTTTCTTCAACTGCGAGGCTTTTCTTTCGAGGAACCCGTATGGGTTGCCTTTGTAGCAATTGCTACGAACGGGTGGATGTCTGATTTTCCCTTTATTAATTACGTCTCTCCACCTTACGGGTTTCCGCAGAACTATTACGTCAATAAGAGAGAGCCTGTTCGAGGGCGTTCTAAATGATGCGGGTAGAAGCGCTGTCACGTGGTATTTTTCATATTTTCGCGGGGTTTATTAATCAGCCGGAAGAAATTAGTACGTCGTTCAAAAATACCGCAGTTAGACGTCCCTTGGCTGTGCCTAAGAATGTATCGTTGACACTTTGATAGTTACGATAGTACGTCTCGAGTTACATAATTAATTACAGTTATACCTAAATAACTATCAGTAATTAAAAATTTACTGGCCGCTACTCCACTGTACTGGAAACAATATGCACTAGGTTTTCTTCGAGTAACGTAATTGCTCTATCTTTAAATCTTGGTGCATCATAGTTAACTGTGACACCCTGTATATATTCATGACCTCTGCATGCAAGTGACCATTTTTCTATGCCTAATAAATGTTGTAACTTATTAAAAGAGTTTCTCTTATTTTTTTGTGAGTCATTAGCATTGCTCACTGAAAAGAGAAGCAATACTGAAACACATATCATTCACGTGCATTTCACACGCTGTTAATATAAAACTTTGCCGAAGGGGTCACTGAAGTCTGTAGGTTTTTTTTTTTTTTTTTTTTTTTCAGGGTGAAAGAAGCATGCAATGCCATTTGAAGTGGGGTGAACATACAGCAACATCTTCATTCTCTAGGCATATGCTATCCATACCTTTAGAAATAAGTGTTAATTGGCTACCTCCTCCTCCTTCAAAAATATAATAAGCTTCGTCCTGTGTATATATTTAAATATATTGTACATGTGCAGGGTGCTTACAGTGGAAATTCAAAACAATGTTGAAGTGAAAAAATACGGATAAAGCAGCCGCCGCTGATGCTATGAATTCGCTTGTCATCCTACTGTCAGGATTTGAAGAAATAAAACGAAAAGATGAATTAACGTGCGTGCACGTCTGCGCCAACAATGATGCGGTAAGCTATTAGCCCCAATAAAATTTTGGGGCCGAGCTAGCAGAGTAGCAATAATAGCAATAATAAAGAGCTAGCAATAATAAATGGAGCCGAGCTAGCAGAGTGAAAGAAGATTACCGGATGAGCAGGGTGGTGCCGGCGACAGCGATTGGTCCGCTTCCCCTTGCCTACATAGCTTGCGGTGGCTTGTCGAAAATCGCGACGGCGTGCAACGTAACGTTAAAAATGACGCTATAACGGGTCCTCAGCAAAGTAGAGTGGGCAGAGCAGTGTCGTATAATATATATATATATATATATATATATATATATATATATATATATATACGTGCCGAAAGGCCTCGATAAGGTTATACTGCCACGTAATATCTTTTATTATATGCAAATAAATCCATGCGCCCCGGCAGCTCCGAGTAGCCAGTACCACAGCGATCGGCGGGCAGCCATCATCTATTCCTTTCGGAACGGGCAGTCTCAGGTTATTCAGAAAAATTTTTCAGTTTTGTTCGGGGTATTAATTCGTCTTTAACGCGTACACGTCATTTAAACGCGGTGGGCTTTCCCGGTTTTGCGACGTCGCGTGACAGACAGGCAAAGTGGGCGCAGCCCGAGAAAGTTTAACCAATAACAAGTGCTCAAACGACGCCTTTTTCGCTGATGAAGAAAAAGGCGTCAAATGAGTAATCGTTATTTTTCTTTTGTTCGGTCTAATCATGCATGATGAGTGCGCACATATATTAAATGGGGCGTTTTCGCGGTTTCCATGACGTCGGGTGACAGACTGGCGCAGTGAGTGGTGGCTCGAAAATTTTTTGGCCAATCGTGGAGGGCTGATCGCAGAATCGTAATAGAAAAGTTTCGAATAGCTTTGCGTTATGGCGCCCGTTATCTATCTACCTTGTATACCGCTACCTATGCAGCTGCACTTATACCTATACCTACCTATACCTCCTATATGAACACAGACCGGGGTTGTTGGAGAAGTATGGGAGAGGCCATTGCCGTGCAGTGGGCGTAACCAGGCTGCTGCTGCTGCTGATGATGATGATGACGATGACGATGACGATGACGATGACGATGACGATGATGATGATGATGATGATGATGATGATGATGATGATGATGATGATGATGATGATGATGCAACTGCAATGCAAATTGTGCATGTATCAACGCTACGCGGCACGCATATCACATCGCGTGACTCCTCGCGCGCTAGATCGCGTCTATAAGGCATGTTTCCTCAGCTGCTGCAGATTAGCAGCAGAATAGCTGACTCCCGCGCACAGGGCCCGGGTTCGATCCCGGCAGGAACTGGGCATTTTTCTTTTCTAATTCCTGCCGATAGTTGCGACGGACAATGGCGGCGGCGGCAGCGACGGCGACGGGCAACATCGCCAACCAAAACAGCGATCGGAAATAGCCCATAACAGCTTACGTTATAAAAAGGGAGAAAAGGCTTGTGGATGAGTAAAACAGTACGTTGAAAGTGAACAGAAATATGCGAAAACCTCAAGTTAATTCCATCTCTACTGCTAACTACTCGCAGTTCTGGTGTCAGCATATGTAGCTAGATGGTTACATCACAGTAAGCAGGGAATTTCTTACTTTCGTTTTCTTCATTTAATTTAATATAAGCAAGAAAATACAACTACTACATCGCTTTGGCGACAATCAATCAATTCACTCAATCTAAATACTGTGACTCTACGGCATATTGACAAGGAAACGTTGAAGGGGGTGTGACATGCAGAATGCGGCCGCAGTGCAGGAACTGCAATTCGATTTTGGTATTCTGCGTGAATATGAAGACACCAGTGAAGTTGAAAGGTGAAGTGTGCAAAGAAGTGGTATGCAGGCAAGTTGTGCTCTAGAGGTAGTGTTGTGCCCGGCGGCCCTTCAGAGCGGAGGATGCCACCCCAGCGACATACAGTTGTCACGCCTCGTGCTACGATTCTTCACATCTGTCAGCAGCCCAAATCGGCCTGTCCACGCCGGAGTGGAGGTCCGTGCAAGGCTACGCTTCTTCACACCTGTCAGCCGCACAAATTGGCACGAACACGCCGGAATCGGAGTCAGCTGACACTCCCCCTCTTTCCCTGTTTGTGTCAAGTGAGGTGCGGGCGTTTTCGACCAAGCTCCCCTCGGAGGAAAAGCGCAACCGACCTCCTGACGCACTCAGTGTCCCGACGCCATCGGTCTCCCGACGCCTTCAGTGCGCCGACGCCATCCGTCTCCTGACGCCGTATGGGTGGAAACCATGAACAATGACGACGCAGGCATACAAAGCGGATCCAGACGGCCGAAGAGAGGAGGACGCTCGGAAACAGTGTGACATTCGGACACGCTAAGACGCTACCATAGTTTGGTCCGATTGTTGGAACCGTACTGTAAAACACAACCATGTACTTTTTAGAATATAATCCTTTCTTTTTTTTTTCTCTCTTAAACGTAGCTCGGAACCCTTTCTCCCGCACCTGGCACGGCACCATCAATGGAAACTTCGTTGGCCGTACGGACCCCCGATTTCACAACAGTAGAAAGAAGCATCCGAGGAATAAGTACATCTAGCATCCTGGCCCGAATGAGGATGCTCTGTTTTATGTGGCGAATCACAAAGAAATTTGAAATTTCGTATTGCCGAATCTGCGATTGTTCGAAGTGTATCATACGCAACAAAAAAAGCTCGAGTATTGCATAATGAACGAGTATTGCATAAAAGAACGAGTATTGCATAAAAATTAGGCATAGATCATAGGTAGTCACTGCTCACCTAGGAAATAATGTTTTCCTTTGTGAACCCTGCGAGAATAGCAAAGAAAGTGCGAGTGCGCCGTTTGACTGCTATTCGTTGCCCCTAATAACTATCTGCTTAAAGATACTTTGAGTCTTTAAGCAGACGAGAACTTCCCTTGACCTCTCTTCCTCTCCCAGAATCGCCAGGTTGATTCAATGACTTTCTTCTCCCTCTGTTTTCCCGCAGACGAAAGTTATTCACTCCCGACAGCATCGGGTCATCGCATGAAAACTCTATACGACTCCGAGCTGCGTGCTTCTCTAAGCGCAACGTCATGCTTGCGTACGTTGGTCGCACGCAGTATGGACCCGCAGTCCGTTGCGCGCAGTCCGGCGTGAAAGGAAGCAGGGAGAGACAGGTGGAGAGGCCCAGTTCTTTCTCTCTCTCTCCTCGCACTTCCGCCCCGCGAGTGCCGAGACCGAGAAGGGGGCGAAGACAGAGGAGCCGATCGGAAATCGAGCGTGGGAGAAATTCATCGGTCGGACGAGAGGAGCGTGCGATCCGCCCGTCGCCCGCGCTCCATTGAAAACAATGCCGCCGACGCCGGCTCACACGAGCGAGGGTGGCGCACCGAGCGAGCTCGGGGTCGCCGGCGTTCGAGGGGCCACCCGGCGGCCTCGGTCCAGCGACCCAAGGCGTCGTCGGCGCGACCGAAGGCGCGCTGCCTGACGGCTAGAAGGCCCTCGCGGTCCTACATGCCGGCGGTCGCCAATTACGCGCTCCCGCTCGCGGTTTCCCGGGTGCCACCGGCCGAGGCCTCCGAGGCGGCACGCCTGGATGCCCCCGAGTGGTGCCGCTGATACATGCGCTCGTTCCGCAGGAGTCCCTTCCCCTCCACCTGCGTCACGCCGCCTCTAGTGTCTTCTTTTCCTTAAGATGGCGAACAACCGTAATGTCGGCATCCGTGCGCAAGGTCTTTTTTTTTTTTTCCTCGTACGTCGTGTACACGCGCACGGTACTTCCACCGGGGGCAGGATAGGGCTGGATAGGCCCGCTGGTCATTGAAATCACCCGACAGGATCCTGCTCGAGGTCTCCGTGCTTACTGCTTACTGAAGTCGTTCGGTAGAAGTTGCCGACTAGCGGTGATTTCTGATGTTGTGAAAAGGTGTCATTCATTCATTCATTCTAGCATTTTAGGATCAACGCATCATCTCACATCAGGGCTATGAGAGGTATGCGTAGTGGAGGGCTGCCGAATAATTTCGTCTACTATAAGGATTGTTTCGCGTTCGCCGAAATATGAAGCCGCGAGCATTCTTGCATTGGGGTCCCTGTGGAGTGTAGCTCAGTAGCTAGGAATCGAACTTACAACTTGGCGCTCCACAGCAATTCCACAGGCTGAGCCATTGAGCTAGGCGGGTTTAAGAAGCCTTTCAGAATCTGTGTACCGCATCTTTTTAGCTTGAGCAAATGTGTAAACACACAATGGGAAACAGGACCAAGTAAAGGGAGGGAACGAATCACTACTATGTATGCGTACATTTCTTTTTCTCCACTATTTGATGTAAGGAAGCGGTAAAGACAAAAAGAAAAAAAACTCGAAAGCGAGAAAAAAAAACACAGACAACGATGCAAACGCAGTTTAAACGATACAGCTCACACTCTCAGCCGCTTTCACAGGTCCGCTGACGAATGAACACGGTGGCCCTTTTAGAAGTCACCACTTGGAGACAGATCCTACAAAACTCTCTCTGCTTCAAAGGCTCAGCTATGTGCTGGGACCGCTTATACGCACGCCGAGATAACGAGTACATGTGGAAGCGGAGCCGCTCTGCGCGGAGTTTGATTTCCGCATTGCAGCTACGCACAGCAAGTTAGGGTGATGACGGTGACGTCGACTCTGACGTCCATACGCCGCCGCCACGACGACTGACCCCGCGCCGTGCGGTCAAGCTGAATGAACCTCGTTGCTTGTCCAAACAAAACCTGCTGCCTTCGCCGCGGGGCGCGAAGAGTTCCCGAGGCAAGCTGAATTAAGTCAGCGACACAAACACACGGCCGGCGTAGGGGGTGGGGGGAAGGGGGAGGGGGGGAGGCAAGGCCACCGCACCCTGGCCAGCTGTGGACGAGCACCTGCGCACCGTAACGCCGCGTGCCGACGCGATCTGGCCTCCCCTCTCTCTCCTCATTCACCCTGCGGCGTGCCTGGTACTTTAAGCCGCCTTAAAATAATGTCGCGCGATGGCGGATTCCCGTATATCGATGGTCCCGTTGCCCGAAGCAGCGTGCAGAGGCCGCTCATTACGCGTCCATTACGCGGTCGCCATCCTCCTGCTGCTGCCAATGCGTAAGCGCAACTGCACCGCCGCCAACAGGACTGAGCAACCGTCCTCCTGCTGCTCATCGTGATATTATTAGCGATACTGTGCAATATTATGGATGCATGCTAAAGCATCGCGTGACTCAGTGAAGTTCGGTCCTTTTACATTGCCCTTATCTCCCGGTATATCTGTTTTGCTCATTGTGGTGCTGCGTTTTATGTATCTTGCTCTATATTTTATTGGTATCGAAACGAACTGCATCAAGCTATCGGCCAAATTATCTTTGCATGATACTTAGTGCTATGAAAACACCCGATTGATTGGCTAATTAAGTACTTGATTAACCAAGCTGCCCTTTATTACACATATTTTGTAATAAAATAATGAATATTATGAGAAAGCAACGACTTTGTTTCTGAAAAGATAATTCCGTACGTGTGGATTGGAACTTGACACGTGAATTTGTGAAAGGTAGCTGTCGATTTCAATATTTTGTCTCACGCGACGTTGTATTGTTCTGCACAGATGTTGAATCTCCATATCGATCGGAATGCATATTTCAAATTTGCCTGTCATATCGCTGACCGTGTCACCACTTTGTATCTGGCCACCGAATCACAGCTGCTGTGGTGTGCTCTCCATCATAGTACTTCCTCGGCCTTTAGCACAGCTGACCGTTTGAGGTATAGACCGTTGGAGGCATTGGCCGCTGGAGAGATGAATTGACCTTGTGAAAGAATAAACATCCTGAAATTCACATTTCTCTCCCATTCGCTCACCTACTTCTCCTTTTTCTTGTTAGCCTCCACTGGCGTAGCGATCGGCGCCGCTGTTTTAGAAAAAAAATCTAGGGCTGGGGATGCACACCGAATTCTTAGCTACAGTTCGTGGAAGGATTTCGTTTCACCGGTCGGCTGTTATCGTCCGAACTGTACTAAGTTGCAATGGTTGCACTAAGTTGCAATCGTTGCACTAAGTGGCACGCTTCGAGTTGGGACTTTCAGAGTGGTGGCGGTTGCGCCTGTAAAGATATGCGTGCTATCTCGACACGTATCTCCGGTGCCTGCGGTGCAGTAACGTAAGACGCCGTGATTACGAACCACATACTGCAGCTGCTCTTCGTATTGACTCCAGCATACCTTTAAAGCTTCTCTCCCCCCCCCCCCCCCTTCGGGTCGACAACGTACATGAGGAGGATTTCGTTTTTTCATTGAGGGAGGCTTCGTCTTGTGCAGCAAGCGTCACACTTAGTACGTGTGTGCCAACGAGCAGAGGTATTCTCTACCTCAATCTGCACATGGCAAACCATAATGCGGTATTACTGAATGGAGAAAAAGGGCTCCGTGCACGGGGGTTGACATTGACGTGTTCTGCTGCGCGTAGAGCATTCGTACAGGCGATGGCTCCTTCCAGGATACTCGAAGTGCTTTCCGTATATCAGTCATGTATGTATATTAACGGCTGAGTTGTTTTTTTTTTAGTTGAGTATTAAATGTTAATCAATTAATTTCCTAAATCTACTTGTGACTTATCCTCAGCGTCGTGTGAGGTCCGCTGGAACAGAATGCCGAGCATGTCGGGCCCCGAGGCAAGACGCTTGTGTGAAGACAGCTTTTTTTCTCTCTCTTTAATCATACACCAGTGAAGACACTTAACGGGGTGACAGGGCTAAAAGGCGTAGAGTAATGATGAAGACTTTAATAGCTGCGCACCGTAGAACGTCCCCTGTTGATTCATAACGTCACTGAGATGAGATCATTACCGCTGTCGGAATTATAATGTCACCAGACTACATGAAAAATTTAGGTAAGCCTCGTCTTCCGTTGCCCATCTTTCTCTACGTATAGAACAGGCCTGACTGGGCCGAGATGGAATGGAGAGACTGGAAGTACCATACTACTTCGTTTCACGCGTGTACTCAGTAAAGCGAAGCAGTATGAAGGAAAGTATGTATAGCTAACAGAACCGGACTGCATGTAGACACTACCAGAGTCTACGCTATACCAAACTTTTTCTTCCTTCAATATCCGAGGATCGCGTTCTCTCGGTGACGTGAAGCGCGAGCTGCTCCGACTAAGAGATTCTACCTTATCGAAAATCCTTTACAGTTTCCTAACATTCATGTTTTTTTTTTTTGCGTATAAAGACGACTATCAGCAATTGCCAAGGTATACACAAGGGTAGTGACGTACACTTGAAACATTTGCTCACACACGCTCCCTCTGTCTGTCTCTTTCACGCACACACACATGCACAAGAGAAAGAGAGAGAAAGGAACATCCCGTCATCTTCTAGTAGTATACCGCGAAGCTTCCGATATAGTAAATTGCATCTTCAATTTGATGCTGTCCAGCGATCGGCCTTCTTCGCTGCTAACGAGGCGAACCAAGTAGCTAAGTCAGCCACTAAGCCAATCGCGAGAGGTGTCTGGCGTGTAGCGATCAGCTTAATACGTGTGCCCCACGAAGCGCGTGCAAAAGCAATTAATTTCTGGTGGAACCTACGTCGTCTGCGCATATATGCAGTCTATATATATATAGGCAGCGCGAGGAGCAGCTGTAACCGAAGGTGGCCGCCAGGCATTCACGCAACGGCTGCGGCGACAGGAAGCGTTCGCGTACGGGGCAACACACAGCACCGCCGGGCCGCGGCGACGATCAATCGTCGCTCGGGCAAAGAAAGAGTTGAAGACGGTGCGCCGTTGCAGCTGCTTGCCAGCACGAACGCCGCGGGGACTGACGTCACCCTCCTCCTCGTCCTCGCGACCGTCTCGGGCTTCATGCCGGCGGCCGATTAGCCGCTAATGACCAGCAGGCAGCTAATGCGTTCCGAGCCGGCCTAACCGTGCGCGGTGGAAAGTGCGCGGACATCTCAATGGCCCCGGGCGACGGCCGCCCGGAAAGCGGCTGCGATACGCGAGAAGTATACGTTCGCGTATAGGATGTATACTACGCTCTTCGACTAGGGCGGCGCGGAGGGAATGCCTCCGTAGGTGCGCGTCTGCATAGTATCATGTGGGGCAGATGCTTCGGGTTTTACGCTGGCCGAGAGTAGAGACTGAGAGCCCGCGCTTTGTTTCTTCCAGAGCATCGGTGCATGGATCGGAGAGGCAGGTGAAAGTCTGACCTCAACTGCAAAAAACTCGGGACCCAGAGATGAGGTCATCTGATACACTCCAAGCCGGCTTATCGAACGGAGAGGCCGTAAAAAAATCCGAAATAAAAGGGCCTTCAGCAATTTTGGTAGAGTGGCACACATTTACTTAGAGAACTTGTGCAAATAATTACGCACTGGTGTGCAGCTTGCAGGCGTGGTCAGTGGAACCGTATCATGCAATAATGTGAGGAGTTGCAATTTGTTTAAATATTATAGTAAGAAAAGAAAGAGAGAGCGAAAAAAAAATACGATGAACGAGAGACACCATGGGTTGTGTGGACGACTTAACGGGGCCCAAAGACTCAATAGAGCGGCAGTCTCATCGCTGTAATTATATATTTGTGCTAATTGCGAGTGCAATTACGCTCAGTGGCGGCCCTGCTCGGTCGTCGAGCTACTTCGGCCAGTTTCGTAGCAAAACTACATAAATATGATACCTGTTATTTTGGCAGAATCAGGCTTGATCGCGAGGTATCGCTTCCAGCAGCAGCGATCATGCATCATACGCATTCCGCGGGTAGACACTTCAGTTCAGCAAACGAGCGTTTTATAAATAATTGATGCTATTAAATTAAAATAACTTCTTACAGAAACACAGTGGTCTGTGTAGAAACGCCGCAGTGGAGTGTTCCAGATATTATATGCCCCCGACCACCTGCCATTGTGAATTTAAA